>NW_022145597.1:12324006-12924006 GCF_000002235.5 Strongylocentrotus purpuratus | reverse complement strand
TGACATCACACGTTCAATCGAAAGTATATGCGCCGTTTAGGTAGATACGCATTGTGACATCACATGTTTAAATGCGCGCATTTAAACGTGTGATGTCACAATGCTTATTAAAAGGGATAATTTCAACATTGGTGTCAGACAGAAAAATCCCTTCAAAAAACACTTGAAAAATCCTTTCAAGAGAGAATTATCTTGCTTCATATGAGGTTTTTTGAAGGGATTTTTGAAGGGATTTTCGGAAGGGATAATTGATGTCAGACAGCCAAAAAGAGGATAATTAAAAACCGGATAACTAAAATCCGAATTTTTGGCCTCTGTGTGACACCGCCTCTTTATAAAATAAAAAAAAATGGTCTGCCATTATTCATGATTGCATTTTGTTGAGAAACCTCATAAATTCAAGTAGACAATATTGGTTTGTGTATAAAATATTAGGCTTTGAATATGAGTCTCCCTGACTCACATTGGATTGCGCGTTTAAATAGTTAATTTCTCACAATTTCGGGGATCATCACACCACTGTTCTTAAGGGCCGAGGGTCTCGTGAACTCTCTGAAACAAGAAAGAGGCCTACGAGACTGAAAAGTTCGCATGAGGTCTGTCTTCTTCAGCTTGAGTTTGCCAAATAAACCATTTGAACTATTCCGATCGCAAATTAGCTAGTAAATTTGCGTCTTCATCAGTCCGCAATTGCAATTAGCGGGATATTTGGTCGAGAAAATCTTGGTCTTGTTTCCAAAATATCCCGGTATTTGGGAAATAGCGGGCTAGTAATTTGCGCCCGTCCGAGCTAATTGTGATGAGTGTATTGGTCTGGTGAAGACGCAATTCCGAGCTTCGTGATAATATCCCGGGTCTAAAAATGGCAGGTTGTTTGGCAAACTCGAGCTGATGACAACAGGCCTATGGGCTGATTGGCGGGGGGGGGGGGGGGAGGGGGGAGGGTAAGTAGTAGTTATTCGTACCTCGGCTACTAAGTATTGTGCTCGTATACACACTTCCTGTGGCATAACCAGTTGCAGTCTCTATGAGATGTCTGACCCACGTATTACCCGACCCGGGAAAGCTAGCCAGCGCTATAGGTGGGAAGGTCCCTTTTGGCATCAGTCGTGTGTCATTGCAGAAAACCAAACCTGCCCGTGTGAAACGATACATTGCATAAAAAGACAATTATATGCATATTGATATATTTATTAATTTATTTTGTTTTCTTTCAAAAGCAGTGCCACAGAAGGCCTGGTTTACTAGGCAGCCCTGCTATGAACAAAATGATACATTATAAAATATTAAATATAAAAACTATATGGTAACGATAATAACAGCTTTAAAGCGGGACTACACTACTTGTAGCTACTCGCACCCTCTGTATAGTAAACAATGCCTAAGCGGTACCCGTCGGTCCCCCATGGTACCCCTTTTCTTATGTTTGATGAGATAACCTGTCAGCGACCAGGCAGAAATGTCAATCCCTCCTGGCCAACACAAACCAAAGATGTGTGGTGATTTATACAAAGAAAAAGGAAAAGAAAAACGAAAGACATTAGAGTAAAATTCGTTAAATGGTTATAAGTTACATATAATAAAATCAAGAGATGGATGGGAAAAGTCTTAGGCTGGTTTTAAAACTTTGTAGGGAAGGAGATGTTTGAATGAAAATTGATAGTGAGTTGTACAGTTGTATTGCAAAGTATGAGAAAGAGCCTTTTTCTTTTTATGTCGT
Source organism: Strongylocentrotus purpuratus (assembly GCF_000002235.5). NCBI lineage: Eukaryota > Metazoa > Echinodermata > Echinoidea > Camarodonta > Strongylocentrotidae > Strongylocentrotus > Strongylocentrotus purpuratus. Next base: position 12,922,286 of record NW_022145597.1, on the reverse strand, counting down.
ATATTTAGGGTAGGTACAGTCGGTTAGAAAGAACATGTCTAATTGGGGTATATGGGGTTGCTTCGAAATAATGCAATGGACGAAACACTAGAGTCTCTTTTTATCGAAATCAATGTTCCGGATAATAAGAATATAATCATGGTATTGTGTATAGACCTCCAAGATCAAATATTTAAACTAAAACATTACGATTAGCCAAAAAAACTTACTTTACGAACCAGTTAACTGATTTTCATTCCAAAACAAATTTCGATCGCAATTTCTGGATTATTCATGAATTAAGGATTTTGAATAATGTTATGATGAAAAAGAAAATTAATTTGAAGAAATAGTTGTATTGTTTTTATATTGAATGATATCAAGATAAAAACTAGAACTGCAATCGTATTAAAAAGATATGCATGCATTGACGCCCATGTTTCCTACGAGACAGACGAAAGAGCGTCTCTTTTACGATTTAGAGGAATGTATTAGAAGTCTGTAGCATCTATGACAGTGGGTTAGGGGTTAGTAGGACGTGAATCGGGATAGAAGAAAGGAAAAGGAAAGGAAGGAATGGATCACACGTTATGACGCGTGCTGTGACCCAAATGGCTTTCCATACTCAGATAATCATGCAGAATATCAAATGGCGTCTAAAATGCCCCTCCCCCTTGACGGATTTTCAAAAAAAATCCAGCTTCGAGATGCCCTGCATTTGGTCACCCAAATATGGTTGCAAAATTTCAAGTAAAAAAGGAACGGAAAGGGGGCGAAAAGCGTTCTGAAAAATGACGCCGTAGCCAATACATGTTATGATTGTGCGGAAACCCAGTATAGTAGACCAGCTAAGACACAATTTTGTAATACTTTTGACGGCATATTGGGGGAATGCATGGCATTCATGCGAAAACCCGTGCGTAAATACTAAAGAATAAAAATGGGAAAGGGTGCAACACGCATTTCTTTGTTCAAATTTGAAAGAATGTCCAAAATCATGATTTTAAATTTTTTGACAAATGTATCATCTGAGAAAAAGACCTTTCAATTGATATCATTTTCAATGAATTTGAAGTTACAAACCTGTTTGATATACATTTGAAAGTTGGATATTACACACATAATGTATGGCACGATGAAAAGAATGAAACTCAGTATATGGGGTTATCAAAACTAATCATATTTCAAAGTTTTTAAAACACCATAAAGCTGTTTATTGAAACACTTTTTCTTGATTAAACATATAATATATGTTGTCGTACCACACATAGAAAAGACATGATCCGATAATGTGATGGATATTACATCATTTTATACTATCCCAAATGAGTTGATGCCCTTTTACACAATAAGTATTTTAGCCGGGTCAATATAAAGGTTGACCGCTAACAAATTTGATGAAATTTGATGCAAATTCTTTCTCCTACGACCACCATTGTCCACGTTAATTATGATATTGTGTCTATACTCACTTGTCATTGATTCGCGTTACAATGTTGTAATCTTAGTCCGAATTAAAAGACGATATTCATACACGTAAATTTAAAGCTATAGAGTGTACAAGGAATATTTCTTATTACACTCAGTGCTTGTAGCATTTAAACGTTTCAACTTCTGTCTTTTTCGCATTATAAATCTCAATGTTTGTATGGTTATAAGTTTTGTCTATTCGTTTGTCTGGTCTTGTAATTTTAACGGAAAAAAACAATTGATTAATAGTACTAACAAACCTATTCGAATACCTTATTGAATTACCTGTCTCTATAGGCTTTGCTGTTGTGTGTCGTGTTATAATCTGGTGGTCGGGTTCAATTTTAAACGGAGTCAGCCTATCTCCCAAGTGTCGGACTCTACTTCGAACGCCATCTTCGCCGATGCTGGAAATGTAATATGTCGTTAGTCCCCACAATACAACCAGGAGTAAAGTGAGCATCTGATTCAAGGAGTATCCCATGGTTATTCTTAGGACAATCTAAAGACAGACACGGAAGAGAAATGTTTTATGATTAAATCCTGTACCTTGAACATTGCTGTGTATATCGTACATTCTAATTAAAAAGAAAACAATTAATGAGTGATTTAGGAAGATCGTCGTGGAATTTTAATTAGGAATTTGAAGTTAATCCATGTATATTTTTACAACCTGTGTCCCTTTTTCCAGTCGTGGCATTGCCAGTTGCTTTGACCTTATAATGGGTATTTATGACTTGGTGTTGAATCATGTGATCCAGGTCCAGATTCAGCGTAGTTCGGATATAGCTCGACTAGATCTACCCCCCTCAACAAAAAGTCTCTTCCTAGCTTCCCAATCCTACACCCCTCCCCTGATTGTGCTCTTATGGTACTGTGCCTTGATCGAAATATTTATTTAAAAAAACATATATATTAGACAAAATATGTATTCTTATATTTTTTTAAAACCTCATTTAATAAATCTAGCCTTCTGATTGGTCGAAATTGGAGTCGTGATTCTAGCCATTTCCGTAAAGAAATGAAAAATGCCAAAACCAAAATATAGTCTAAACGTGAGATCCCTAAAAATTCTGGTTACCGGGAAAATAATAACATTTTGCTGCAATACCCATTGGTTTACTTGTTAAAATGTTATTTGAGCGAGCACCATACAGCGCTTTATGTCTGCGATTCTCAACTGATCTAAAATGTCAGTCCTTTTCTGGCAAAGATAAACATACAGTAGGCGGTGACATACAGAGGCCAAAAATCCGGATTTTAGTTATCCTCTTAATTGGCTGTCTGTCATCAATTATTATCCCTTAGAAAACCCTTCAAAAACCCCTTTAAAAATCCTCTAACAAAGCAATATATTTCACCCTTGAAAAGATTTTTGAAGGGATTTTTGAAGGGATTTTTCTGTCTGACACTAATTTTGAAATAATTCACTTTAAGGTCAGTATAAGGTCAACGTTTGACTTGGTGATTGGCTGGCATAAACGCGCCTATATAACATGCGCGATTACTTTTGATTGAACGTGTGATGTCACAATGCTTATCTTCTTAAACGGCGCATGCGCAATGGCCCATCAAAAATCCGGATTTTAGTTATCCGGATTATTCGTAGCCTGTCTGTCACCAGTCTGCCACCGACTCAAATGAAAAAAGAACTAGATATCTAAAATCCAGTTTATTCAAGATGGGTCGGGATTTTTCTAAGTGTCATCGGAGTGTGGTTGAAAAACCACCCTAAACGGATGTAGTATAATTAATAAGCAAAAATAAACATGGTATCCTATCATATTAGTTTGATACAAACAACACACTTACAAATGTTCTTAGAATGTCAGCAATTTCCCACGATAGGCGGTGTCACACAGACAAATCCCGACCCATCTTGAATAAACCAGATTTTAGAAGAAAAAAAAATTTCCTTTCCAGTATCTCACACCAGTCTTTGTATACAATGCTAATAACATTTCAAATTATTTCTGACTTTAGAAATATGGTTATAAAAGAAACAGTTAATGCATTCTGTTTACATTAGAATTCAAGATGGCTACCTGCCTTTTAAAATATTCAAAATGGCTGACTTCCAGCATGGCTGACTTTCAGTGTCTGCCGAAAAAGGTCAATTGCAACATTTAACACAAATATATTTAAGATCCACTCTCATGATCTGCCGATTACCATCCCAGAGAAGTTTATCCCAGTCGCCAACAACCCCAACAGACCAGTCACCCGCAGTCAAAGACCAAAACAGTACATCAACTACTCTGCCAGGACCGAAGCATACAAGAACAGCTTATATCCACGCAGGGGCGTCGCTAGAAATGTGTAGAAAGGGTGTAGAGGTCAACGATTACCGACAAAACTAGCCACCAATTACCGCCAAAATTAAATGTCCAATATCTACAAACTCAACCCTATAAACCTGGGGCCGAAGGCTAAATTGTTTTTCCTATGGACTATCTATAGTACTTGCATATGCGCAAAATGGTCATTTTCCTCGACGACATAAATATTTGAATTATTTCTTCAATTTAGTCAGCATCATAGCTATATACTTTAATGCAGGCGCGGAGCTAGGAACTTATTTTAGGGAGGGGCGGTAGTGAGCAAGAGAATCACTTAAAAGCGCGCTCTTTTGGGGGTGTGGGTGATGGGCCTCCCGCGCAAAGCGCGGAAGCTTAGACGTTTCCTTAAATTATTAAGAAAAGAAGACGATTAATTGTACTGTTTTCGACTGGTAATCCTTGGCTGAATAAAGTCCCCCCCTCCCGCGCGAAGCACGAAAGCTTTGACGTTTCATTAAATTATGAGAAAAAGCAGACAATTCGGTGTACTGTTCTCTACTCTTAATCCTTGTCTGAATTCAGTTTCTCCCCTCCCACGCGAAGCGTGGAAGTTTTGACGTTTCATTTAATTATTAGAGAAGACGATTCGACTCTTAATAAGCCCAATTCATCTGAATTCAGTTTCCCCCTCTCGCGCGAAGCGCGAAAGCTTTGACGTTTCATCATATTATTAAAGAAAGAACACGATTCGTTGTAGACTCTAAATAAGTCCTATTAATTTTGTCTGAATTCAGTTTCCCTCTCTCGCGCGAAGCGCGGAAGCCTTTGACGTTTCCTTTAATTATTAGAGAAAGAAGACGATTCGTCGTACCGTTCTCGACACGTCTAAATGAAGTTTTCCCCTTTCGCGCAAAGCGCGGAATTTTTTGCGTTTCATCACAATATAGAAGAGGAAGACGATTCATTGTACCGTTTTTGACTCTTATTAAGCCCTATTCATCTGAATTCAGTCCCCCTTCTCGCGCAAAGCGCGAAAGCTTTGACGTTTCCTCATATTATTAAAGAAAGAACACGATTCGTTGTACCGTTTTCGATTCTAAATAAGCCCTATTAATTTTGTCTGTATTCAGTTTCCTTGACCTTGACCCTTGACGTTTCCTTTAATTATTAGAGAAAGAAGACGATTCGATGTACCGTTCTCGACTCGTCTAAGTGAAGTTTTCCACTTCCGCGCCAAGCGCGAAATATTTGGCGTTACATCACAATATAGAGAAAGGAAGACGATTCATCGTACCGTTTTTGACTAGCCTTATTCATCTGAATTCAGCTTCCCCCTCTTGCGCGAAGCGCGAAAGATTTGACGTTTCACTTATATCATTAGAGAAAAAACATGATTCGTTGTACCGTTTTCGACTGGTAATCCTTGGCTGAATAAAGTCCCCCCCTCCCGCGCGAAGCACGAAAGCTTTGACGTTTCATTAAATTATGAGAAAAAGCAGACAATTCGGTGTACTGTTCTCTACTCTTAATCCTTGTCTGAATTCAGTTTCTCCCCTCCCACGCGAAGCGTGGAAGTTTTGACGTTTCATTTAATTATTAGAGAAGACGATTCGACTCTTAATAAGCCCAATTCATCTGAATTCAGTTTCCCCCTCTCGCGCGAAGCGCGAAAGCTTTGACGTTTCATCATATTATTAAAGAAAGAACACGATTCGTTGTAGACTCTAAATAAGTCCTATTAATTTTGTCTGAATTCAGTTTCCCTCTCTCGCGCGAAGCGCGGAAGCCTTTGACGTTTCCTTTAATTATTAGAGAAAGAAGACGATTCGTCGTACCGTTCTCGACTCGTCTAAATGAAGTTTTCCCCTTTCGCGCAAAGCGCGGAATTTTTTGCGTTTCATCACAATATAGAAGAGGAAGACGATTTGTCGTACCATTTTTGACTCTTATTAAGCCCTATTCATCTGAATTCAGTCCCCCTTCTCGCGCAAAGCGCGAAAGCTTTGACGTTTCCTCATATTATTAAAGAAAGAACACGATTCGTTGTACCGTTTTCGACTCTAAATAAGCCCTATTAATTTTGTCTGTATTCAGTTTCCCCCTCTCGCGCGAAGCGCGGAAGCCCTTGACGTTTCCTTTAATTATTAGAGAAAGAAGACGATTCGATGTACCGTTCTCGACTCGTCTAAGTGAAGTTTTCCACTTCCGCGCCAAGCGCGAAATATTTGGCGTTACATCACAATATAGAGAAAGGAAGACGATTCATCGTACCGTTTTTGACTAGCCTTATTCATCTGAATTCAGCTTCCCCCTCTTGCGCGAAGCGCGAAAGATTTGACGTTTCACTTATATCATTAGAGAAAAAACATGATTCGTTGTACCGTTTTCGACTTTAATAAGCCCTATTTGTCTGAATTCAGTTTCCCACCTCCGCGCGAAGCGCGGAAGCTTTGACATTTCCTTAAATAATTAGAGAAAGAAGACGGTTCGATGTACCGTTCTCGACTCGTGTAAATGAAGTTTCACCTTCCTCGCGAAGCGCGGAATTTTTTGCGTTTCATCACAATATAAAGAAAGGAAGACGATTCGTCGTACCGTTGTTGACTCTTAAACCTTGTTTGAATTTAGTTTCCCCGAAAATTTTAAACCTCTGATTTCTTTAGCTGATATTATAGGAAAGTGAAACTTCGAGAAAATACAAGTATTGTAGTTGTAGTCACCCTCGAAGTCGTCACAGCGGATAAGAAGTCACAGTTCGTAGGGGAAAAAACTTGTCGGCCGACCGACAATATACATCTCACCGATTTCAAACGTCTGCATTAATATAGTACACGAGGATCGAGCAAGAATACCGACACAGCTGACCCGACACAGCAACATATTTACCCGTGTCTTTCTTGCTCCCTTGACCAGACGACTCCACCCAACAACCCCCTTTTCTCTTTTACTCCCACTCCTCCTCTCTCAGACCCTTACCTCCCCTCTCTCTCCTCTCTTTTACCCCCGTTTCTTTTGTTTCCCTTTCACTCTTTTTTCTTCTTTTTTCCCTTTCTTTCTTTTCTTTTTTTCCCCTTTCTTTCCTCTCCTCCCTCTTTTTCTTTTTTCTTTTTTCCCTTTCTTTTCCTTTCTTTCCTTTCTTTTCCTTTCTTTCCTTTCCTTTCCTTTCTTTCTTTTCTTTTCCTTTCCCTTTTTTTTCTTTTCTTTCCCTTTCCCTCTTTTTTTCCCCTCTCTTTTTTCCCTCTCTTTTTTCCTCTCCCCCTTTGTTTTTTTTTGAGCACATTTTTTTTTTGGCCCTCGAAAATTTAAACATTCGCCAAAAAAGGTAAAATCACGTTTTTTTCCCAACACATTCCCAATTTAATTTGAACTGCGAAATCAGACAAGGACAATTTCAGATCATTAAAATGGTGTATATTTAGACAGATCACAACAAATGTACGATCAATTAATGATGTATGCGATCCGGCGCGTACATCGACGACCTCCTCATCGCGAGTGAGACAGGACCTAAGAGGAACATATTCAACACCTCCAACTAGCAAATGTTCTCACGACTCTCGAAATACGGTGTCGTCATTAACCCACTCAAGTGTGAGTTTGGCGCATCTTCCCTTATCTTCTTCAACCGGGAAGTGGACTTCATTGTAGCCTTAGGGCAGGATGGTGACATAAACTTGATAAAAGACCATCATAATCAGATTATCCGACCTCGGAAACCCCATGAATTTATCAACTTTTATCATACTAGCCCGTTTTCTTTTGGAACTACACTTGACCTTTAACTTGGATGGCGGCCATTTTTTATTTGGTCAATATAACAAGCATGACAGCCCCAATGAGACCTGTAATTGATACAAGAACATCATAATCAGATCCTCTGACCCGAAAACCCTATTACCAAATAAACTATTATCATACTAGCTCTTTTCCTTTTGGAACGACGCATGACCTTTAACTCAGATGGCGGCCATTTTGGATTTGCCCATGTTCATAAGGTTTTATTTATTTATTACACATCTTTAAAACGAAGGGTAGCCCAATCAACAAATAAATACTGATTCTCGTTCAGGCCCTTCATGACACAAACAAGTATATGCATTTCAACACATCAAAATATAAATAAATATAGAAATTTTCAAAATACGACTTTAAAAAAATTGCACACCAGGTTATAAATAAAGATTTGAACATAGAGAATACGAAATGAGTATGAATCAAATATGTAGATGCCATATATCCGAATTGAAGCAAACAGTTACAAATACAAATTATAAACAACAGCAACAACCACAATAACAAACCAACAAGAGAAATCTTTCCAGTTTACTATGATTTGATTCAGATCTACCCGACCAAACGGAATTGTGCTTTATCAAAATAATGTTTACATCGACGAATAGTTCCTAATTTATGTTTCACAATTAACGCAATACTTTCGATATGTTTGTTAAAGTTAAGACTGTTATCAATTATTATAACTACCAAACATTTATTTGCATATACACATTTCAATTGGAATCCATTTAATTCAATCGACAGCATACTGTTATCTTAGTGTCTTATCACTATTCAACATCAACTTATTTTTATTCAGCCAAGAATTCAGTTCACCTAAAGCTTTTGGCAGTTTGAGTTCTACCTCTTGCTTAGTTTTTAGAGATAGTAGTATCATCTGCATACATATAAACAATGCCATTTGAGATGGAACATGGGATGTCATTAACAAACAGAGTAAAAAGGAGCGGGGCCTAGCTTTCCCTAATGAGACAAATTGTTGGCAATTTTTAAAATATGATTCAAACCATTTAATTACATTCGGGGAGCAACCATATTAATGTAATCTATTTAAGAGGAGAGAGTGGTTGACCGTATCTATTGCACGTCGAAGATCTATTAAAGCTACACCATTCAAATACCATTTGTCTACATTGTCTGACCACTGGTTAACCATGCATAATAGGGCTGTTTCGCACGAGTGCTTAGGACGAAATCCAAATTGGTAGATTATGCTGCGACAAATATTCAAAGAAATTTAAATAAACTGCCCTTTCAATTATTTTAGATAAAATCGGCAGTATAAACAAGGGTATGTATTTTTTTCATTATGGCGCTGTATCCCCTCCTTTGGGAATCGGTTGGACTCGGGCTATTTTCCAAGCATCAGGGTATACTGAAGAATGCAAAGACAAATTTAGTATATATACTAAACTTTCCATTACATGAGGAATATCATAGATATATTTCAGTATTTTAACAGAGAGTTCATTATATCCAGTTTCTTTTTTGCAAGTATATGATTTTATCTGTTTGATTACGAAATATATCGAGATATTTGAAAAGTAAAGTAAATCACCGTTTGTTTTTTCAGATTTTCTTTCAATGATTCACATCTGTTGATAGTTTCGGTTTCGAGCTCAAAAGCTATTTAGCGAGTTCAGAAACGGAGTCAACAAAATAAGTATTAAAATATTCAACAACTTCCTTCAAGTCTGATATTTCAACAACGTTTACATTCAATATTATATATATATATATTTTTTTTAGTTCACGTGTGATAAGTGTGTCTTTTCCTTTCAGTGTGTACATTTTCCAGATCCTTTATCCGATTCCAATATTTCCTTTGGGTTTTCACTATGCAGATTCTCTAATTTGTCAATGATCTGATTTCTCTCTTAATTGCGTACTATATTTCTCAACTTCTGTTTCAACTTTTTTTCTTAGCGTAATACAGTTGTCTGAGGCCTTCACCAAAAGGGTTTCTACACACTTGTTTGCACAGCGTTATTACACGACGCTCTAGTTAGGGCGTATAACAATCGGCACTTAAAAGTCTTCGTCTTTTCTTCCGTTTCTTTCTTACTCTATGTATCTTATGCCTTAATTGGTCTGGCTTCATCGGCTATTGTTAAAAGACAGTTTGTAATGTGGGTAGCGTTTCTCGAAACCGTCATAACTACAAGTTCACCGTCATCCCATTGAAACGCGTGTTAAACTTAATACACGCGTGTCAATGGGATGTCGGTGAACTTGTACTTATGACGGTTTCGAGAAACGCTGCCGTGGTGTTCCCAGAGCTTTTACGCATCGTCGCTTATATGGCGCTCCCATAATTATGTAGGCTTTCGGTGTGGTTTTAACACCTGGTTTTCAACTCTACATGATTTAGTTCTTGTATAGATACTCGATTTAAGAGTTGTAACATTGCGGTGGCGGATCTACGGAGGGGAGGGGGGGGGGGGGGGGTAGAGAATCCCCCCTTGAGCTGCCAAGGGAAAATGTGATGTACATAGAAAAACTCCATCATGTGTCCAGACCCAAAGTATTAGTAGATGTTAGTAGATGCCAGGAAAACATCACTTAAGGGGGTTCAAAATAGCAACAACAAAAAAATCACCTAGCCGCTTTGCTGCTAGTGGACGATGCTATGCAGGTAACCCGACACATGCTCCGCGACATTTGCTCCGCGACATTTGCTCCGCCGACAATCGCTCCGCCGACATATGCTCCGCCGACATATGCTCCGCCGACATTTGCTCCGCCAACATTTGCTCCGCCGGCAATTGCTCCGCCGACAATTGCTCCGCCGACATTTGCTCCGCCGACAATTGCTCCGCCGACAATTGCTCCGCAAAACGCGATAATTGCTCCGGTGACATTTGCTCCGCCGACAATTGCTCCGCCAACAGTTGCTCCGCCGACAATTGCTCCGCCGATATTTGCTCCGCCGACAATTGCTCCGCAAAACGCGATAATTGCTCCGGTGACATTTGCTCCGCCGACAATTGCTCCGCCAACAGTTGCTCCGCCGACATTTGCTCCGCCTGAAGCGACAATTGCTCCGGTGACATTTGCTCCGCCGACAATTGCTCCGCCCAAAAAGTGTCCAATAAAATACAATTGTTACTGGTACTACGACAAATGCTTCGCCGACAATATTTTTTTTTCACGGGTTATTTTCGTTTCTTTTTGTTCTTCATTTTCTGAATGCATTTCATGAAATAATGTAGATGAAATGAAATGAATGAATTTTGATGATAATAATAATAACTAGATTTGTAATACTTGTTTTGAACAAGTATAGGTGGGCTGGTCTAATTAAAATTTGAGATAAAATAAAGGGCAATTTAAGATAGCTTATTGTCTCAGCTACAACATACTCGAAGTTCAGCGTAAACGAAGCTAAAACGACGAAGATATTGCTCGCGAAAGACGGGAATGTAGAATCCAGTTTTTAAAAAAGTCATGTCCCATAGAGAACACACGCAAAAAGTGAAAAATTGATATTCCTCCTGATAATAAAGGCAATTTTAACAAAATTATAAGATGGTCTGTATTTGAGACAGCCCACGTGATAAATAAATAAAGGCAATTCTAACGAAATTATAAGGTGGTCTGTACGATATACAGCCCACCTGATAAATAAATAAAGATAATTCTAACGAAATTATAAGGTGGTCTGTACGATATACAGCCCACCTGATGAATAAATAAATAATAAAGGCAATTCTAACGAATTTATAAGGTGGTCTGTACGATATACAGCCCACTTAACAATAAAGAATAATAAAGCCAATTTTAACAAAATTATGAGGTGGTCTGTATAAGATACAGCCCACCTGATAATAAAGGCAAATCTAACGAAATTATAAGGTGGTCTGTACGATCTACAGCCCACCTGATAATAAATAAATAAATAAACAAAGGCAATTCTAACGAAATTATTAGGTGGTCTGTACGATATACAGCCCACCTGATAATTACAAAAATAACATTAGTAACACCACCAACCATAATAATAATTATTGTCATTATTATTGTGATAGTGCTTCTAATACTACTCCCACTACATGTACTAGGAAGAAGGAGGGGAAGAGGAAGAATCTTATTGTTTATTTTTTGTATTATCGAGGCATACAAATGCACAGGGAGGTAAGAGAGGGAAAATTAAGGCGACGAAGAGGGAGAGAAAGGGAGAGAGAACGAGAGGGGGTAGCCTATGGCCCGGGTTCAAATTCAGTTCTCTTTAATTCATTTGACCCAGTACTGATGATCATTATTTCATCTACCATGTGATTGCTATGTGTATACCACACCGAATAGCACTAGCTCACATTTTGTTATTGTTGTCAATAACTTATTGGCATGTAGCCAGTAGATTTTCATCATGTGTTTGATCTTGTATTGAAAAAAGATCAAACACATCATCATGATCTACAGAGTGCAACCAAAAATTTCTTAACAACAATTGAAATTTCTTTCAGGAAGCCTAACACTAAAAGCTGTTTTTGATTCAAAGAGCATCGTAGAGACGATGAACAAATAAGAATAATAATACCTTCACTTCTATTTTCCCCGCCAAATGATACGAACAAAAAAATCAACCGAGGGTAATCAACTATTAAACGAATTTATCATGAGTCCTTGAAAAATTAATTAATACTGCTGGTCAAATATTATTGAAGAACACCAAAGGCGAACGCGATTGTCGCTACAATTCAGAAATCATTGCTTGCATTGCTTTTCTCTCAAAATTACCGTGAGATATCAAGCTACATAGAACTATGATCGACAAAAAAGATATTGTCTTGAAAACAGTCAGAAACATTAGAACTTGAATGAATAAAACATAATGCAAATGAATAAGACTAGAATGAAAAGGACACAAGTTCATTTTTACCATTTAAATCATCCAGTACCAAATACCTAAGCAAAATTCGGTGGTCACAATAACAAACATAATAATTACACAAATAACATTAGTAACACCACCAACCATAATAATAATTGTTGTCATTATTATTGTGAAAGTGCTTCTAATACTACTCCTACTACATGTACTAGGAAGAAGGAGGGGAAGAGGAAGAATCTTATTGTTTATTTTTTGTATTATCGAGGCATACAAATGCACAGGGAGGTAAGAGAGGGAAAAGTAAGGCGACGAAGAGGGAGAGAGAGGGAGAGAGAACGAGAGGGGGTAGCCTATGGCCCGGGTTCAAATTCAGTTCTCTTTAATCTATTTGACCCAGTACTGATGATCATAATTTTATCTACCATGTGATTGCCATGTGTACGCCACACCGAATAGCACTAGCTCACATTTTGTTATTGCTGTCAAGAACGTATTGGCATGCAGCTAGTAGATTTTCATCATGTGTTTGATCTTGTATTGAAAAAAAGATCAAACACATCATCATAATCTACAGAGTGCAACCTAAAATTTCTTAACAACAATTGAAATTTCTTTCAGGAAGCCTAACCCTAAAAGCTGTTTTTGATTCAAAGGGCATCGTAGAGACGATGAACAAATAAGAATAATAATACATTCACTAATACATTTTCAATAATACATTTTCCCCGCCAAATAATCCGAACAAAAGAATCAACTGAGGGTAATCAACTGTTAAACGAATGTATCTTGAGTCCTTGAAAAATTAATTAATACTGCTCTCAAATATTACTGAAGGACAGCAAAGGCGAACGCGATTGTCGCTTCAATTCAGAAATCATTGCTTGCATTGCTTTTCTCTCAAAATTACCGTGAGATATCAAGCTACATAGAACTATGATCGACAAAAAAGATATTGTCTTGAAAACAGTTAGAAACATTAGAACTTGAATGAATAAAACATAATGCAAATGAATAAGACTAGATTGAATAGGACAAAAGTTCATTTTTACCATTTAAATCATCCAGTACCAAATACCTAAGCAAAATACGAACCAGATACATTTAATGGTAAGCTTAAAGACAATGATTCATGACAATTGTAAATTGTCGTGAGTTTATCGTCTAGACGTATTGCAAAAGATAATCAGAATAATAATGATCAGAATGATACCTCTACTATAAGGCCTAATTCTATATGTACTATACTACACTACTGCCATTGTAGATTATGCTGATAATACAGATGATAACAATGATATGATAACTATTATAATAATACTATATACTTATACTAATCGTCATCAAAATCATCATGTTCATATTCATCATAATGATAACAATAATAATGATTAAAATAATTACAATAATAATTTATATTAACGATGATAATCATGATAAGGATAATAATCACAATAACAAACATAAAAATTACACAAATAACATTAGTAACACCCCCAACCATAATAATAATTGTTGTCATTATTATTGTGATACTGCTTCTAGTACTACTCCTTCTACATGTACTAGGAAGGAGGGGAAGAGGAAGAATCTTATTGTTTATTTTTTGTATTATCGAGGCATACAAATGCACAGGGAGGTAAGAGAGGGAAAAGTAAGGCAACGAAGAGGGAGAGAGAGGGAGAGAGAACGAGAGGGGGTAGCATATGGCCCGGGTTCAAATTCAGTTCTCTTTAATTTATTTGACCCAGTACTGATGATCATAATTTTATCTACCATGTGATTGCCATGTGTACGCCACACCGAATAGCACTAGCTCACATTTTGTTATTGCTGTCAAGAACTTATCGGCATGCAGCCAGTAGATTGTCATCATGTGTTTGATCTTGTATTAAAAAAAAAACACACATCATCATAATCTACAGAGTGCAACCAAAAATTTCTAAACAACAATTGAAATTTCTTTCAGGAAGCCTAATACTAAAAGCTGTTGTTGATTCAAAGAGCAGCGTAGAGACGATGAACAAATAAGAATAATAATACATTCACTTCTATTTTCCCCAACCAATAATCCGAACAAAAAAATCAACCGAGGATAATCAACAGTTAAAAGAATTTATCATGAGCCCTTGAAAAATTAATTAATACTGCTTGTCAAATATTATTGAAGAACAGCAAAGGAGAACGCGATTGTCGCTACAATTCAGAAATCATTGCTTGCATTGCTTTTCTCTCAAAATTACCGTGAGATATCAAGCTACATAGAACTATGATCGACAAAAAAGATATTGTCTTGAAAACAGTCAGAAACATTAGAACTTGAATGAATAAAACATAATGCAAATGAATAAGACTAGAATGAATAGGACACAATTTCATTTCTACCATTTAAATCATCACGTACCAAATACCTAAGCAAAATACGAACCAGATACATTTAATGGTAAGCTTAAAGACAATGATTCATGACAATTGTAAATTGTCGTGAGTTTATCGTCTATGTAGACGTATTGCAAAAGATAATAATGATCAGAATGATACCTCTACTACTAGGCCTACTTCTACATGACTATACTATACTACTGCCATTGTAGAATATGCTAATAATACAGATGATAATAATGATATGATTAACAATTATAACTAGACTTTAATTCGTCACTTTGACGAATTAGGTGATACGTATGCTATTTTTGTATCATGAAAGTGTGCCGATGATGATCAAATGATAATATTCATAAATACGATAATGAAGATATTGATGATGATGATTTATTTGTTTTAAATGACAATGACAATGATTAAAAGTGGTATAGCACCCCCTTCAGGTATTCGATAGACAATTGTTATATGATTAATTTACTAAACAAGCTCAAATTTTCGCCTGATTGCAGAGCCTACCAATCATTGAACTGATATTTCGACGCACTACATACGCAACATAATGAACAAGACTAGACTGGAATGTAGTATCATTCACCTCCCATAGGCATAAGACGCATATTAAGCAAACAATCTAATGACATCATCAAAATGAATAAATATTGGTAATAATCTTGTGAAGAATTGTCTCAGCTACAACGTATCAAAATTTAGAAGAAAATTGATCAATATTTGCAGAGATACAATTATTTTCTGTAAATATGTTGACGTCATAATATGCAAATTCGTATTTTGACTTCCAAGGCCATTATGATGACGTTAAAATGTACTTAATGGCCAAATGAGAAATGAAATCATATCTCCGACTCATATAATCAAAATAAAAGAACAATCGGGGGTCTAGGTGCACCCCAAAGAGCTGTGATTGATTTTGTGTAATCATGTTTTTGCCTATATATGCAATGTATTACATGGGCTCGTGCGCACGGCAATTTATCTTAAACGGACGCGCATTCCGTTATGAAATATCATGAAAGAACACACAATTGCGTTTCTTTGTTGTGTAATGGCGTTACACGAAAAAAAAAGCGCGTGCATAATTTTCGAAATTCTTTAAATGGCCTAGAACATACTCTGTTTTGATTAAAAAGTGAATTTGAGCATTTTAAAATTCAGACGCGCGCGGATTTTGATGAGATGTTATGTCGAACCTTGTGTCGAACCTTGACCTGAAGTTCATGTGTTTTAAATATGGTTCAGTTTTGACTCGTTATGAAGATATGATTAAAAGTTGATTTCAACAAAATAGCGCCTGGATGACGTCACGATGATTTTGAGTTACTTAAAAGTGTCACAATTCTAAGTTATGCTAATATTAATCATCATGGCAAGTTTCATGATAATGGCTTTATTCATTCATGAGATATCCTACGAACAAATTAATGGCAGAATAATGAATGGGAATAATAATACCTTGAATTTGTCACTTTGACAATTTAGGTTATACGTATGCTAATGTTTTAAATAATGAAGAATGTATTTTCACGATTTTATATTATCTTCTAAAATGCTCTTCCTATTAAAGGTAAAAACCAGTATTGGAAACGCCCCAATTTCAAAAAATGAAATGGAAGCTCTTATTACCAATCATGTGAAAGAATATGTTTTTACTAATACATGATGATAACAATTTTGCCGGGAAACCGCCTACTAATTGATATGTTTGGTAAATTAGTTTATCTACATGATCTGTGAGAGATAAACGCACGTGTCACGCACGTGTGCGTATAGTCCCATATACATCTTTCTGTGTACAGTGCTTGTAACTTTACGAAGACTGGGCCAAATTTCTTATCATTTTGATGATTCCAAAACCTTGCAGTACACACAAATACTTATATGCTAGATGATCAACCTTTTCTGATCGATTCCACAACGTTTCTTTCACAATGCAATCGCATGACGTACCATAACTGGTCTTTACCTTTAAGGTCCATATGAAAAGTTTCAACTGTGTAGTATATTGACCATTATGGATCTATGGAAGATAGATTGAGACGATATATGACAATTAACCCCATACAATAACCAGTTACACCTTTGACCCTAATTGACATAACGAAGAATGCATTTTCACAATTTCATCTTCTTCCATGAAATGCTCTACCCGTCATGTTTACCTAGATTGTGCTGCGCATAGATTCAATCGGATTATTTTGGGCCATTACAAGAAGTGGGTTATTGATGTGGAAAAATGCTCATGTACCCTTTAAGCTCATATAATGTATTTTATTACCAGAGGAAAAAAATTGGTCAGTCACTCAATAGTGTCTGACAGTAAAGTATAGGAAGTAAAGGGGTTTCCTTGTTTAATTTGAATACTAGAAAACTGCTAACGTTTATATTTCACAAATAGGACAAATGTGACATATGCATAATTCCTACAATGTTCTACAAAATTTGCGAATTTAACTTTCAATTGAAAATTTCGACATGATCCCACCATCTGATCAAAAAACAAAAGACACAACTTTTATAGCCCATAGTCTCAGCTATAACATACCAAAATTAATAAACAAATAAGCTAGATAGTGCTCAAAGATTAATGTCATGTAAATCCATGATTTGAACTAAATTGGCACCTTCCACAGGCTTAACACGCAAATTAAGAAAATCTGTCAAGTTACCTTTAATCGCAATTTTCGCTATGATGATGTCATCAAAATGAAAAATAATATGCAGTTAACTTGTAGACAATTGCCTCAACTACAAGATATCAACATTAAGAAGAGAATCAATCAATATTTACAGAGATAAAATCAATTTTCCATAAATATGCTGACGTCATAATATGCAAATTCGTATTTTGAGTTCGAAGGTCAATATGATGATGACACGATATACTTAATGGCCAAATGAGACATGGAATCACATCTCCGACTCATACTCTATTCGAATATGAAAAAAAATTGAGGGTTCCCGTCCATCCCAAAGAGTCATAAGGGTTTTGTGTAGGCATGTTGTGCCCATATATGCTATGTATTACATGAGCACGCGCGCACGGACGTTTATCTTAAACGGACGCTCATTCCCTTATTTATGGTCATAAAGAGATAAACATGGTATCAAATTGTTCGGGAAGACATGAGGAATACTGTGTCAAAAAAAAATCCAGGATGAATCATTTAGCGTTCGGCCGTGACAAACGAAAACGCGCGCGCATGCGCGTGTCCGCGATTCTTTGTGAAATGCTTTTGCTAATAATGGCGTACGCTCGCGTTTTTTGACGTGAAATTGACCGGACTGATATTGACCTTGATCCTGGTAAATATGAATGAGAAATGTCTTTTCGTTATGAAGATATGATCATACTTTGATTTTCACAAAATTGCGCCTGGATGACGTTATCAATCAAGGTCAAGGTTGAAAACCTTATTGTGCTCTTTCCTCATGCCTATACATATCGTCGCCGTTTTCACGAACCGGCACAAGCCACCGAAATCCCTTCAAAATTTAGTTTTTATTTTTTTTGCATTTTTAGCATAAGTTATCAACAATCTTTCATTTCACCAAATTTCAGCATCCAAAACGCTTTAGTTTTTGAGATATCCATGGTTACACAAATGACAAAAACGACACACGAGCCAAAAAGCACGATTCATATTTTCACGAACCGGCACGCGCCGTTATAAGTCAATGGGCTGTGCCGGTTCGTGAAAATATCTTTGCGCTTACAAGACCTAGACGACGCGACACAGGCGGTTGTGCCGGTTCGTGAAAATAAAATACGCGCTAAGACAGCGCGAGCGCTTTTGTCTTGCGCGTAAAGTTACATAGGAAAAACGACACAGTGGCTTGTGCCGGTTCGTGAAAATATTTTTGCTACGTAAACAGCAAAATAATATTTTCACGAACCGGCACGAGAGTCCAAAGCTTCGTAATATTAATAGTAATTGTCATTATGCTTAACAAATGGAATGTATAGAAAATACAGAATGTCGGCGGAGCAACTGTCGGTGGAGCAACTGTCGCGGAACAATTGTCGCGGAGCATGGGTCATGGAACTGCTATTCATCGTCATTGTGTAACACCCCCCCCCCCCCCGGCAGAAACCTAGATGCGCCCCTGCAATGGGTCAATGATCTGAGAAAATATTCAGGTCTTTCACATAAAAGTAAAGAATATTTTTCATAGCTTCTTTTTCAGCTAAACCGTAATCTATCATACGCTCGGTATTTTGCCGTTTTAGTCGTAGCATGTGAACTTTCCGGACGCCCAATTTGCGTCCATTGACAATTCTTAGATCACATGCGGGATCACATGCTAAGATACAAAGTTGAATTACGTCTTTCCCTCTTTGTTTACGGGCCTGGTGTCTTGGTTCCTCCTTGTCATAGACTCAGAACAACTCAATGAAGTCGGTATTAAAAAAAAGAAGTATACTGTCGCCATTGAGTCGAACTCATTTGCATCAGGTATCGTGTTGGTACGTGCAGGTAGATCACCGATAACCAGGCACTTTCCTTGAGTTCATAGTTTGCGATGTCTTTTATTATTGCATCGATTATATATCTATATTTGATGATAAGCTAGAGTTTTCTCGGTTTATGTAGGCGAAACAAAATAATATATAAATCTCCCGATGAACCAGAATTATTATTATGCAGGAATAATCGTTTCTGCTAAAACAAAATGAATATTCTTACCGTTATTACTAGAAGTCCTAGCGGTTATTAAAGTGGGAGGATGAAACTGGAAATGAAGTATGCCGTTGAGGAATTTCTTACCTGAAGGCGAAGACATGAAGCGAATTAAGCGCGACTAGATAGCTATAGGTTAGTCCAAAATCTGACCGGTCCTTTACAATAGACCAGTTCACGGTTAGCATATCACTGCAATGACTCCGAATATCCACAGATCTTCAAAACATGAAGACGTCCCACTTTGTACATTTTGAAACAATCACTCCTACAGCGATATATAGATAGCCTTTGTTTCCCCTTTTCAAAGAATACTTCCACCTGTGTATCATGGAGAGCACTGAATGTGCATGAATGAATAATGATCACATAACTTTCATGAGCACTCATCCAGTATTACGTCTCCGTGTATTTCAAAATTTGTTCTGCAATGACCTTTATCTGCTCATGCTCAGACTGCAACCGTGAACTGGCTTTTTCCCTACATACTTGATTCAAGCCGTCGAAGATGGCGTTATCAACAAACCCATAATTATGCTCACCAGCCCAGCTTGAGTCCATCGGCTGGTAGCAAGTAAGTAGAGGGGGATTGGATGTAGCAAGGGGCGGTCGAGCGACTTCCAAAGTGGGGGGCGGGGGGCACCAAGAAAAAAGGGCACTTTCTGGAAAAAGGTCACTTACAAAGGGAAATCTCAAAGCGAACATATATTCATTTTTTAGACATTGGTATATAACCCTACATTGTGATTACAATTATCAGGGATGATTTCAATATTTGTCTCACTTTACTGCTGAAGTATCATGCGTTGCAGTTGGATTTGATTGTCTAAATAATAGTTTGCGAGCGAGCGAAGCGAGCGAGGGAAAATTTTAAGATGTGTGAGGTTGCGGTGCGAAAAATTACATCTTATAAAGAGGAAAAACACAATCCTTAACCCTAATAAGGCCGGGGGGGGGGGGGGGCCATTATGGCCCCCCCTCCATAATTTTTCCGAAAATCTGTCAAGTTACCTTTAATCGCAATTTTCGCTATGATGATGTCATCAAAATGAAAAATAATATGCAGTTAACTTGTAGACAATTGCCTCAACTACAAGATATCAACATTAAGAAGAGAATCAATCAATATTTACAGAGATAAAATCAATTTTCCATAAATATGCTGACGTCATAATATGCAAATTCGTATTTTGAGTTCGAAGGTCAATATGATGATGACACGATATACTTAATGGCCAAATGAGACATGGAATCACATCTCCGACTCATACTCTATTCGAATATGAAAAGAAATTGAGGGTTCCCGTCCATCCCAAAGAGTCATAAGGGTTTTGTGTAGGCATGTTGTGCCCATATATGCTATGTATTACATGAGCACGCGCGCACGGACGTTTATCTTAAACGGACGCTCATTCCCTTATTTATGGTCATAAAGAGATAAACATGGTATCAAATTGTTCGGGAAGACATGAGGAATACTGTGTCAAAAAAAAATCCAGGATGAATTATTTAGCGTTCGGCCGTGACAAACGAAAACGCGCGCGCATGCGCGTGTCCGCGATTCTTTGTGAAATGCTTTTGCTAATAATGGCGTACGCTCGCGTTTTTTGACGTGAAATTGACCGGACTGATATTGACCTTGATCCTGGTAAATATGAATGAGAAATGTCTTTTCGTTATGAAGATATGATCATATTTTGATTTTCACAAAATTGCGCCTGGATGACGTTATCAATCAAGGTCAAGGTTGAAAACCTTATTGTGCTCTTTCCTCATGCCTATACATATGTGTGCCAAATTTCAAGGCATTTGATTGAGCCATTTTCAAGTTAGTTTTCAAAATGGTTAGAAATAAGAAAAATATTCTAACGAAAACATAAGGTGATCTGTATTATATACAGCACACCTGATAATACATTACATTTATAATGCGCTTCATACAAAGTTTCTAAACGCAAGAGATAGAAGAAACGATAAGGATGTGGGAGGAAAAAGGAGTTACCTAGAATCCATTTCGAATATACTGAAATAACTTTCCATCTATCACTGTACGTCCCATATGATGTACACTGAACACTCATTCCATGTCGTGGGAAGTTTTAAAAAAAAACTAGAGCAGCAAGCCACATTCCCCAATACGCGCATACCTCCTAGTTAATTTCAAACAGCTCGTCAATATGTAAGACCTGAAATGACCTCAATGCAAGCAAGCACATGCATCTTACTAGGTAAACCATCTGCATCTGCGTCGCCAAAGGGGGCGGGGGGGGGGGGAGGTGTGGGGGTGCGACACCCCCCTCCCACCTCTCAGGATATTATCGGTAAAATTGCGCTGCCGTCGGGAAAAAAGAGAAAAGTGGGAGGGAAAAAAAGAGAGGGCAAGGGAAAGAAAAGAAAAAAGAAAAGAAAAAGAAAAGAAAGTAAGGAAAAGAAAGGAAAGAAAGGAAAAGAAAGGAAAGAAAAGAGAAGAAAGAAAGAGAAGAAAAAAAAGAGGGAGGAGAGGAAAGAAAGGAAAAGAAAGAAAAGAAAGAAAAGGAAAAAAAAAATGAAAAAAGAGAAAAGGGAAACAAAAGAAACGGGGGGGGGGGGTAAGAGCCTGAGAAAGCAGGAGTGGGGGTAAAAGAAAGGGGGGTCGTTGGGTGGAGTCGTCTCGTCAAGGAAGCAAAAAAGACACGGGTAAATATGTTGCTGTGTCGGGTCAGCTGTGTCGGTATTTTTGCTCGATCCTCGTGTACTATATCAATGCAGAAGTTTGAGGTCGGTGAGATGTATATTGTCGGTCGACCGACAATTTTTTTTCCCCTACGAACTGTGACTTTGTATCCACTGTGACGACTTCGAGAGTGACTACAACTACAATACTTGTATTTTCTCGAAGTTTCACTTTCCTATTATATCAGCTAAAGAAATCAGAGATTTAACATTTTCAGGGAAACTAAATTCAAACAAGGATTAAGAGTCAACAACGATACGACGAATCGTCTTCCTTTCTCTATATTTTGATGAAACGCCAAAATTTCCGCGCTTTGCGCGGGAGGGGAAAACTTCATTTAGACGAGTCGAGAACGGTACAACAAATTGTCTTCTTTTCCTAATAATTTAGGGAAACGTCTAAGCTTCCGCGCTTCGCGCGGGAGGCCTAACACCGACACCCCCTAACGAGCGCGCTTCGCTTGCTCACTACCGCCCCTCCCTAAAATAAGATCCTAGCTCCGCGCCTGCATTAAAATATATAGCTATGATGTTGACTAAGTTGACAAAATAATTTGTATATTTATGTCATTGATCATTTGCGCATACGCAAGTACTATAGATAGTCCATAGGAAAAACAATTTAGCCTTCGGCCCCGGGTTTATAGGGTTATTTGTAGATATTGAGACACTTAATTTTGTCGGTAATTGGTGGCTAGTTTTGTCGCTAATCGTTGGCCTCTACACCAACCCCCCCCCCCCCCCCCCCACTGAAAAGGTCTAGCGACGCCCCTGATACAATGTATTAGGTCATCGTGGAAGTTCTAGAAAGCAACAGGGGAGGGATCAAAATAAGCTTTGAAGGGCACTTATTCGTAAAGAAGAGAACCCTTTCAGACGGGAAAATTATGTGTCATGGAACCGCTATGCATCGTCATTGTGTAACCCCCCCCCCGGCAGAAACCTCTAGATGCGCCCCTGCAATGGGTCAATGATCTGGGAAAATATTCAGGTCTTTCACATAAAAGTAAAGAATATTGTCCATAGCTTCTTTTTCAGCTAAACCGTAATCTATCATACGCTCGGTATTTTGCCGTTTTAGTCGTAGCATGTGAACTTTCCGGACGCCCAATTTACGTCCATTGACAATTCTTAGATCACATGCTAAGATACAAAGTTGAATTACGTCTTTCCCTCTTTGTTTACGGGCCTGGTGTCTTGGTTCCTTCTTGTCATAGACTCAGAACAACTCAATGAAGTCGGTATTAAAAAAAAGAAGTATACTGTCGCCATTGAGTCGAACTCATTTGCATCAGGTATCGTGTTGGTACGTGCAGGTAGATCACCAATAACCAGGCACTTTCTTTGAGTTTATATTTTGCGATGTCTTTTACTATTGCATCGATTATATATCTATATTTGATGATAAGCTAGAGTTTTCTCGGCTTATGTAGGCGAAACAAAATAATATATAAATCTCCCGATGAACCAGAATTATTATTGTGCAGGAATAATCGTTTCTGCTAAAACAAAATGAATATTCTTACCGTTACTTTTAGAAGTCCGAGCGGTTATCAATGGCGGGAGGATGAAACTGGAGAGGAAGTATGCAGTTGAGGAATTTCTTACCTGGAGGCGAAGACTCAGATCAGCTACGTATAATACGAAGAAGATACGTACGTGAAGTGAATTAAGCGCGACTAGATAGCTATAGGTTAGTCCAGAATCTGCCCGGTCCTTTATAATTCCCTACATACTTGATTCAAGCCGTCGAAGATGGCGTTATCAATAAACCCATAATTATGCTCACTAGCCCAGCTTTAGTCCATCGACTGGTAGCAAGTAAGTAGAGGGGGATTGGATGTAGCCAGGGGCGGTAGAGCGACTTCCAAAGTGGGGGGGGGGGGGGCACCAAGAAAAAAGGGCACTTTCTGGAAAAAGGGCACTTACAAAGGAAAATCTCAAAGCGAACATATTCAATTTTTTAGACATTGGTATATACCCCTACATTGTGATTACAATTATCAGGGATGATTTCAATATTTGTTTTACTTTATACACCATACAAGATATTGCTGAAGTATCATGCTTTACAGTTGGGTTTGATTGTCTAAATAATAGTTTGCGAGCGAGCGAAGCAAGCGAGGAAAATTTTTAAGATGTTTGAGGTTGCGGTGCGAAAAATTACATCTTATAAAGAGGAAAAACACAATCCTTATGGGATTATAATCATATTCTCATAACGGAAGACTGAAAAGGCCTTTGATAAGTAACATAAGTATATCATCTATTGATGCGGGCGAGCGTAGCGAGCGAGCTTTGGGGGAAATTGCTCTTAGCAGCTTGAAATTAGCTAAAGAGGTGTCGTGGACGAGTGGATATGTCACCTGACTGTGGATCACAAGGTCCGTGGTTCAAGTCCCACCGCGGCACTAATGTGCTTTGGCAAGACATTGATCTACATTTGCCACTCTCCACCCAGGTGTTAAATGGGTACCCGGTAGGATGCGAAAGCTAATGTGCTTAGATTAGGAAATGGGCATTTGTTGACGTAAAAGGGGCCTTCATCAAATTTTGATAGGGACATTTATAAGATATTATTGTTGCTAAAAGGGAAATAATCAGAGGTGAAAAGAGGCAATTATCGCATCTGAAAAGAGGCAATGACCAGATATGAAAAGGGGCAATTTAATAAAGGAAAATGTGCATTAGTTAAAAGAAAATGGGGACCGATCAGATTTTAAAGGGGCATTTATCGGAGGTAAAGGGGGCACTTATCTGAAGTGAAAAGGAGTAACTTCTTGTACCTGAAAAGGGTCATTTACCAGAGAAGGGGCACTTATGAAAATATAAGGTGCGCTTATCCGAGTTAAAATTGGGGTAGTTATTGAAAAGGGAAAGGGGCACTTCTTACAAAGGAAAAGGGGCACTTTTCAAAGCAAAAGAGGCACGTTCCTCTCAGATTCAAATAGGACAATTATGAGAGGTGAAGGGGGAACTTACCAAAAGTGAAAAGAGGCACTTTTCGTACCTATTTAGGGGCACTTACTAGAGATTAAAAAGTGCACTTATGAGAATGGAAAATGGACACTTATCACAAAGGAAAATGGGAACTTGTCGACGAAAAAGGGCGTGTCCAGGTAAAAGGGGCACTTATCAAAGTTTAAAAGGGGAAGGGGCACTTTTTACATATTAATAGGGGCACTTGTCAAAATAAAAGGGGAAGTTTTCCTATGTAAAAGGGGAACTTCTTAAGAAGCAAGAGGGGCACTTTTCCTATGTAAAAAGGGGCACTTTTTGGGTGCTTGAAAAAGTAGGGGGCACTGTGCCCCCTGCCCTCCGGGAGGGCCGCCTCTGGGTGTAGCATTGTGAAGAGAATAAACACAGAGCGAGGCGTCAGCGGCGAGGTTGGGTCTGGGAGGGGGTCAGAATCTCCTGCTAGAGTAGATGGCATTTGCTATTTTGGAACCACATTTTTAGGCGCATTTCCAGGCACTTCCTGGAGTAATATGACAAAAAATTGCTTTTTTTCTATATCCCCTGCAAGAGTAGGGATCTTTTGCAATTTGAGAACCACATTTGGCGCATTAATGTCCATCGGCACTTCTTGGAAAAAACGGGCCTTCTGATTGGTTCGAAGTTAGAGAAAAGTGATCTGACATGTCGCGAGACGTTGTATAATGCTTCGTTGCCGCATACTGTACAAAGACAGTGGCCTGGTACTTCACCAGTAGTACTTGCAAAAATTATCTCGAGTGTATAAATTGTGTTGACATCCCATTATTCTTTTAAATGAAAGGCAATTCCTCATGCTCTCGCACCTCTCTTATCGATGTTTAACTCTCTTTCATTTTTTGCTCCTTTAATTCACAACAATTCTCCCTTCCCCCTTTTTTTCCATGTCTTTTTCTGTTCTTTTTGTGCTTTTTTTTTTGGGGGGGGGGGGGGCTACACGCCTGGCAAGAGGGACCCCATATTTTGTGTGTCGTAGTTCTCAAATGAATCTTAATTTTGAGTTTGCTCCTCAGTTTGATTACTTGTTAAAATCATTTGAATGAATAGAAATAAATGCTTTGTGTCAATTAGATGAAAGATCTTTTCAAAATATTATTCTTAATTACAGCACGTAGGGCCGTGCATCTCTGATTTAACATTGTTAAACGATGCCTCAAAATTCCGTCTGCACGGATTCAGGTTCCTCTCAATCTTCTTTTCTCTTCCTTCCTCCGTCTTCATCATCATCTAATTCGTCTTCTTCTTCTTTTACATTTTAATTATTTGTCTCATAAAAGAAGTGTGTACCCCAAACTTACTCCCACACAGTCTTAAAGATACTATGCCCCTTTTGCAGCCAACGTCAAATTTTGTAGAACTTTGCAGGAATTACGAATGTGTCATGTATGTCCTATTTGTGAAATTTAAACGTTATATAGCAGTGTCCTAATATTCTAATTATGCATGAATTAAGCTTCACTGTCAGACACTATTGAGTGACTGACTGGCTTTTTCTTCTTTGGTAATAACATATATACAATGAGCTGTAAAGGGTACGTTAGCATTTTTCTACATCAATAAACCAATTCTTGTAATGATCAAAATTAAACTGAATAATTGAATCTTTGCGCAGCACAAAACGTACGACCATTCGGTACAATGGTCTGGAAATCAGACTATTACTTACGGACTTGGTAGCACTTAGGTCGATTCGACAACCATTAGTTGTTATTTTCCCACCTTTAAAGACATTTTCAAGCCTCGCTTTTTTAGGGAAGTTCTCCATTAGTATTAACTTTCAAATGCCGTTGGAATTTAACCTTTTCATTTTTGGGGCCTGCAAATGGGACATAGTCATCTGCGAACAAAACGTAAGGTAGGAGCTTTGATGCGTTTACAATTTCATTCACATATATATGTTAAAACAGTATGGGACCTTAGATAGAGCCTTCTGGTACTTCGCACTTTTATTAGATGTTTTAGATTAAAAAAAATAATACATTGATGTATATTACGCATTAATAAAAGTATACTTTAGGCTGTATTGTGTATCGTTATCAATAGTGTTGATATTGTCTCCATTATCAGTTTTTATATCCCGCATTAAAATGTATTAGTTTTTGATTGGTAGAGAGCTCGTCACGTGACATTTCGACTATTTTAAGGTTGTTTTGAAAAAAGTAATATTTGTGAGTTGCTATACGGAAATAGAAGTACTATTTGGGAGAAAATTTTGTTTTCTTCTTTTAAATCTTAATTTGATAATTGTTTTAAATTTTAATTCTGAATTTAAAAAAGGTACGAAAGACCCAAACGACAAGCTTACCACCCTATAACCACTCAAAACAACAACAACAACTAAATAGACAAAGCAACAAACATCCATAAAGGATGGTTCGTGCACTTTCTTATTTTGTGACAAGAAAAAAAAAACATCTACATTTGTCCATATTCATTACCAAAACATGTACACACACATACAAAAATCCTCATTCGAATTGAATATTCATTTATACACGTTTATAGGATAACAAAATACCGGAATAATATTTTTCTAGAGTTAATAAGACAATTCTCGTTTTTCATTAAATAAAATGACATAATAAAGACATATTATTAGAATGAGCAGTACATATATGTTATAAATGGAAATATTAAATTCGATCACCTTAAGATGGCGAATGTTGAAGCATGTACTTTATTGTTTTGATATTGGTTATGTGAATGTGATATTTGGAAATTTTGTTGTGCTTTGGTATTAAAAATAAAAATTGCCCATCAGGAAAAACATATGGACAAAATACTATAATTATTATAGTAACCCGTTATATGGAAAGTACTAAGCTTAATCAGGTACTCATCAAAACAAATTTTATTGTCCATAAACCAGAGGCCCCTATTATCTTTCTAAATTTCTTATTAATGTTCTTTCTTTTCATTGATTGAATCTTTGTTAGATATATAGCCAATTTTTAATTGCCTTTCATCTCGTATTATTACTGTAATATATTGATGATGTCATACCATGAGTCACAATTGTAAAGCTGCGCATGCGCCATGTGAAATAAACTAACCAAGAGTAGGAAACGTGTGCCAATTATCTATCTCGTGTAGTCATCTGAGTTCATTTAATTAAGAGTACATAACAATCATTACGATTATTTATTTTTGGTATAATCTCCCTGTACAAGAAACGGGTAGCGTTTCGAAAATTCGGACAATTATGTATACATCAATTGACAATAATTCATTACACAATCATCTTCAAAAAGAAATGTATATATATATCAATGTTATATATATTAAGTAGAAATTAATAAAGGGATTCCGTGAAACTTTTGCCCCTATATACATGATATCGCATATTAAATAATAAAGAGGCCGATTTGCTTAGTCAAATAATCAACAAGCACTTTTTTATCATTATTGTTTTTCCGTAGTACGATTTTATCATTATTGTTTTCCCGTAGTACGATTGTATTATTATTGTTTTTCCGTAATGCGATTTTACTGAGAGTATGTTGTATTAGAAGAGTAGAAATATGAATGAAAGAAGAAAAAAACAAACATCTTTTTCGTATATAACTGTTTTATTTCAATGGATTCTGATAATGATTTTAGAATATTGTTTTCAGTGAAGTAGCTACAAGTGTTATGGGGTGGCGTGCTCCAATTAGGATGAAAAAAACTTTGAATGGGTTCTATGTGATACTGTGATTATTAAGACACATTAATATGATTTATGATAGTAATGTTCATATTATACTTATTCTTGGGAACCTACAAAAAACAAGCTATGATTTCAAGTAGGTTCCTGTTTCATTTCATAATTTTGATCTTACTTTGCCAACTATGTTCTTTATTGTGCAAACAATTGTTATATGAAATGAAATAAAATCAACCAATCAATCAATACTACCTAAATGCAATTCTCCATTTTCCCTTCTGTTTGTCCTTCTATCTCACTCTCTACATTTCTGTGTCTGTATCATTTTCTCTTTTTCATTTTGTTGGCTTTGCGCTTTCCACCAAGAATTGTTTACATAATATTATGTATATTTCTTGAATAAATATTTTATCTATTTTGAGGACGTCAGCTCAAGCTGTGCTTATGACGATCCCCCACCCCCTTTATTCTTGTCTGTGATGATGATTGCGGGAGAAAACAAAACGAAAGTGAATACAATGATATACACATTTGTCAAGAGATTACCAGCAAGCTTGAAATATTAGGTATTTTATTCTTATTTTATCCATATGAGATTATTAATTACAATGTTAAATATCTAAGTTTTGTTCCATTTATTATATATATTTTATATATTATCACTCTTTTATGTAAGTCATTGCGATCACATTTATTTTGCCAAATCTCATATCTAATTAAATTGTAGGCAAGAAACTCGTAAACAGAGATAGAAACAGGCAGATAATAAGAGACAGAGATAGAAGCAGAGAATGAGAGACAGAGAGAGAGAGAGTGAGATGCGGACATGCAGACATAGAGAAAGGGAAAGATGGAGATAGAGAGAGCGAGAGAGAGAGAGAGAGAGAGAGAGAGGGGGGGGGGGGGTGGCTAAATACACTTTTCAGTGAATCATTGTTCTTACAGTGTGTAAACATAGTACATTGTCTCATACATTATAACCTTAGAGATATTTTGAAAATATTGTCCATAAGTTTCCAGACTAATATAGTACATATTCAATCACGTGTACAAATTGTGATACAATTCTGCAATTTGGAATTTATTTTTAGATTTGTTAATATAAAAAAGGAAAAGGTAACGGTAATAAACATATCTTCTATGCAAATTTATTAGTTCAATATACATTAGGCAATCTGAATAAAGATTTTCTTACACAAACAAGAAGTATAAGGTGAAGGTGCTGCTTCATAACCCATAATAAACCAATGTGTTATATTTACCTAGATTTGAATATAATTATATGAGGGTATTGTATCAGTAGAGGTCTGTAACTATACCGTTATTTTTTTTTAAAAGAAAAAAAAAGAACGAGTAAACAACGATAATAGATAATAGTTAGGATCAATGAGAAAGTGAGGGAGTGAGCAGAAAATAAAAAAACAATTTAAAGAGATACTTAAAAAATAATTAAAAAAACATATATTTATATATATATATATATATATATATATATATATATATATATACTAGATACAATTTTTTTTAATGTATTTGCACTTTGTCCTTTATTTTTGCTCTTTTATATTCAATATTTTTTTATATAGTTCTCTACAGACTTACATATTTCTTTGATAGTTGGAAAATATCCACTTTTACGATTACTGTAAATCATATATTTGACCAAAATCAATACATGATTTAACAATATTTATCTTTCAGATTTTCTCTGAAACCAAGTAGGCCTACATGTATTACCATCTCACAATGTGGCATACCGCCCTCTTCAAAATTTTAGTTTGAGAAAATCTTTTTTCAATGTAATTTTATCGTTCAATCCATATAAGACTCGTTTTGATTAGTCAATGTTACCCCCCCCCCCCCCCCCGCGTCTCCAAGATGCAAGACCATCACATCTTTGCCGTGCGAAAGTTTTGGGTGAGATGATTCAGTTTGAGAACTGTGTCACCTATAGTCTCTACCACGGTCCACGCACTTAATACGATGCACAGTGGTGGAAAGATACACAACATTGTACCAAATTTCGTGTAGGGTGTGAACGTTTTTTTGTTGTTGACGTCTAGCATGTTGTATTGTCATCTCCTTTTGTCGTGTGTCGTGTTTGGTGTGCGAAAATTTGTGAAACAATTTTTTTCGTGTGTGGAGCATCATTCTTTCTTATAAGTTTTTTCTTTTCTAGAACAACGAGCAGAAATCTAGACTTTCTTTTATTTAGGCCTACACATATAAATATCATATGGCTTTGAAGGCCTTTAAGTTGATTAAATCAATAATCTAAATCAGTCGCGTAATTGAAGGAGGGGCGAAGGGACAATTTTGACCCTCCTCGTGGAAAAAAATTGCAAGCATAATCAATTTTGTTTTCCTTCGGGGGAAGGGGGGGGGGGCAAGACATTTAAGATTGCTTTCATTGAAACGCAAGAAATATAGTACTCATTCTCAAACAAGGGCCCTCTTAAAGTTGTTAGCTCGTTGAAGTGTACGGATGATCGTAAGCAGAGATATGTTGCCCCTCCCGAAAGGTCTGAATACGCCACTGATCTCAATGTATGTACCAGCCTTTATGACTTAAGCTACGTTCTCAACCGTCTTAGTTATACATATTTAAAGAGAAGGTTGAGTTCTGGGGAGAGGTGAACAATAATTTGTTACTATGCAAGTGTGGAAAAAGCAAGGCTCTTTAAATGCCTTCATATTCTAAATATGACGTATAACAGCTTTAAAATGCGGGCCTCATTTTTATGATACATGTTTGTGCAGTCCTATATACATCTTTCTGTGTACATTGCATGTTACTTTTACCAAAACTGTGCCACATTTCTTTTCATGTTGATGATTCAAGAACTTTGCAGTAGGCCTACACACCAATACTTATATGCTACATGATCAGCACTTTCTGATCGATTCCACACCGTTTCTTTCACAATGCAAACCCATGACCAGAACTCAACGTCATCTTTAACACCCCAGTCACACAAACGACACCGATAATAGGCCAACTAAAGAGCACTAGTCACGAGTGCGTTTTTATGGCTCCGGTTAATAATAATAATGACAATAATTTATCTCAAATTGGTCCAAGAGTGTAGCCAATGAGAAGCATCTTAATGGATCACGTGTTCGTGTCCAATAGAGGCGTCACCTCGATATGCGATTGAGTATCTCATAATATTATAGCAGGCTCATGCATGGGTACATAATGACGGATATCAATCTGAATACATGTACTGGTTTTTAAGGCATATAAGTGAGACTTAGCCGCGACATATTTTCCTAATTGTGATTATCATGACAACAATTCTGTTTTTGGTACTAAACCACGAACCGGCGTTCCAATGGAAGTACCTGCAGTACCGTATTTATATCCGTGCCGACTCTGCGACGATAAATTATTCGACTTACAAATTGCTTGTGAACACCTCATGTTCTGTGGGAGATGTTTCAGAAGATATGGTCTCAGCGATAGCATGGTACTGGTCTGCACTCGGTGCTCGATGGCTCCTCGTGTTAGAAGGGTAAGTGCCCAAAATGATCATTCTTTTGGGAAGTGCTCAATGCATAAAAGCATGACGACATGTAGACAGAAATAAACGTTTGGTGTGGGGAATTCTTTAATATAAGTGACATTTGTCAACCTTCCTCATACTGCAGGCGCGGATCCAGGATTTCTTAGGGGGGCCAAATTTGAAATTAATGCCGGCCAATATTTCGCTCAGTTGGAGGGGGGGGGGTAGTTTTGGCCCTCGAAAACTTGAACAATCGTACCCCCACCCCCTCCCCCCTTGAGCGCCAAGGGGGAGGGGGCCTATCTCAAAAAAAGGGTAAAATTCACGTGTTTTTTGCACGTTTTTTTCCCAGGGAGGGAAGGCGGACCGCCCGCCCCCCTGGGTCCGCCACTGCCCATACACAGGCGGTCAGTGGACCCAGACGTAGTCTCAGCGGAACAATAAATTAACCGTCGATATATATCAGTGGCTAAATTGAAGCTTTTGGGCAAGACGACATGGATCTTTTCTGTAAGGTGATCATCTGTACTGTCTAAAGTGCGCAAGTGCGTGGTGACCATGGTCACGTTGATCACAATATAATTATGGTCATGTGATTTAGTACTCCGATAGCCGCGAATTATATTAAGCTTGAATCAAATTAATGTTTCTATGATTTCTGTTTAAATTAAAATATAACATACAGAGACCTACGTGTACACTATAAGTATGTTTACTTGTGTCAACTCGAGCTAATGCACAGGTCAAAAGGCCTATACAAATTGATAATAATAATTTAAAAAACACGAAATTAATACAAAATAAATGTGTAAATAAATTACATTTATAAAAAAAATTACGATGTCAAGGGACGGATGCAGGATTCTTTAAGGGTTGGCCGGGGACACGTTCAATTTCGAAATGACTCTTGACATAATATTACTGTAAGCGCCTTTGGTCAGTTAATGGCAAAGCGCTGTATTAAGAAACCGTGGTGTTATTATAGTAATTATTATTATTATCATTATCTCTCATGACATTGATCAAGAGCAAAGTTGGAAGTTAAATCAGGCACTCATAAATTTCAGGTGTTAAGGAAAACAACCTCCAAAATAAGATCATTATTACCTTTCCTATATACTGATTTTATTACAGAATCAACAGTTGGATTCGCAGCAAGACATCTTAGATTTGATGCATCTCCGCGCTAGATACAGGCGAGGCATGTGTGACGAACGTGCTGTAAATGTGCTCTGCCAAGAGATGAATGAGGTCCTTAGTTTCACCGGAACGAAACCTTGTCGACATAACTGCAAGGCATGCTCCATGATAACATTAACACACACCGAATCCATTCATTTGACTAAGTTTGGTCCCTATGAAAAATTTGTGATTGGTCCCAGTGGATTTGAGCCTGTTGAGGGCATGTTCACGTGCGACTCTAAAAACGTCGTCTACTTCATCTATTGCAGGCGCCAGGAATGCCGGCAAGCATACGTCGGTCAAACAACGGATCCGCTGCATGTGAGAATGAATTCGCATCGTCACAATATAAAACGCGGTGGAACAACTTTGCTCATCCAGCATTTTAAACTTCCTGGGAAGCCCAACTCTCATATCCTTCCTCATACTGTGGACGACTGTAAAGTGTGCGTGATAAAAGAGTTCCCAGCCGACACAGAAAACTTAACGAAGGTTTTGAAGGATGAAGAAAAGAGATTGATTGACAGTCTAGGGACCAAAACACCAAACGGTTTGAACATGAAATCAGTTTAATCGAATTCAACTGATCATTATGTAGTAAATTTGGGATTAATCGCTATGAGCCCCGAGCTGGTAGATACAGATGCTATACTAAAACATAATTACTATTATTTCCTTTCTTTCCCTTTCTACAAATATTTAAATATTTTTATACTGATTTTAGAAAGTATGAAATATTAAAAACAAATATACACTATAATGAAATACATGTAAGGGACTAATTTTTTCATATTTAAAAAAAAAGCTTTCATTCATATTAAAAGGTATATTTATAATAAACCAAATATAACACAATAATGAAATATTTGTACGACTAAGACCCCGTTCTCACTCACTTTGAAAGTGGTCTTAGTTAGACCGC
Source organism: Strongylocentrotus purpuratus (assembly GCF_000002235.5). Taxonomy (NCBI): domain Eukaryota; kingdom Metazoa; phylum Echinodermata; class Echinoidea; order Camarodonta; family Strongylocentrotidae; genus Strongylocentrotus; species Strongylocentrotus purpuratus. Next base: position 12,887,888 of record NW_022145597.1, on the reverse strand, counting down.
TCCAGAGTCATATAGTCATATATGGCCACACATAATATGCTGAAATACTAATAGTGAAGGAAATGGGGAATTAATATGATCACAAAATACTGACCCTTTGTCGTATATTATCCGTATTTAAAAAAAGTATATTTTTAGCTGAATATTGTGTATCGTGATCAAATGTTTCCATGATCAGTCTATATATTTGTTTTTATCTTGCTCTGTTTTATTATGTTTTGCACTATTTGCTATTAATTAAGCTGTCTATTTGTTCACATTATACTTTACTTGTATTGTGTAACACTTACACAGGGCTCTCTTGCAAAGCAATTTTTATGTACTGAAGAGGCTACCCTATATAAAGAACACAGAACAAATATTTCGTGCGTGTATACAAAATTGTTGTCTTCAAAAAAATCCCAGACCTGCTAACCAGAAGATGTAGCTGTATTTCTTTTTCTTGATCGGAAATCTGCCAGGAAGGTTAAAGCTTGTGCTCCCCTGTGCCCCGATATCGATCTTCCCCATCGTTCTATAGGATATCTCTCTTTAAAAATACTTTTGTTAGTACCGCTCAAATCTTGTCGTGTCATGTGATATGTGGATTAACTGTTTAATATCTATAATAAATACATTTACATCATTGCTGAATCCAATACCTTTCTAACCTTTTCACTCCAAAACGCTTTCTCTTTATTTCATTTTCTTCCCCTTTCTTCGTATATTCTTCTCGTTCTTATATTTATAGTGCATTGTTCGATATGTCTATGTTTTTTTTTTAAATAGTGTACGGCTTTTATTATACATACATACATGTAATACATTTTCCCCCTTTTTATTGGTGTTTTACATGTGCTATAAAGATATGGCATATTTTGTTGAATACTTTTGTGTTTGTAAGATATTTGATGGTGAATCGTGTACTTAATTTTTTTCTTAAATGAGAAAGTGTTATATTATACTTGACTGAGTAGTCTAGGTTCAGTTTGTATAGGCCTGTATGATGCAGATTATCTAATCCAAACCCTCAGAAAAGCAACAAAAAAATATTATTGCAAGTTTGTGCATGTGGGTTTGCAGGTGAAGTAAGTCTTCATTTCGTTTTGTTCATGAACTGTTCATCTCATTTAAATTTATATAAACAAACAGTTGAACTCGTTTAGACCCTTATAATTTTAATGAATATTGGGATATTTTTTCATCGAAGCTTTGAATGTATAAAGATAAGTCTTCGTTTCGTTTTGTTCATGAACTGTTCATCTTATTTAAATTTATATAAACAAACAGTTGAACTCGTTTAGACCCTTATAATTTTAATGAATATTGGGATATTTTTTCATTGAAGCTTTGAATGTATAAAGATATGCAGAGTGTTTAAAATTGTCAGGTAAAGCATTCCAAATGTTTGACCTTGGACCATGCTGTCTTTTATAGAGTTAGAGAGTTGGTGAGTTAAATGGAAGTCGGACGAATGTCTTGTAGGATAAGAATGCAGACACAAATATATTTCGAAATGCTAATGGTAATGTATTTACCCCAAATGTACACACAAAGATTACAGCTTGAAAAATTTTAATATCAGCAATTTTTTAACGTTTTTAGTTCATAAAATATGGGATCGGTATGAGCTAGCCTATATAATGTGAATGTGTTCATCTACGTAGTGCTTTCTTTTGAAGACGACCCAATACTATGTTACAACATGATAGGTATGAACAAATGAAAGAATTCTAAATAGTGACTTTTGTGAAAGGTAATATTTGAATGTACATAGAATGCCTAAGCCTCTTACATGCAGATGTTATGAATAGGACTATTCCAAGTTAGATTTGAATCAATCATTACACCGGAATGTCGTAATTTCTTTTTCAATTATGGGCATGTCATCTATACAAATATTATAATGAAATATATGTTTATAGTGTATGTTTTTAGAAATAAATATAGTTTGTCTAATTAATACCCCCTCAAAACTAAAACAACAACTAAATAGACAAAGCAATATAAAGAAACACACATGAAAAAGAACAAATATTCCTGATTACGTCTTCGTTGGGGCACGGGTCTCAAAAAGATTGACGTGTATATAACTAGTTTACATCAATTTCTAGTCTATTCAACCTCGATTCGAATACAATAAATTATTCGTATCCGTAATATAAAATCTTACCTGGAAGTTGCTAAATCATTTTGAATGACGGGGGGAGGGGAGGGGCGCAGCGGGGAGCGCAGCTTGCTGAAAGGTCAGGTACCACTTACTGACAAGTCGCGTGTAAAAATTATCACAAAAAACATAGAGGATGGTTCATGCACTTTTGTACTTTGTGACAAGAATACAAAAATATCATCATAATGTACCGATGTAAGTTAGCGTTTAATTTGGGGTGAAGGAGGAAAAGGTTTGTCGCGCCCCTGCCCACGCCCCTCTTCAAGCGACCACTTTGTTTATTACAAAAACACACACCAAATTCCAATTTCGTATTCAGTGTTAACTTGTATACAGGATTAAAATACTAGAATTATATTTTTCTAGAGTTTAACCTTTTTTCATGAAATAACAAATATACTAAAAACACACTATAAAGGATGAGCAATACATTTATATTGTTATGGATGGAAAAAAAGAAAATAAGAATAAAAGAAAATGAAATGGCTCATGTTGAAGCATTTATTTGAATGATATATACAAATAATCTTTTTAAATTGGTTGTATAAAAGTAATTTTTGGTGATCTTTGTTGGTGTTTTGTTTATAACAATAAAAGTTGCTCACTGAAGAAAACATATGGAACTTTGCCAGTTTGATTTTAATTGTGATGTCAGATTAGTACATATCCATTGAGCTGCATGCAATGGACAGGGCGTTGCATAATGATTGGACATCGTACACCTAGATACATCGATGCAAACAATCTATTGATATTCCGGCACAGAGGGGGCCCTCCCAGAGGAAGTGGAAGAGGCGGGGCACAATGACCCCCACTTTTTCAAGTTTCCCAAAAGCACCCCTTTTAACATTGGAAAAGTGCCCCTTTTACTTTGACAAGTGCCCCTATTCCTTTTCCAAAGTGCCCCTATCCCTTTTCACCTCTAGTTAGTGTTCCATTTAGTACACTCGTCCCCTTTCCTTAGACAAGTTCCCACTTTCATTTGTTATTAGTGTCCATTTTCCATTCTCATAAGTTCCCTTTTTAATCCCTATTCTCTTTTGATAAGAGCCCCCTACACCTCTGATAATTGCCCTATCCAAATCTGAGAGGTGCCCCTTTAACTTTGACAAGTGCCCCTTTTCCTTTGTAAGAAGTGCCCCTTTCCCTTTTAAATAATTACCCCCTTTTTAACCCGGGTAAGTGCACATTCTATTTTCACATATGCCCCTTTTACTTTCTATTAAGTGCCCCTTTTCGTTATGATAGGTGCCCGCATTATTAAAAAAAGAGCCCCTTTTTTTCTCATAAGTGTCCCTTTTCATCTCTGGTAAATAACCCTTTCCAGGTACGAGAAGTTAATCCTTTTCAATTCAAATAAAAGTCCCGTTTACCTTCGATAGTTGCACCTTTTCAAATCTGAGAGATGCTTGTTTTACCTTGACAGGCGCCCCTTCCCCTCCTGATAAGTGCTCTTTTCATCTCTGATGCAGCATTACATACTTATATACATATTATGCGGGTGTGGGTGTGGTTGCGATTGTGCGTGTGTGTGTATGAGCGGCCGCACGAATCCGATTCGATCTGCAGGCTTATGATCTGAACAAAATCGAATTATGTGATTTATGTTTATACACACATGCAAAAACACAGATGTATACATTATATGTACATTGAACCCTTCCGCATTCCACAGTATTGCGAAATGCCACTTATTTAAGTAGGGGGATTGAGTATTCAATTCAAGCCCTACAATTCAAGCCCCACAAGATATGATATATGAGTGGGAGTGTCGTGGTCGAGTGGTTTAAGGCGCTTGACTGGAGATGCGAAGGTCGAGGGTTCGAATCCCGACACGGCACTAATATCCTTTGGCAAGATATTAACATACACTTGCTACTATCCACACAGGTGTTAAAATGGGTACCCAGTAGGATGCGACCGTCATTGTTGGTCAAACAGTGTTTGAGCGTCAAGTCATGCCTGGCTGGAATGCTCCCCGGGGAGTGGAGATTGAGCACACAGTTTGTGCGGGCAAGCACTGAATCCAATGACTGGGGTAATAGTATATCTGTAAAGCACCTACAGACGTCCGAGGTGTATTAAGCGCTATATAAAAGCTGAATACTATTATTATTATTACAGATAAGTAAAAGATTCTCGACATAAATATAATTAAATTTAAACATTTCCTTCAATTTCTTGTTAGGATAGAAGCACTAATTGAAAAATTGATAAAAATGAAATGGTGTAATTTGTGTATTTCATGTGCGGATCTGCATCCTTGATGTAGTGTATAGCAGAGAAAAAAAATCATGGAGAAATGAGTATAAGATAAAATAAATGCTGGAAAAGAGATTAGAGAGAGTACACATTTTGTTTGTTTCACTTAGAGTGCAAAAGGAGTATATCTCCTCCTGGACTGGTCAAGCTGCTCCTTAAATGGTTGACCGTCTAGTAAAACGTTTTTTAAACGGGTGACGAAAGTCTAAATATCTGTAGGGATGCCACGAGATAAATTTGGTTATATTAACAAAATGTTGATGGAATAACGTCGATTTCAAGTAAAGCGAAGACTATAATTTATTATGTTTGCTGTTCCAAACACACAGTGCCAAACAAACAATCAGCGAATCAAGACGTTATTTTGACATTCCTTTCAAGATGGAAGTTTCTGCAACACTCATTATTATATTTAAGTCTGCCAATGAAATTGCGGGCAATTACTTTCTTGACTTGTAGCGGTAGGGTAAATCAACTTAAGCTTAAACCCCTCTAAAGTGTTGGGAGCCCTAAATTCGCCTAACATTTGAGGGCAAAATTTCACTTAAATTGTAGCATAATGTGAAAGAGGATGTCGTTTAAGACTCACTTCTGCAAATATTGATATAAAATATTGATACAAAATACATCATTTTTTTTTTTTTTTTTGTACGCAGAAAACCTAAATTTGTATTCTTTCATCAATATTCGACCTCAAACACATTTGTTTTGAAAACCCTTGCAGAAATGACATCCTTTTTCACATTATGATAGAATGTAGTGCAATGTTGCCACCAAATTTGTAAGTCTCCCAACACTTCAGAGGGGCTTTAAAGTAGATTATTGGTGTGAATGACAAGGGTTGAATGACCATGGTGACATGAAAGAGGGATTATTTTATTATTCTTTAAAATTACTATAGCCATGAATTAAATATATTATTTGTATATGATATATCATGTAGGAAGGAGGCTCTTTTTTAAATTTGAAGAAAAAATCATCACCTGACGATTGACGATTTTATACAATTAACTTTGCTCGCAGCCTAGCGAATTTTCTTCTCTAAATTAAATACAATGTGTTATGGAACTGATTGTGTATGTAGTGTTGTTCTTAGTTCATAGTATATGTTAACAGTTTAAGGTATTCCATTCACATTTTCTTTTCTTGCTTTTTTTAATGAGATTCATGAATTTTATTTGTTCTTACTGTTTATGACATACAGAAATACTCGTAAGAGCTATCATAAGAAACTTTTCTGGAAATAGGTTAAGAAAACTGTAAGTATTTATGTTTCTCAGATTAACTAATATTAATTATTTTACATGTAAAGTATCTATTTTGTATATACCCTTTTTTGGTAATAAATGCATTGTATAAAGGTGTTTTGAAATGAAATGTGATTTTATTTTAAATTTAATTGTAAATTGTCATATAATTCAGTTGAGGCTGTGAAATGATAATAAAGCAGACTGAAACAAACTAAACTGAATTATGTAAACGATATGGGTTTACTTCTGGACCCTGGATTCTTAAACACAAGAGACAGACAGGCACAGACAGAGAGAGCGAGAGAGAGAGAGAGAGAGAGAGAGAGACACACACACACGCACACACACGCACACACACTCACACACACATAAAAGAGTGAGTTTGTCTTGAAACCCCACAAATCTTTTAGTCATACCATGGTATACGGATTGGCAAACTCTTTATAGTCATGTCCCATTGGTGCCAGGTAAAAATGTCAGAGGAAAAAATGTCAGAGGTAAAAATGTCAGAGGTAAAAATGTTAGAGGAAAAATGTCAGAGGAAAAAATGTCAGAGGAAAAAATGTCAGAGGAAAAAATGTCAGAGGTAAAAATGTCAAAGGTAAAAATGTCAGAGGAAAAAATGTCAGAGGTAAAAATGTCAGAGGTAAAAATGTCAGAGGTAAAAATGTCAGAGGTAAAAATGTTAGAGGTACAAGCAAAAAAAAATGAGTGCCGTCATAATATCTCAGCACTTTTATCACACAGAATGTCGAGACGTACAGCTACTGCATGGGCTAGTTTATTATAGGATTTCCCGGCCAAATTCGCGAGTTCGTCATTCAAATTAATTTGCCTTGCGTTCAAATTCGACGGTTTTAGTGCAGTCAGGTATATCTCGGGTTGATATTCCCTTTTCTAGCTTTCAAATCTATGGAATGTTCGTTAGAATCTACGTATGTTTCATTCAAATTAATGACAATGTGCTTCTTTCGGTATTTGGTCATTCGATTTGGCGCAACACGATTTTCTGACAACGCGACGGTCTACTTTTAGAATTCTAATTCATTTGTAGCATTCAAATTAGCACTCTGTGCACTTACATTGATGGTCAACATACATTTCTCGTTTATTACACAATTTTTATAGCTCATTCTTTTTCTTTCAAGATTGTTTTTTCATGTGTATTTCATCATATTTCATTTTCTTGCATTTATACACTTATAATTATTAGATTTATCTGATATTCATCAGCATTTAAGTTTGATTGTTAAGAAGAAAAAACCGACTTCCATCTATGGACCTGATGGTCTCAATATTTTTTTTAATGTTCATGTAAGGAAGTTGTTTGTCTTATGTTTCATCATAGATTTATCATAATTTCATCATAATTTAATTATGGAAGAAGGGTACACTCTTATTTCCACGGCGTCAAATTTCACTCTAAATGGCGTCACCTGGGAGTCAACTCTATTCCTAGTTAAAGTGACACGGATTCCGAATCAATTTGACTCGGATTGTGTGGCATCAGCTGAGAATTGACTCAATTCAGAGTCAAGATGACTCCTTTTCCGTGACATTTTAACTAGGAATAGAGTTGACTCCCAGCTGACGCCATTTAGAGTGAAATTTGACGCTGTGGAAATAAGAGTGTACAATATTGTGACTGCATATGGGGTAGGGACTAGAGTCAACAATTTGAACATGATTCATTATTTAGCCATCGATCTGCTGGCGGGCAAGTAAATTATGAAACTCTTTAAGAAAAACAGAGGGGTGTGCTGGGTATAAGAGACGATGTGAATTACTCTTGTAAAATTCCGAGTCTGTAGTAAAAAGGGGCGATTGAGGGTACCCCCACCTTTCCCGGGTATATGAACATGTCCGCGCAGAAATGCCATATCCCTTGATTTCGCCCCTTCTTTAATTTATGACTGACTACACCCATCTGCATTGTCCTAAAAATAAAAAAATGGAATAACAGCTTAGACCCCAATGGCAAATCATGCATTTTAACTGCATTATTTAAAAACTGTAAAAGTTTGTTGCAATTCTTCCCCCTAATATTCCTAACTTGAATACAAGTATTACGAATACGAATGACAGGTGTTAATTTGAATGATAAAAATTACGCTTCGACAAGTGAATATTAATTTGAATGCTAGTTGAGCAGTTTCTAAATTGAATGACAGATCTATGAAACCCTTCGACCAAAATCCTAAATTAAATACAAAAACTGGAACATTGAATGATAATTGGCATAGCAAAGCCGATCTGCGCTAACTTAAATGCAAAGTAAATGAATTCGAATGACAAACGCGCGAATTTGGCCGGAAAATCTTATATATATTCCTTTCTTCCATAATGTAAATTTTATAAATGGCTGTGTGTTGTATTCCGTACATGTCCTGAGGATAATACAATGTGGAAAATAGATTTTGAATTTTTTTTGTTTTTGTTATCAGGCTTGCATATATATGCATGAATGTCTAACATTTTTTGACATTTTGAGTTGTTTGATGTGTTAATGTTTGTGAAACGGACCGGTTTGGCCGGCGGCAGCCTACAACCTAGCCCGTGTAACGTTCCAGAGACGAACAAAGTCCAAACGAAGAAATGAAAGTTCTCGACAAAAGTCAAGTGTTAAAGTGAGTAGTGCATTCAGTACAAATAATTACATATAATCACGAGGAATCACGAAAATTTACATATATAGGCTGGGCGCCCCGAACTCTGCTAAAGCTTTAGCACCTCATGGCGGCAAAGGAAGTGGAGTAAGAATGAAAAAAAACCAAGAAGTCGCCCGAAAAATGAAAACTCGCTCCGAAAACTAAAAAACCCGCTCCAAAAAGTAAAAGACAGTCTCGATTCAGAAGCTCATCCCCATTTTAAATCCTCCGACACGTGTGACCCCTTATAAGGGCGTGTCACTACGACGCATTGCGTCAAAATAATCCCTGGCACCATACACACCCATGTCGAAAGGAACTTTATTAATTTTGCGAACTTAACCTCCAGAGTTGAGCTTTCCGGCAATACTCATTGGCCTCGTAACTTACCTAACTCTCACATTTGTGCTCTTTCGATCTTTAACTCTGTTACTCGACATCTTTATTAAATCCGAAGAATGCAAACGGGCCGGAAATATAACAATCCTGGAGGCAACTATTTGAATGATAATCAGAGCATGCATTGACAAACTTACAAACTCGCACAGAAACATTCTGAACTAGGACACAACAGTCCTATAGTAACGATGAACCGTAACAACAAGCTACCCCCCCCCTCAAAAAAGAAAGTTGTTTTACCATTAACTATTCCGTTGAATATAACCCAATGTACACCCCTCTTTCTTGTTTCCCTTTTGCCAATATTGTTTCCTCCATATTTGTATTATTATGTATCCATTGAGGGTAGTCATGAAAGAAACGGTGTGGAAGCAATCAGAAAAGGTTGATCATCTAGCATAAACATGTAAGTATTGGTGTGTAGTACGTGCAAGGTTTTGGAGTCATCAAAATGATAAAAAAAACTTTGGCCCAGTCTTGGTAAAGTAACAAGCACTGTACACAGAAAGATATTGATATGGGACTACACAAACATATGGCATACAAATCGGGCCTCATTTTAAAGCTGTTACTTGTCATATCTGGGATATGAAGTCCTTTGAAATAGATTTTCAGGGAATAACTTGTTTCTTTGATGTTCTTCCACACTTGCATAATAAGAATGAAAACAAACGCTCACGAATTATTGTTCACCTTTCCCCAGAACTCAACCTTCTCTTTAATTGATGTAACATGGGCGGCTTTCTGCTTTCTATCGGAGTAACAAAGCTGCTTATTGATTTTTTCCCAGACTATTTGATACCGCAATAGTGATCGACAATATTTTATTGCAACGCGCGCACTTCGGGAATGTGGTGGGTTTAGCATTGATAACATGGCTTTCTGCTTTGTACCAAGCCAACAAGAAAGTGGAATTGTCGGAAATATGCATTTATTGGAAATTACATATGATAGTAGTCATTGCCTGCCTGCTCTGCCTAGGCATTGACCACTGTTCGGAAGGATATATAAAGCAAAGCATATATATATACATGTATATATATATATATATAATAGGAAGGGGAGAGCAGCCGGGTCACTGTGCCCCAGAAGAAGAATACACCCCCCCCCCCCCGTCTTCGGCAATAATCGGGCAAAAAGTCACAATTTGGGGCCGAAAGGTAAATAAATTTAAACTGGGAAATAACGACTGCAGAATATCCCTCGCTGTTCTTTTTCGATAAGCCTAATATATAACCCGGGTGTAACCATAAAAAACTTGCCATATGATTTTGTTTTTATTTTATACCTTTTACATTTTTTCCTCTGACATTTTTTCTTCTGACATTTTTTCCTCTGACATTTTTACCTCTGACATTTTTACCTCTGACATTTTTACCTGACATTGTTTCCTCTGACATTTTTACCTCTGACATTTTTTCCTCTGACATTTTTACACCGAGCCGTCCCAGTATCGTATTATGTAAATGATATATATTTCATCCGGCTGGGCTTGTAACAAGGGTAAAAGAAGAAAAAAACGTATTTGGAAGGAACTTCCTGCTAGGGAAACGTACCAGCGTACCTTGATTGAATTCTTTTGTAATGATGTTCACGCTGGTAGGTTTTTAATTAAAGACAAAAAAAATAACGACCACTGACAGTACACTCAGGAGCGTTGGAACTTTGAAGCTCAAAAACATGTTTGTCGAATAGATTCTTTAGAGTAAAATTTCAATGGAAAAATATTTGAAGTGTAAGCATGTCCAAATTTGGGTATTAATTCGTTCCGCTTTTATACAAACATTCCTCGCTTTGTACGACAAAACTCAGACAGACATACAAAACGGAAGTGAAAAATGGAAATTTATTATTTTTAATATTCTTTAAAATTACTATAGCCATGATATGATATTATGTCATGATTACATCATGTAGGAAGGAGCTCTCTATTTTTAATTGAAGAAAAATGATCACCCGATATTTGACGATTCTACAAGACAGAAACCTTGCTCGCAGCCTAGCGAATTTTCTTCTCTAAATTAAACAAATTGTGTTATATTACTGATTGAGTATGTAGCGTTTTGTTTGGTTCTTCTTCTTAATTTATATTATGTAAACGATATGGGTTTACTCATGAACCCTGGTTTTTAACATAAATGAGAGAGGGAGAAAAGAGAGAGAGAGTGAGAGAGAGAGAGAGAGAAAGAGAGAGAGGGATAAAGAGTGACTTTGCCAAATCTATTTCCGACCCATTAGTCATGCCATGATATAGGGACTGGCACACTCTTTATATCTTGTCACAGTATCGTAGGTGAATAAGATATTTCATACGGCTGGGCTTGTAAAAAGGGTAAAAGGAGATAGAAAAACACATTTGAAAGGAACTTTTTGAAAGGAAGCGTACCTTGATTGATTTCTTTCGTAATGATGTTCACGCTGGTAGTTTTTCAATTAAAATTATATTAAAAGATTACGATCACTGTCATTACCCTCAGGAGCGTGAGAGCTTTGAAGCAAAGAAAATACATTTGAAAGGAACTTTCTGCAAGGGAGCGTACCTTGATTGATTTCTTTTGTAACGATGTTCACGCTGGTAGGTTTTCGATTAAAACAAATATTTAAACATTACGATCACTGAGAGTACCCTCAAGAGCATGGGTGTCGATCCCGGGGGGGGGGGGGGGATGGGGGGATATATCCCCCCCAATATTTCAGGTGGGGGGGATGGCCTGTACAATCATCCCCCCCCCCAATAATTCACCATCAAAAAAAAAAAAGGATGAGAGCCCGATGAGAGTAGTTCATGGTTATTACTCGCAAGATGACCATCAGTATACATATTTTGCTATCTCATTTTCATAATACATACATATATACGAAATAAATAAGACAACCGAATATGAGACAAGAATAAATTGAATTCTCGCTCATACGGCTTCATCAGGAATTGATGGATTTATTCAATTTGTTCAATCAACAGCATGATAGAAATGCAGTGCGCCAAATGCAAAGACGCAGCGTCAAAAAGCAACGAGCTAAATGTTAAGCGCGAAGCGCAAAAATAGCAATCTGCAATGCACATCAGACAATCCTGGACAGATGAACTCTGTGACGATTTCGTGATGACATCGGAGACAAGGAGAAATATTTTTGGACATTAGTATGACTTATAAAATAGTTCTCTAGTTGTTATGTTGTTTCCGTTCACCCTTTTTAAAATTCACGTCATTCTATCTTTATTTTTGTTTTTTTCACTCATTTTATTTCCTGATATTTCCTAAAAAGATTTTTCATTTTTGAAGAAAGATTATTATGTCACAACTTATTTGTAACACAAATCATTTTCAGTGGGGAAACTGAATTCAGACAAGGATTAATATAGAGAACAGTACAACGAATCGTCTTCTTTCTTTAATAATTCAGTGAAAAGGGCAAAGCTGTTAGGGCGCAACTGAATTCAGACGTGGATTAAGCGTAATAATCAAATGAAACGTCAAAGTACACGATACAACGAAGAGTCTTCTTTTACGAATAATTTAATGAAACGTGAAAGCTTCCGCGCTAAGCGCGGAATGGGCGAAAATGAATACAGACAAGGATTAAGAATAATAATTTATTGAAACGTTAAAGCTTCCGCGCTTTGCGCGTTAGGGGGGAAACTTAGTTCATAAAGGACACGATACAACAAATCATCTTCTTTCACTAATGCGGCTTCGGCGCTTCGCGCAGGAATGGGCGAAAATAGATTCAGACAAGGATTAAGAGTCGAGAATGGTACATAGGATCTTCTTCTTTCTTTAATCATCTAATGTAACAGAGCTTCCGCGCTACGCGCGGGGAAGGGGGAAATTTGATTCAAACATTAAGGAATAAGAGTCGAGAATGGTATATCGAATCGTCTTCTTTCTCTTATAATTTAGTGAAACGTCAAAGCTTCCGCGCTTCGCGCATGTAGGGGAGAAACTGAATTCATGAAGGACACGATACAACAAATCGTCTTCTTTCTCTAATGTGAAAGCTTCCGCGCTTCGTGCAGGAATGGGTGAAAATGAATTCAGACAAGGATTAAGAGACAAGAATGGTACATAGGATCGTCTTCTTTCTTTAATAATCTAATGAAACGTCAGAAGGGGAAGGGGAACTTGATTCAAACATTAAGGATTAAGAGTCGAGAATGGTACATCGAATCGTCTTCTGTCTTTAATAATCTAATGAAATGTCAGAGCTCCCGCGCTATGCGCGCAGGAAGGTGAACTTGATTCAAACAAGGATTAAGAGTCGAGAACGGTCCAACGAATCGTCTTCTTTCTCTAATAATTTAGTGAAACGTCAAAGCTTCCGCGCTTCGCGGGGGGAACTCCCCCTCCCTGCACGCAACCCCCTAGGGACCGCGCTTCGCGTGCTCACTACCGCCCCCTAAAATGAAATCCTGGCTATGCGCTTGGGAGGGGTGCAACTTGCCACACGCTTCTACCTCTTGATTGCTTTGATCCATTGCCGAAAATATTTTGGCACCTTTCATCCCCCCAACCACGGATACAAATCGACACCCTTGCTCAAGAGCGTGGGTGCTTTGAAGCTCAAAAACATGTTTGTCGAATAGATTCTTTAGAGTAAAATTACAATGGAAAATTATTTGAAGTGTAAGCATGTCCAAATTTGGGTAGTACTTCGTTCCGCTCTGATACAAACATTCCTCGCTACCATAAATTATACGGGAAATCTCAGACAGACATAAAACTAAAGTGCAAAAATTGGTTTCTGTTTCTGACACTTTACCTGATATTTTGGTAGGTCATACAAGGCTTCTTTCATGTACAAAGTATTCTCGAAATTCACAAGACGCAGTTTTCGTTAGACGGACTGCCACCATGTTGAATTATGTCTATGTTGTTGTTGTTGTTGTTGTTGGCTTTGGGGGTTTTAAGGCTGTCCAATCTCGAAATATTATTTCCGCCTGGCTATACAATTCTTCGAATCATTCATCAATGATGATTAGATGGCGCTGTTTCCTTTCCTCTGGCTCAAATATTGATTCAGTCATTTCAGTGTTTCATTTCAGAGCGTGTAGATTATCTTCTTTCCCCAATAAATTATGAAACTCATTTTCTTAATTTTCAACCTTCAAAACAACTTTTCCTATCTTTTATATATTTATTATATACCATTAAATAACGCTCAATCAATTAAGTTTCATGATAACATTATCACAAAGGCCATTATTATGTTTATCAATACTGAATTTGTAAAGGTTTAATTTGCATTTTCTCAGTTTCATTAGATGTAATACTCTTTTGAGTCATTAATTCATCATAATAAAGATAAAATGTTGTTATTAAGAAAACAATGAACCATAACAAGTTTGATACCCCCGCCCCCCCCCCCCAAAAAAAAAAAAAAAAATAATTAAGTAGAGGTGTCGTGGTTGAGTGGGATATCTCCGCGGTTCGAGTCCCGCCGCGGCACTAATGTCCTTTGGCAAGACATTGATCTTCATTTGCCACACTCCACCCAGGTGATGTAAATGGGTACCTGGCAGGGATTAATTCCTTGACATGGAAGAGCGCCGTAATGGCCGCCATGCTAAAGCCAGGGTAATAATTGGGAGCGCCAGGAGTGTCAAGTGTGACAGACACGAGCGCTATATACAAGAACCCACTATTATTATTATTATTAATTAGTTTTCTATATGTGGACAAATAACCATGCATATATCCTAGTAACTCCTGATAACGGACAGCCAAACAGTCCGAAACGTCGAGCCTACCCATCGCCTTCTCTGCTCTTTACTAGCTCTTCAGGTTTAAAATCCTTCTCAGGACTTCACCTAATTTCAAGAAAGATTACTCTACACTCTATCTGTCTCGCCTTTCCAACTGTCCTCTACTGTCTTTTTCTCTTCCTCCAAACCCAATAGCCCTTGTCAGGACCACAGGCGTACTGATGGGGGGGGGGGGGCTTGGGAGGGGCAGTTGACCCCTAAATAAAATTCAAACGTGGTTTATTTCTAATTCGATACCAGGGATTTAAAATGTTGCTGAAATGATATGATTTTCCAGTTTTTTTCTCTAATTTTTGCCCATTGTGCCAGAAGCGATACTCCCGGTACCCCCACTAGCCCCTTTTTACATAGGACAAGTGCCCCTTTTCTTTTCTTATAACTGCCTTTTCCTCTCTTTTCGTCTCTGGTGAGTACGTCCTTTCAGGTGCGAGAAATTCCCCTTTTCACCACTGATATTTTTGCCCTTTTTTAAAACTTTAAATCGTGCCCCTTTTCCTTTTCAATAAGTGTACTTTTTCCTTCTTAATAAGAACCCCCTTCACTTTCTCTTAAATGCCACTTTCACCTTTTGATAAGTGCCTCTTTTATTTTGACACGTGCCTCTTTTTCTTTCTAATAAGTGCCATATATCCTTAGGATAAGTGCCCCTTTTACCTCTTTATATGAGCCCATGAGGACCTCCCCCTTTTAAAAATGCCCCTTTTAACATTTGATAAATGCCCCTATTACAATCTGATAGGTGCCCTTCTCCTGCAACAGATATCCCATTTCTATTCTCACAAGTGCCTTTTTCATTTCTGTTGAGTGTCCCTTTTCCGCTGCAAGAAGTGCCATTTTCACCTCTGAAGGCTCTGATAATTGCCCTTTTTTACCTTGACACGAGCACCTTTTCATTTCTAAGAACTGTCCTTTTCCCTTTGGATAAGTGCCTACTTTTCCTTTCTTTATAACATGCACCCCTAATTCAAGGCGACTTAGAGCCCCCTTTTCTTTAATCTTCCCAAAAGCTCGCTCGCTACGCTCGCTCGCATGTATAGATATTATGTATAATTATGATACTTGTAAAAGAACTTTTCAGTCTTTCTTCATTAGATTATGCTTAATACTCATTAGGGTTTTGTTGGTCTTCTTTATAAGATGTAAATTTTCGCACTGGGACCTCACAAATCTTTATATTTTTGCTCGCTCGCTGCGCTCGCTCGGAAATTAATATTCAGACCATCACACCAAACTACAAAGTATGTTGCTTAATTAAGCAGTATCTTGTACCACGTAAAGAATGAAACAAATATTTATATCATCCATGGTAGTGTAATCCAATAATGACGGTGTATAGGGGTATATACCAATGTCTAAAAATGGTGTAGGTTTTGTTGATGTTTCCCTTTGTAGGTGCCCCTTTTTTCCGAAAGTGCCCTTTTTTGTTAGAAGACATCGCTGGAAGACGCTCCGCCGCCCCTGCATTATGCTACTTGGTGGTGATAAGGATTTTGTTCTGACCCCAACAAAATTTGTGCTCATTACGCCACTGGTCAGGACTAACCACATGGTGAACCGTAAAACCAGGCTCTCCTACTTATCCGTACCACCATGCAAACCTACATAGAACAAATAATATTAATATTGAAGATAATAATAATAATGATAATAGTAATAATAATGATAACGATAATAATGATAATAATACAAAAAATCATATTAATTAAAATGTTATATTGTGTTGTTAGTTACTCTGGACATATGAACAAATCGGTTTTGAATATAAATGTAAATTTAGAGAAAATATCTATATAATGAGAATGTTAAAAGTACTTTGTCCCATTTTCAGGCCAACACAAAGTGAAAAGGTTAAAGATAATACTAATCTAGAACTTCCCTAAAAACATGGAGCTTGAAAATGTCTTTAAGTGGGAAAAAACAATGAAAATGCAATAAGTTGTCAATAATTTATTGCATTTTCCCGTGGTCCCAAACAGGAAAAATTCCTCTGTAGTGCCATGCATTATGGTTCAAGGCATGCCCACATAGAGGATTATTTTATGTCGGAGGTCGGAGCAAAAATCAATGATAATGAATTATTGAAAATTGATTGCATTTTCTTTGTTTTTTATATTTGTGGGGGCGGCGACGTACCCTAGCCCACGCTGCGTACAGTTATGATTTATTGGCTTAGCAATGGCCTCGTTACTGTGAGCCCCAATGATCAAAACCGTGTCGATGCGTTATATTAGTGCCCTTTTCTGAGGCATTTATCCTCATGGCTGTCAGTTATGACTTAATGACGTAGGTCCCCTAGTTGATTAGCATACTAGCACACACAAGCCTTAGCATTCACGCAAAACAAATACTCACAAATTATTATTCAATAAAATATGAAAATGTATACTATTATCAAGATCTATTAGGAATAAATCGTTGCAAAAATCATTCCATAAATTGGGGTAAAATTAATTATTCCACCATTATGACCAACAGAGTATATGCTGCCTTCTATTTCTTTGTGGCGTTTTTTTTACGTGTCCTCTCTCCATGACAATGACAATGACAATTTTACTCTCATGTCACGTCCATTCGGGTATTGGAGAAGTTTATAATCAGTTTGAATTTGTCAATTTAAAACTGTACAGTATACAATTCAAATCGAATTAATGTTAATACAAAAAAAAACGATGATAGTGAGAAAAATTATGATATTAAGGCCCTTGGTTGAGAATAAGCAGTATATTAGCAATCTTAGATGTAATGACCCCCCCCCCCTAAAAGAAATTGATTGTGGCTGCAATTTTTCTTCCATGAGAAGGGGCAACACAAAATACTAATAATAATATATTTTCAAACAAGGGCCCGCTAAAAGTGATTTGCTCGTTGAAGTGTATGGAAGATAGTAAGCAGAGATGTGTTTCCCCTCCCGAAGCTAATTAAGGTCTTGATACGCCACTCTAAATCTAAATGTATTAACAGCCTTTATGACTATAGCTACGTTTACACAAAATCGTCTTAGTTATGATTATAATATGATGAAGCGGATCCTAATCAAATGATTGGTTGAGAGCGTACACGTGACCAGGCATTTATTTTGCATAACACGTAATTTTACTTCTGACCGGTCATTGACACATCATTTTATAAAACACATCATAAAACAAATATTACAGATCATTTCGTTCGGGCATTAGTAAAATTACTCAACATTCGGTACCTTCGAAACAGTCCAAACACCCTCGGCTATCGCCTCAGATCAGGCGTGTTAGACTTCCAAATCTACCTTGTGTGGGTAATATATTTTTACTAATGCCTTCACTGCTCTGTATTATTTGTACAATATTTACAACCCAGTCACACCATGCAACGAGAACGATACCAGGCAGTATAAAGAGCATTAGTCGCGAGTGCGTATGTATGATACCTAATGATAATAATTAATCTTGTAAATAAAATGGGTTCAAGAATGTAGCCAATGAGAAGCGTCGAAATGGATCACGTGTGCGTCATTTTTTCCATATGCACGGAGAGTGCATTTTGGCAATGATAATTAACAACCGTCATTATCTCGACTTTATACTCGTATTGTAGACCTATCTCATATAACAAATAATACATGTTATAGCTCGTGCAATAAAAGCACTGTTCTTGGTTACGTTATAAAGAGACGGACAATGAGCTCGACGATCGAGTCTCGTTCATTATTCTACTCTGACATAACCTGCGTGCAGTGCATATTCACTGCTGCAGTCGAAAATATGTATTATTTGTATATTATGAAATGGGTTCAAGAATGTAGCCAATGCATGTAGCCAATGGTTGTTGTCACCAAAATGGCACACCCCTTGTATATGGTAAGAATAAACGCACACATGATCCATTTCGACGCTTCTCATTGGCTATACATTCTTGTACCCAGATTATGATATACAAATGATACATATTTGCGAGTGCATTTGTGAAAAATGCACTGCACTTGGTTAAGGCACAATGAGACGAACAATTAACTCGACAAGTTTCGTTTATTATCCTACTTTGAAATAACCTGCGTGCAGCTATATAGCTGCACGCAATGCAGTTCATATTCACTAATGCATTCGTAAACATGTAGCGCATGATGATTATAGAAGAGAAAATACTTTAAAATAGGTTACTAAGTTTCTTTTATCTGATTAACATTTGGAATAAGTGTGTTTAGGGGGAGACTTACACTTATCTATTTTGAGGGAGGCTATTTGATCCGTAAAACTTCGAGGTCTTTATAACCACGACCGTCGTGTGAACCTTATTGATGTTGCATTAGACCCGGATTTCATTGCGCATCATGATGGGTAGTCCAGATTTTGTCCGTTTTGATATCTTTTTGTATAAATCATACCATAGACCTACGAATCCCACACACAGCGCGGTGTGATCCACTCATCGCGCGATCCCCCCAAACAACCGTCGATAAGAAACCAGTTCTCGGGATCGCACCGTCACTAAGGATCGCGCCATCACTCGGCTTATTGCTTATAGTCAGCGGATAAACAAAATGATAAAAGGGTCCAGAACTAGACTAATAAGAACGTCATCGGGACGTAAATAATCATATCTGATTGATACACGTCAGTAAAAACCCAATACACACACACACACACACACACCCTCACGCACACACACACGCACACGGGGTACTTGAGAGGCCAAGGACAACTGTCATTGGTTCAGTGTTAAGGGTGTGTTATTTTCTCAGCTGATCGGTTGTGCGCACGGCACGGAAACGGTCCAGGCTGTGGACTACGCCTCGATATGCGATCGAGTCTCTCATAATATTATAGCAGCCTCATGCATGGATACATAATGACGGACATCAATCTGAATACATGTACTGCTTTTAAGGCATAAACGTGGACCAAACCGCGACATATTTTACTAAATGTGATTATCATGATAACAATACTGTTTTTGGTACGAAACCACGACCTGACGTTCCGATGGCAATGGCTTTAGCAGGCACACAGTTTAGGCTTGTGTGCCAACTGTGTGACAAAATTTTCGAAGAGGACATACCAATTGCATGTGTACACCTCACGTTCTGCAGAAGGTGTCTCGAGAAAAACGGTTTGCCTGATGATCTCGGCCATGACATGATCTGCACTCGGTGCTCGGGGATCTCTGTTAACAGGGCAAGTACCCAAAATGATCATTATTTTGAGAATTGCTTAATGCATCAAAGCATGACTACATGTAGACAGAAAAACCGTCAGGTATGGGGAATTATTTGATAAAACTGACATTTGTCTACCTTCCCGATACACAGGCGGTCAGTGGAGCCAGACGTAGTCTCAGTGGAAAAATAAACAATTAACCGTCGATATCAGAGACTGAATTGAGAAGTTTTTGGTCAAGACTGTTGTGGTACTATAATTATGAACAACGGCAACAGTTCATCGTTATTAATTCCTAGATCGACAAACTAAACTAAATATTTGTTTAAAGGTAATACAAAGTTTTGGTATGGGGTCATGAATTTGGTTCAAATGAACATATAGGAGCATATGCGATCCTACAATACACAGTGATCGCTGTCGCGGTTGAAATCGAGTCTGATGAAATTGTAAATAATAAACTCTTTATGTTGTATAGCGCCCTCTCAAGGTCAAGATATTGATTTAGCTGTAAAACAATGTTATTTGACTAAAATCGACCAATTTTCTATTACCATTTGGAATATATATCACAACTGCATATTCTGAGATGTTCATGGTCGCAGCTACCATCGTATGGCCGTAGGCGCTATTTGAAATTCATCAAAATTTACCGGGAGCACCGGTAAATTTTTATATTCAATTTTTCTCGAAAGCAGAAGTGTTTTAGGGGCCAACTTTTTTAGTGCTTATAATACATCCATAGGGGCATCCAAATATATCAACATTGTAAAGAATCACTATCCAGCCATTTTTTGAAAATTACCAAAACTTTGTAAATGATTTAGCCTATGAGGTCAATGTCGCTGTTCATAAGGACCGCTATTCATGGGGGATATTTCATAATTCAAATTGTATTGATTTAAATTCTCAATTTTTTAATCACATTGGATAACAAATTTCAATATTATAGTATAACATAGATAGACTAATTGAGTGTAAGAGTAAAGATGACAACAACCAGGAATGACAAAAATTAACCTACTACTGCATGTCTCTTCTTGAATATAATGCAGGGAAAAGAATAAATTATTTTACTGGTAATACTTTTTACAATTTTTTTCTCCATTCTTTCTCTTTTTCTATTCAAATAAAAAGGAAAAAGAAGAAAAAGATATTCGGCATGACAGTAAGACAATATATTATATATATATGCTTTATGATTATCCAACCTCTCCTACGAGATGACCCCGACAATAAGTCCTTATTCCAAATTCGTGGAAGACAGTGAGCATGGGATGAAAATATACAATGCTTTTTACAATACTAAATTCCATCAAGATTAATATTGTGGTCTGTTCTCAATGTGTATGATGAATTGAAAGGTGGTATGTACATTATCATGTGTTTGTTCTGTAATTATCTATCTTGTTTCATGACAACTCACATCAGCCTTACTTTTGGTTCTTTTCTTTCCCTTTTTTGTATTTTATTTTTTTAAACTTTGGTTTGGCTATTTAAAGTAATTGATTATTTATATTTCGTGTGTGAACCTTTAAGCATGTATACATCGACTTGAATAACTATTTCATGTATTTTCAGTGTTTGCTTTGAATTTATCATGTCTCAAATTAATGAATGTTCAACTTGTTATGAACCTGCATGCATATTTATGTTTACATTCCGTATTTTCCTGTGTTTGTTTTGTATTTATCATTTTATTCTGCCCCGTTGTTGCTACGAGGGATAGATATCCAACCCCAAAATAAAAACAAAACAATTTCTCAAGGCATGTTTTACTTCAATTGTGTTGCACTCTATAAACCTTGTCAAACTTCCTTACCCATCACCATCACCATCACCCTCACCCCAACAAAAAAAGACAATAAATAATTGGTTCATATTCGGATCGCATTACCTCTTTGTACGCTACATGACGCGAAAACCTTCAAGGTCAGAAAGTGTTCAAGTCCCCTATTCCCCCAAAGTCCCAAACAAATCACAATTCCAAAGTGCCCCCTCCCCCTCACCGGGCAGTAACTAGGATTATGTTCCGGTCAAACCCCGCTATATAATTTGTAGGTCCATAAGTCCTACTAACAGCAACTTTCAACAAAACATTATTGTCGTATAAACAATAACTATTTTCTGAAATAGCAAACTCAGTCCTTAAATAATTATGATTATATACCTCACTTAAGAAATCCAGCCATCTGATTGGTCGAAATTGCATTCATAAACTTTAACTGTTCCCGAAAATTCCCGGTAACCATGGTTAAAAACAGTTCAAAATCCCAATAACCATGGTTATTGGGAAAAATAGGTCAGTCTCCATGCATAAGTTTACATGTTAAAAATGGTCTGAGCGATCGGGGATACCGTACGTGTGCGAAGAATTGGTCGGTAATTTCAATACAATTGAATCTCGATCGATCTTACCGACAATTTTATCTTGCATTGTTGACATGAAGACGAAAATAAACTTCCAAAAACAAAAAAACAACATCTGCCGATAGATCTTGATCTAAATTCGTGTCAATATGCATTGCAAAAGTAAAAGAAGGGCCTGTTTAATGGAGCAGCCGCGAAGAATCCACAACGCGAAGCCGTTTCAATCCATTTTAATGTATATATAAGAAAAAACTGCTAAGAATGGTAACAGAGCGCGATAGCCGAGCGGTTTAAGGCGCATATTTTAGTTCCATCACCTTTTGTACGCAAGAGATCGACTCCCATCTTCGAAAAAGGTTTTTTTTTTTTTCTTTTTTCTTTTTTAATTTTTTTTTTCGGCATATAAAAGTATTAATGACTGCTTTAACATTCGAGAAATAGTTGTTTTTATACGCTCTCGGGAAGGTTACAATTGGGCTATCACCCTCGGCACGCCTCGGGTAATAGCACAATTCTAACCTTCCCTTGAGCGTATAAAAACAACTATTTCTCTCAAAGCAGTCATTAATACTATATAATGGGTTTGCTTGGTCTACTTAATGTCTCAGGCTGGATAAGATCAGTCGGGGACAGGGTGGTGGGGCAAAATTTCCCACAAGGAGGACAAATTACGATAGGATTATATGTGTATATGTTTTACTTTTTTTTCGTCACCACAGGAGCAGGGGATGTCTCTGTATAATTATCAAAGATAAAAGGTGAAATATACCTACTTTAACCAAAAAAAAGACAATTATTCAGGGCCATGTGTCGCCCCCACCCGACAGCTACGCCATAGCCTTGGGGTGTCCTCCGTCCAATATATTTCCCTTTGTTAAAAGCATGTTGTTTATTGTTTTATTCAATTTTTTAATAACGACCCTCATTTCGTATTATAATGATCATTCAACCAAGACGACAAGGATCTTTTCTGCAAGGTGACCGTCTATACAGTCAAAAGTGCGTGGTGACCGTGGTCGTATCGATAACAATGGTTGTGTGACAGTGATATAGTACTCCGAAAGCCGTGAATTAAATTAGGCTTAAATAAAATAACTTATTATTAAAATAATAAAATAATTAATTAAACACAGTATAACATTCAAAGATCTACACTATAAGTTCTTTTTTCTTGTGTCAACTCAAGCTAATGCTAATCGTTTGCCCCCCTCCCCCCTCTTCAAAAATTAAAGAAACTGGTCTACTTTTAGGTGTTCACCATTTAAGTAGAGAGTATATTTCACCCCCACTCCGCCGGAACGAGAAAACAAAACTGAATCAAACACTATAAGGAATTGAAGATTTTTTTTTTTTTTTAATAGATCGTCCAATTGAATTTGATTGGTAAGACCAAGACACATCTAGGCAAGCCTGAACCTCCTTGAGCATGAGCTTGAGCATCATTCAATATAGACTTCTAAGCTTACTCCTAATTTCCTTTCTATATACTGATTGAATTGCAGGATCAACAGTTGGATTCCCAGCAATACATCTTAAATTCGATGCTACTACGTGCTAAGTGCAGGCGAGGTCTCCAAGAGAATTGTGACAATCCTGATGTAAATTTGCTCTGTCAACAGATGATTGAGGCTCTTAATATCAATGAACCTATACGCTCAAGTACACCTTCACTTCCAGGTTTCTCCCAAGGAGGAACAAAACCCTGTCTAGGATCTGGATGCAAGACATGCACTCTGGTATTTGACGCCCCCTATGTGAAAAGTCCCAGTGGTGGGAATGTGAAGGTTGAAGGCAATTTCACATGCAAGTCTAAACGTGTCATATACTACATCCATTGCACTAGATGCCAGACAGGATACGTTGGTAAAACTACACAGAAGCTGCAAGATAGAATGAGTCAACATTGTAGAGATATAAAACAAAGAAATACAAGATCTTCTGTCGCTAATCATTTTAACGATCTTGATCATACTATTGAAGACTTAAGAGTGTGCGTGATCACACGATTCCACAGCAGGACATCAGATGCGAAAATAAAGGAGGAAGAGAAGAGAATGATGATAACTCTAGGGACCATTGACCCACATGGTATGAATAAAGGTTAATCGAAGTTAACTGATTATTATGTACTTACTTTTGGAGTAAGTGCCATGAGCCCCGGGCTGGCGGATACAGATGCTAATATAGACATTATTATTATTGCTTTCTTTCTTTTCGTTTTTATTGATATGTTTTACTGATGAAAAAGGATGTCATATAACAAAAAAATATATATATCACAGTGATGAAATATAAGCGCACTCTTGTTTATATTTATTTAAAAAGGTATAAAATATATACAAAACAAATATAACACAATAATGAAATAAATTGATCACTATACAAGAGAATCACGAAAGAAAAAAAAAAACTTCATTCTCGTTCTCTGTTTATTGTTATTTCTGTCCAGTTGTGAGCATGTTTCTAAAAATGTCATTCGAATTTACACTTTCTTTTTTCTCTCTCTCGAATGTGTAATTTCTGTACTTGCTTTGTGATCCTACTCGATCTTCAGTAGCATATTCAGACCTAGGTTTCATGAGGGGTAAAACACTAGAGCTTACTGAAAATATAGGCCTACTGTGATCCATATACCTTCAGGGAAACCACATTGTTAAGAGACTGTTTCGCGTTACGGAGAGGGAGGGGGAAATTGCTTCAAGTTACTTATTTCATTATTTTGGAAAGAAACGGAGAAGCTGGAATAGCTTTATTCCAAGAACTTAAAAGATTACTGCCAGAATAATTCAATTTGTTTGTTTGTAAACAGTTACGAATGTTTGGAATAATATTATGCGAATACTAATACACGTCCTTGTAAAAAACATGCTTAATCAGATTCATATTTCTATAAAAGTAAATGTGTTAATAATTATGTCTAGTTTAATTCCGTTTTGTGACTAAGCTTTAAGTTTTTTTTGTATAGATAAAGTTGAGTTCTGGTCATGTGATTGCATTTTGAAAGAAATTATCTATATAAAATCCATGCCCATCGCCTGCACTCCATACCCTCCAACTAAGGTCTATATAGTATATTTACATCACAGCCTACCACTTCGACTGCAATGAACTCGCTGATCTCCGAAAAGCGGAGGGTCAAAAATAGAGAGATTGGAAATTGTTGATGATGTAGCACATAAGTATTGGTATATACCATGAGGATTTGGAACCGTCAAAATCATAAGAAATTGGAGCATTCCAGCTAAAAGTCACACGAACTGTACACAGAAATGTATATACATATAGGAATACAAAAACATATTATGTGGCATGAAAGTAAGGGCTACAATCTTTAAAGCTGTTAAACACATCGTTTTTAATTAATTGTAAATCTAAGCATATCAGGAGCTCTTGTAGCGCAGTAAAGTATATACTTAATGTTGGATAGTTTATGCGCTCTATAAATGTATTGTTATTATTATTTCTAATATGAGGGCAATGGAAGAGCCATTCTTTTCGCTGGATCTATTTGTATATTATTTTTTTTATACGATATCTATCCACACTATAAATACTTTTGTACAGAAAATAAAACCGAACAAATTAAACCAAACCTTACATAAAAAGAATGAAAAACCCCACGAATTATTTGTTAACCTTCACCAGAGCTCAACCTTGTCTTTAAGTCATTATAAGGCTATTTAAGTCTATAAAACGTTTAAGGAAACCAAACCCCAAGTAATAACTTTACTTATTCTGAGAGATTTATTATATTATTGCCCATAAATCTACAAGATTCCCCACCAAAGTTTATGAGAGAGGAATAAATCAAAAATAAAGTACAGTTTCTCAACACGACATGGGCATCGCCATTTTCACCTAATATAATTTCTATCATCTCAGTTATTATTTTTTTTATTGAAAAGTAAAGGTTTCGTTATTGCTTTAAAAATTCTTTCCAACTAAAGCTTGGTGCATGATACATGTAAAACTTCAACAGGTACGTCACATTTTTAAGAAAATGGCTGCGCCCATAATCATGCTAAAAGGCATCACATCATGCCAGGATGTCTTCATTTATATATATCTTGTATATTTTTGTAAGGAATATTGTACATCAAAGGGCAGGAATACATCTCATTTTTCAGAATACCTACACTTATTCTTTGGGTTTAGGTTGCCTTTAAAGTTTAACTGTTCACTTTTAAATTCCAACTTTTCATGCTCATTGCTTATAAATTGCAAATTTGTATGCCGACACCTTCATATATATTTTCTTAATTACTATGACGAAGGGAATTTGCGGGGTGACGACTTATGGCCACACATGATACGTTGAAATACTAATGCGGAAAGAAATGGGAACTATGAACTGATAACGAAATACTGACCCTTCGTCTACGGTGGCATTTTATCTGTTTCATTCAAAATATATATTTTTAGCTTGTTTCTATTATCAGTCTCTAATTTGATCTTGCTTTTTTAAATCATAATGTACTATTTTACTATTCATTATTAAGTTGTCTATTGTTTCACGTTATATTGGTGTTGCGCACGTAGACGTGGTTTTAAATGTGCTATAAAGAAATGGCATATTTCATTGAATACTTTTGTCTTAACGAGATATTTTATGGTGAATCGTGTTAGTAATTATCTTCTTAAATGAGAAAGTGTTATATTATACGTGGCTGAGTAGTCTAGGTTCAGTTTGTATAGGCCTGTATGATGCAGAGTCTCTAATCCAAACTCTCAGAAAAGCGACAACAACAAATATTGCAAGTGTGTACATGCGGGTTTGCAGGTGAAGTAAGTCTTTGTTTCGTTTTATTCAAGAACTGATCATCTTATATAAATGTATATAAACAAACAACTAATATGGTTTAGACCCTTATAATGTTCATAAATATTGGTATATTAAATACATTTTCATCGAAGCCTTGTATATAGACAGGCAGAGTGTTTGATATTGTCAGGTTAAGCATTCCAAATGTTTGGACCATGGTGTCCTAACAATTTATAGGCCATTATAATTTGTTAGTTAAATGGAATTCGGATGTGTCGTGTAGGATAAGAGTGTATATTAATATTGGACACAAAACTATTTCGAAATGCTAGTACCCGTAGATCTCCGTGTACAAGACGCACTTTTTTGCCGCCGAAATAAAATGAAAGTCGGGGGTGCGTCTTATACGCAGGTACTTTTTTTTTTTTCTTAAATTTCGATTTATGGCGCTTTGCCTGGCAATATCTTCCAGCTCAGTAATCGGTGTGTTGACTTACTACTCGGAAACTAGAACAACACTCAAATTTGTCTGTCATCTTGGTTTGAAAGTAATCTTTCTAATAGATCTCAATAATACTTTATAATAATAATTCCTCCAATTTTTCTTCTATAACACACGGCGTACCACAAGGTTCTATCCTAAGTCCTCTACTATTTTTTAATTTACATTAATGATCTTACACATTCTTCTAAAAACGACATTGTTACTATTATTTGTGACAAGTTCACAAGCACTAATCGGCGCCTTCAACTGCACCTCGATATTAAATGAAAGTCCTTCCCCGCGTGGGTTTTCGGCAACAACAACTACCCCCCCCCCCCCAAAAAAAAAAATGGCCTCCAAAATAGGGGTGCGTCTTATACACGGAGATTTACGGTATTAGTAAGTTATCCAAAATAAAGATTGCAGTTTGAAAAATGTGAATATCAGCGATTTTGAAAGTTTTTGGTTCATAAAATATTGGATCAGTATGGGCTACATAATGTGTGTGTGTACATATACGGAGTGCTTTCTTTTGCAGACGACCTTATACTACATGTATGTTACAGCAATATATGTATGAGAAAATGAAAGAATTGTAAATGGTGACTTTTGTGAAAGATAATATTTTAATTTATATAGAATGCCCAGTCCCTCGGGACTAACATTTACTATTCCAAGTCAGATCTGAATAAATCATTACACCTAAGAATTTTGAAATTTCTTTTTTTAATTATGGGCATGTCATCTATACAAATATTATTATGAAGTATATGTATATAATGTTTGTTGTAAATGAGTATAATAGGTCTCATTACTAATCCCTCAAAACAACAACAACAACAACTAAATAGACAAAGCAATATAAAGAAACAAAGAAATACCCAAGACAACGAACCAAACCGAAACAAAAACAAAACAAAACAAGACATAAACATAAAATAAAACAAGCAGTAAAACACACACATGGAACAGAAACAAATATACATGATTACGTTTTTGTTAGGGGCACGGGTCTTAAAAAGATCGACTTGTATAGTTTACACCGGTTTCTAGTAGTCCCAATAAACAACACACTAAAAAGTAACCTCTTTTGGGAGTGTATTTTAAGTGATTTTAAAGTATGGTGCCCTTTGAACTAAATTTAAACGTTATCGACACGTGCTTTCATTTAAAAAAAAAAGGTACTCCTGTTCACGTTTTCATCTAACCTAAAAACCACCAATTTATCACGCGACTGGAGTAACGTGATTCCACTTACCTCTGTAAATCACGTGTTTATGACCAAATAACCACTTGACCAAGCAACGAGTTTTTTTTCCGTTAACCGATGGTGGTGATAAATAAGTAATTATTCGGTCTTGTAAGCACCTTAATCGATTGGTTTCACAGGTTATCCAAGGTTGATGGTAATAATCACGTTACTTACACTGGCTAATCGTCTTATTGTTCTGTCCGTGAATCTCTGGTTATATTAAATTAGTAATTCTGAGGTGTCTTACACACCTCTTTAAATGGTTTCAAAGTAACCATATCTTTTTTGGTTATGATCACGTAGCTAAAACTGATTACTAATCTAAGCTGTGTATCCGTGAAATTTAGGTGTGAAAAATTAGTAATTATTAGGTGTCTTAAAACACCTATGTAAATGGTAGTCAAAGTTGCCAGCAGTTCCGCGGTGATGATCTCGTGACTCAAACGGATTATTAATCTAAGCTGGGCATAAGTGACTTTTAGGTGTGAAAAATTAGTAATTATTAGGTGTCTTAAAACACCTTTTTAAATGGTTTCAAAGTTACCATAACTTTATTGGTGATGATCACGTAGCTAAAACTGATTACTAATCTAAGCTGTGAATTCATGATATTTAGGTGTGAAAAATTAGTAATTATTAGGTGTCTTAAAACACCTATGTAAATGGTAGTCAAAGTTGCCAGCAGTTCCGCGGTGATGATCTCGTGACTCAAACGGATTATTAATCTAAGCTGGGTATTCCGTGATTTCCAGGTGTGAAAAATGAGTTATTCTTGGGTGTCTTGATGGTTTCACAGTTACCATTTAAGTTCCGTGGTGATAATCCCGTGTCTGTTGGCATATTTCTATTTTCACCAGTTGATAACTGACTGTTGGCATCTTTTCATTGCACCAGTTGATAACCGGTCTGTGTGCATATTTCCAGTTGCACCAGTTGATGACTGCTGGCTGACTGTTGGCATGTTTCCAGTTGAACCAGCTGACACAAATTAATTTGCATATTGAATATGGGGTGCGTGCAGATCTATGTTTTTTAAACAGTTTATCTGAATTTACAGCATATTTCTTAATTACTGATGATTTAGTTATATGCAATTCATTTCGAAAATAATACAAATATAAATTACCAGTTATTAGGACATTTCGCTACTTCGTATAAATTACATTTAATTAAACATGAATAAGGAAAACATTAACTAGAACTAAAATAATTTCAATAAAATACAAGTATATGAAAAAATTTCAATTAATTAAATTATGTAAGTCTACTACCAATGCCTTTACATTGGAAATACAGACTTACCAGTATTGAAGTGTTGTTGCCGTTCAACTGGTTGGAAGTTTTACCAAATGGTTCTAATGGCTCAGCTAGACCATTTGAATTCTAACTGGATCATTTAGCCCATTTCAATTTGCGGGGTTACCAGTTGGCATTAACTGGTTCATCAACTGGACCAGTTGCAACTAGCTTTCTCCTCTGGGATGTTTGCAACCACCCCCGACCCCCCCCCCCCCCCCCACCCCCTCTAATCCCAAACTGCTTCCGGCGCGCCTGGACGTAATTATGGAAGATCCAAAACACGATGTTCAGAAACGGGATGAGAACGTCATTATTTTGGTTTATTTATTGTGTAACATTTGCGTAATTATTGGGTTAAACGCGGGTTACAGTAATATATTTCCTCTTCGACGTAATATTCACGTGAATTTCACGCAGGTATTTTGACTAAAACTATCACTAACGCTTCACGTGTTTCTGTGACGCGATAATTTCGTTGATGAAGATGTAATTTCATAACCAAAAAAACACGGGAGTATTAGGTTTCCAAACCATGGTCTCCAAGGTAGGGATAATCACGTTATTATAATGGTGATATTGCAGTGACAATTGCGTGATTTAGTGTACGTGTGTTTTAAGTGACCTAGTGCAATAAACGTATTAACACATTTACGTAAATGTCCGGTGTTTGAAGAACGTAACTCTCCTCAAGTCGATACCTTGATATTGACGTGATTTTCACGTGATTTTGTTTATTGGGGTGGTATAAAGTTGAATTACAGGTTGTGTACAATAGTAAAAGCAAACATCAACAATACATGAAACAAAATAGGTAATAACATGTAATAGTGAGATCATAATGACAAAGATTAAGTACAAATAACCAACATTATTTTCTTACAGGTAATGCCATTTAGCACTCGTTGACTACACCAGTACACCATACTACTATTGATATTATTATTATTATTATCATTATTATTATTATTATTATTATTATTATTATTATTATTATTATTATTATTATTATTATTATTATTATTATTTTTATTATTATTATTATTATTATTATTATTATTTCTATTTTTAGTATCAATATTATGATAACAATAATTTATATCAATATTATTACTAGGATTACTATTCACAATGGTAAATATCAAACAGTCTACTTAAAATATTGCACTTAAATCAAGTTCAAAGTACATACAAATGTCAAATAACATAAAAATGATTTTAAACATGTAAAAGGTACAGGGGCAACTATAAGGGTTGTATGGTAATGCAACAATCAGACTAGGGTGGGTATACATGTAAAAGTTCTGACAAAAAGGTTATTAGAAATCTTGGGTAAATGGATGTTCTAAGCAAATGACACAATAATAATGCAAAGTATTGAAATTTGTAATTTGAAAGTCGGTATTGAAGGTCATAGGAACATAAATATGTCAAAGTGTATTCTTAAGTACCTTTAAATAAGAAAGAAAACAATTAAATATTGTATTAAACCTCTTTGATAATTAAGATGCAAGTGTGGTTTGTTGTTACAATTATTTGCGTAAAGTTCGTTTCATGAAACATTACATTCAATTTCAGAGTGATTTCCAAGTTTTTATTAAATAATATAACACAAAATTGAGGGGGAATTAAATGAGTAGGAAAATGTACCAGCACGAACTTTACATCAAAATGTCACGGAAGATGATGTGTCAAAATTCCAGTTAAAATTTAAATTGAATTCAATAAGTCAATGTATAATAAAGACATGTTATTAGAATGAGCAGTACATTTATGTTATAAATGGAAATATTAAATTTGATCACTTTAAGATGTAGAATTTTTAACATGTATTTGAATGATATATACAAATATTGTTTTGATTTTGGTTATGTGATTGTGATATTTGGTAATTTTGTTGTGTTTTGGTAATAAAAATAAAAATTGCCCATTAGGAAAAACATATGGAAAAAATACTATAATTATTATAGTAACCCGTTATATGGAAAGCGGCCGCATTGTAATTGAGTAGTGCGATTTTATCATTAAAGTGTTTCCGTAGTGCGATTTTACTGAGAATATGTTGTATTAGAAGAGTAGAAATATAAATGAAATATAAAAATTTAAAAAATCGTTTTCGTATATAAATGTTTTATTTTCAATGGATTCTGATAATGATTTTAAAATATTGTTTTGCAGTAAAGTAGCTACAAGTGGTATGGGGTGGCGTGCTCCAATTTGGATGAAAAAAAAACTTTGAATGGGTTCTACGTGATACTGTGATTATTAAGACACTTTAAAATGATTTATGATAATAATGTTCATATTATACTTATTCTTGGGAACCTACAAAAACAAACTATGCTTTCCAGTATAGGTTCCTGTTTTATTTCATAATTTTGATCTTACTTTGTCAACTATGTTCTTTATTGTGCAAACAATTGTTTTATGAAATGAAATAAAATCAATCAATCAATCAATCAATCAATACTACCAAAATGCAATTCTCCATTTTCCCTTCTGTTACTCCTTCTCTCTCACTCTCTATATTTCTGTGTCTGTATCATTGTCTCTTTTTGATTTTGTTGGCTTTGCGCTTTCCACCAAGAATTGTTTACATAATATTATGTATATTTCTTGAATAAATATTTAATCTATTTTGAGGACGTCAGCTCAAGCTGTGCTTATGAAGATCCCCCACCCCCCTTTATTCTTTTATGTGATGATGATTGCGGGAGAAAACAAAACGAAAGTGAATACAATGATATACACATTTGCCAAGAGATTACCAGCAAGCTTGAAATATTAGGTATTTTATTCTTATTTCATTCATATGAGATTATGAATTACAATGCTAAATATCTAAGTTTTGTACCATTTATTATGTATATTTTATATATAATCACTCTTTTATGTAAGTCATTGCGATCACATTTATTTTGCCAAATCTCATATCTAATTAAATTGTAGGCAAGAAACTCGTAGACAGAGAGAGAAACAGGCAGATAATAAGAGACAGAGATAGAGGCAGAGAATAAGAGACAGAGATAGAGGCAGCGAATGAGAGACAGAGAGAGAGAGAAATGCGGACATGCAGACATAGAGAAAGGGAAAGAGAGAGAGAGAGAGAGAGAGAGAGAGAGAGAGAGGGGTGGCTAAATACACTTTTCAGTGAATCATTGTTCTTGCAGTGTGTAAACATAGTACATTGTCTCACACATTATAAACATAGAGATATTTTGAAAATATTGTCCATAAGTTTCCAGACTAATATAGTACATATTCAATCACGTGTACAAATTGTGATACAATTCTGCAATTTGGAATTTATTTTTAGATTTGTTAATATAAAAAAGGAAAAGGTAACGGTAATAAACATATCTTCTATGCAAATTTATTAGTTCAATAAACATTAGGCAATCTGAATAAAGATTTTCTTACACAAACAAGAAGTATAAGGTGAAGGTGCTGCTTCATAACCCCTAATAAACAAATGTGTTATATTTAAATAGAATGACATGGTGCATTTCTTTAACTCCTAGATTCTAATACAATTATATCAGCGGAGGTCTGTAACTATACCGTTGTTTAAAAAGATATTTAAAAAAAGAACGAGTAAACATCGATAATAGATAATAGTTAGGATCGATGAGAAATTGAGGGAGTGAGCAGAAAATAAAAATCAATTAAAAGAGATACTTAAAAAATAATTTAAAACAAAACATATATATAAATATATATACTAGATACAATTTTTTATAATGTATTGGCACTTTGTCCTTTATTTTCGCTTTTTTTATATTCAATTTTTTTTTTATAGTTCTCGACAGACTTACATATTTCTTTGCTAGTTGGAAAATGTCCACTTTTACGATTACTGTAAATCATATATTTGACCAAAATCAATACATGATTTAACAATATATATCTTTCAGATTTTCTCCGAAATCAAGTAGGCCTTCATGTATTTCCATCTCACAATGTGGCATACCGCCCTCTTCAAAATTTTAGTTTGAGAAAATCTTTTTCTATGTAATTTTATCGTTCACACCCCGTATAAGACTCGTTTTGATTAGTCAATGTTACCCCTCCCCTCTCCCCCCCCCCCCCCCCCCCCACCCGCGTCTCCAAGATGCAAGAGCATCACATCTTTGCCGTGCGAAAGTTTTGGGTGAGATGATTCAGTTTGAGAACTGTGTCACCTATAGTCTCTACCACGGTCCGCGCACTTAAACCGATGCACAGTGGTGAAAAGATACACAACATTGTACCAAATTTCGTGTAGGTGTGAACGTTTTTTTGTTGTTGACGTCTACCATGTCGTATTGTCATCTCCTTTTGGCGTTTGTCGTGTTTGGTGTGCGAAAATTTGTGAAACAATTTTTTTCGTGTGTGGAGCATCATTCTTTTTTATATCTTTTGTATTGTCTAGAACTACGAGCAGAAATCTAGACTTTCTTTTATTTAGGCCTACACATATAAATATCATATGGCTTTGTAGGCCTTTAAAGTTGATTAAACTAATAATCTAATCAGTCGCGTAATTGAAGGAGGGGCAAAGGGACAATTTTGCCCCTCCTGAAAGGTCTGGATACGCCACTGATCTCAATGTATGTACTAGACCAGCTTATGGTCGTTTTAATCTGTTGCCCTTTCCCGATTGCGCGCGCGTATATGATATGCGTACTCCCCACGAATTCACCTTCTCAGGCTGTGTGTCCGTACGTGTATATTATGGTGTACTAGTATGATATGTGAGCGAGCACGGATCATGTAGAGAACAGTCCAGGCAGTGGACTATGTATGTACCAGCTTTTATGACTATAGCTACGTTCACACAAAACCGTTTTAGTGATACATATTTAAAGAGAAGGGTTGAGTTCTGGGGAGAGGTGAACAATAATTTGTTACTATGCAAGTGTGGAAAAAGCAAGGCTCTTCAAATGCCTTCATATTCTAAATATGACGTGTAACAGCTTTAAAATGCGGGCCTCATTTTTATGATACATGTTTGTGCAGTCCTATATACATCTTTCTGTGTACATTGCATGTTACTTTTACCAAAACTGTGCCACATTTCCTATCATGTTGATGATTCCAGAACTTTGCAGTACACACAATGCTACATGATCAACTTTTTCTGATCGATTCCACACCGTTTCTTTCACAATGCAAACCAATGACCAGAACTCAACCTTATCTTTAACACCCCAGTCACGCAACGACACCAATACCAGGCCAACTATAAACTAGTCAAGAGTGCGTTCGTTTGGTTCCGGTTAATATAATAATGATGATAATAATTGATCTCGAATAGGTTCAAGTGTGTAGCCAATGAGAAGCATCTTAATGGATCACGTGTTCGTGACCAATAGAGGCGTCACCTCGATATGCGATTGAGTATCTCATAATATTATAGCAGCCTCATGCATGGGTACATAATGACGGAGAGCAATCTGAATACATGTACTGGTTTTTAAGGCATAAACGTGAGACTAAACCGCGATATATTTTCCTAATCGTGATTATCAAGATAACAATTCTGTTTTTGGTACTAAACCACGAACCGGCGTTCCAATGGAAGTACCTGCAGTACCGTATTTATATCCGTGCCGACTCTGCGACGATAAATTATTCGACTTACAAATTGCTTGTGAACACCTCATGTTCTGTGGGAGATGTTTCAGAAAATATGGTCTCAGCGATAGCATGGCACTGGTCTGCACTCGGTGCTCGTTAGCTCCTCGTGTTAGAAGGGTAAGTGCCCAAAATGATCATTCTTTTGGGAAGTGCTCAATGCATAAAAGCATGACGACATGTAGACAGAAATAAACGTTTGGTGTGGGGAATTCTTTAATATAAGTGACATTTGTCAACCTTCCTCATACTGCAGGCGCGGATCCAGGATTTCTTAGGGGGGCCAAATTTGAAATTAATGCCGGCCAATATTTCGCTCAGTTGCAGGGGGGGGGGTAGTTTTGGCCCTCGAAAACTTGAACAATCGTACCCCCACCCCCCTTCCCCCTTGAGCGCCAAGCAGTGGCGTAATGAGCAAAAACGTTTGGGGGGGCTGACCAAAAAAAAAAAATCCGCAGCACCTCTAACATGCAGGCCCCGCTGAACGTTTCTCAAAGTGAGGTTTAGGGGCAAAGCTCCGGTGGGGTCAAGGGGCGGAGCCCCAGAAACTCAATGGGTATGGGCATCAGTGGCGGATCCAGGAATTTCTTACCGGGGGGGGGGGCACACAATGGCATGGGGTTAAATATATGCAAAACGATGAAGCGACAGAACGAGGCTTTAGCGGCAAGGGAGTGGAGCGACCAAGCGGGGGTGGGTCTGGGGGTTCTGGCCCCCTCCCAGAGTAAGAAGCATTTGCAATTTAGAACCAAATTAGACGCATTTTCAGGCACTTCCTGGAGTAATATGACGTAAAATTGCTTTCTCCTACCCCTTCCAAGAGTAGGGATCTTTTGCAATTTGAGAACCACATTTGGCGCATTAATGTCCACCGGCACTTCATGGAAAAAAACGAGGCCTTCTGATTGGTTAGAAGTTAGAGAAAAGTGATCTGCCACGTCTTGAGACGTTTTATATGCTTTGATGCCTCACAATGTACAAATACGATGGTCTGGTACTTCATCAGTAGTACCTGCACACATTTTCTCGAGTGTATAAACTGTGTCGTTATCAGGGGCGTCGCTAGATCTTTGTCAGTGTAGTGGGGAGGGTGTAGAGGCCACCGATTACCGACAAACCGAGCAACCAATTACCGACAAATATACTAATAAACTATAAACCCGGGGCCAGGAACTAAGTTATTTTTCAGTCCCCCCCCCCTCCCGCGCAAAGCGCGGCAGTTTTGACGTTTCAATAAATTATTACTCTTAATCCTTGTCTGAATTCATTTTCGCCCATCCCGCGCGAATCGCGTAAGCTTTGGCGATACATTAAATTATTACTCTTAATCCTGGTCTGAATTTATTTTCGCCCTTCTCGCGCGAAGCGCGGAACCTTTTACGTTTCAATAAATTATTACTCTTAATCTTTGTCTGAATACATTTTCGCCCATCCCGCGCGAAGCGCGGAAACTTTAACGTTTCATTAAATTATTAGAGAAAGAAGACGATTCGTTGTATCGTGTTCTTGTCTGAATTCAGTTTCCACCCCCCTCCCGCGCGAAGCGCGGAAGCTTTGACACTTCATTAAATTATTAGAGAAAGAAGACGATTCATTGTACCGGTTCCGACTCTTAATCCTTGTCTGAATTCATTTTCGCCCATCTCGCGCGAAGCGCGGAAACTCTGACGTTTCATTAAACTTTTACTCTTAATCCTTGTCTGAATTCATATTCGCCCAGCCCATCGGAAACTTTAACGTTTTATTAAATAATCAGAGAAAGAAGACGATTCGTTGTATCGTGTTCTTGTCTGAATTCATCTTCCCCCCCCCCCCTCCCGCGCAAAGCGCGGAAGCTTTGACACTTCATTAAATTATAAAGAAGGAAGACGATTCGTTGTACCGTTCTCGATTTTAATCCTAGTCTGAATTCAGTTGCCCCCCTCCCCCCACCCCTGCCGAAGCGCGGAAGCTTTGCCGTTTCATTAAATTATTAGAGAAAGAAGACGATTCGTTGTACCGCGCACTACTCTTAATCTTGTCTGAATTCAATTTCCCCACTGTGCCCCTCAACGGTACATGTGCAGTGTTACATGATGTAAGTATGATGCAGTGCTTGTCACAGTTGCTTCTGTAAAGGAGTTTTTTTTACTAGTGTTAGTGGCCACGGCCCCTTAGTGACTATAACAAAACATATGCTCTTCCTGGCCATTTGGGAGTGTGTCAGTTTGCAACAGAAATGGAGAAACGCGCATTTTGTTGAAAATCATGTGATATCACGAACATTTATACATCACTTGTATATGGAATTGAAAATAAGTCATGGTTCAATTTTATTTTGGGGGGGGCGCTGGCGCCCCCCCCCCCAAGCCCCCCCCCCCCCACCAGTACGCCAGTGGCGCCAAGGGGGAGGGGGCCTATCTCAAAAAAAGGGTAAAATTCACGTGTTTTTTGCACGTTTTTTTCCCAGGGAGGGAAGGCGGACCGCCCGCCCCCCCCCCCCCCCCCCCTGGGTCCGCCACTGCCCATACACAGGCGGTCAGTGGACCCAGACGTAGTCTCAGCGGAACAATAAATTAACCGTCGATATATATCAGTGGCTAAATTGAAGCTTTTGGTCAAGACGACATGGATCTTTTCTGTAAGGTGATCATCTGTACTGTCTAAAGTGCGCAAGTGCGTGGTGACCATGGTCACGTTGATCACAATATAATTATGGTCATGTGATTTAGTACTCCGATAGCCGCGAATTATATTAAGCTTGAATCAAATTAATGTTTCTATGATTTCTGTTTAAATTAAAATATAACATACAGAGACCTACGTGTACACTATACGTATGTTTACTTGTGTCAACTCGAGCTAATGCACAGGTCAAAAGGCCTATACAAATTGATAATAATAATTTAAAAAACACGAAATTAATAAAAAATAAATGTGTAAATGAACTACATTTATAAAAAAAATTACGATGTCAAGGGACGGATGCAGGATTCTTTAAGGGTTGGCCGGGGACACGTTCAATTTCGAAATGACTCTTGACATAATAATACTGTAAGCGCCTTTGGTCAGTTAATGGCAAAGCGCTGTATTAAGAAACCGTGGTGTTATTATAGTAATTATTATTATAATCATTATCTCTCATGACATTGATCAAGAGCAAAGTTGGAAGTTAAATCAGGCACCCATAAATTTCAGGTGTTAAGGAAAACAACCTCCAAAATAAGATCATAATTACCTTTCCTATATACTGATTTTATTACAGAATCAACAGTGGGATTCGCAGCAAGACATCTTAAGTTTGATGCATCTCCGCGCTAGATACAGGCGAGGCATGTGTGACGAACGTGCTGTAAATGTGCTCTGCCAAGAGATGAATGAGGTCCTTAATATCACCGGAACGAAACCTTGTCCAAATAACTGCAAGACATGCTCCATGATAACATTAGCAAACACCAAATCCATTGCTTTGACTAAGTTTGGTCCCTATGGAAACATTGTGATTGGTCCCAATGGAAAAACTGTGGTCGTTGGGGGCAAGTTCACATGCAAGTCTGAAAACGTCATCTACTTCATCTATTGCAGGCGCCAGGAATGCCGGCAAGCATACGTTGGTCAAACAAAGGATCCGCTGCATAGGAGAATGAAAACGCATCGTAGCAAAATAAAAAATACGTCTTCAACTTCGCTCGTCAAGCATTTTAATCGTCCTGGGAATGTCGAATTGGATATCCTTCCTCATACTGTGGACGACTGTAAAGTGTGCGTGTTAAAAGAGTTCCCAACCGACACAGAAAATTTAACGGAGGTTATGGGCGATTATGAAAATGAAATGATTAAACTTTTAGGGACCAAAGAACCAAATGGTTTGAACATGAAATAAGTTTAATCGAATTCAACTGATTATTATGTACTAATTTTGGGATTAATCGCCATGAGCCCCGGGCTGGTAGATACAGATGCTACTAAAAACATCATTATTATTATTTCCTTTCTTTTCCTTTCTATAAAATTTGTAAATATTTTTCTACTGATTTTAGAAAGTATGAATTATTAAAAACAAATATAACACTTTAATGAAATACATGTTAGTAACTAAATTTTAAATAGCTTTCATTCATTTTAAAAAGTATAAATATTATAAAAAATATAACACATTAATGAAATATGTGTAGGCCTGCAACTTATAGTCATATACGGCCACAAATGATGTGCTGAAATGCTAATGGTGAAGGAAATGATGGAGAATGAAAATGATCAAGAAATACTGACCCTTTATCGTATATTATCTGTAGTTAAAAAAAACATATATTTGGCTCAATACTGTGTATCATGATCAAAATGTTTCCAGTCTTTATTTATCTTGCTTTATATTATCATGTATTGTACCATTTTACCATTTATCAAGTTGTCCATTGTTTCACATTGAATTATAATTGTATTATGTAATGTAGGACACTCCTGCAAAGTAATGTTTATGTACTGAAGAGACAATCCTATCTAACGAACACAGAATAAATATATTTCGTTTTCAAGAGAAATCGTACAAAATTGTTGTCTTCAAAAGAATTCCCTCACCTGCTAACTCATGTAGCCGGATATTTGTTTCTTGGTCGGAAATCTGCCAGGAAGGCTGAAGCTAGTGCCCCCTTGTTTCACGATGTCGATCTTCCTCTTCATTCTATAAGAGTTCTATAAGAACACTTTGTTATTTCCGCTCAAATCTTGTCATTGTATTGTGATATATGGAGTTACTGTTAAACAGTTCAGTAATACATTAAGTTATACAATAACTATCAGGTGACTTGTTGCAGCATGTTTTTTTAAACCTCTTCATTCTAAATTCCCTTTCCTTTTTATTGTATATTCTTCTCTTTCTTATATTGATATTGCATTGTTCCTTTGCCTTTGGATTGACGGCTTTAAAAAAATACATACATGTATATACTTTTTTCCCCTAGTTATAATAGTATTGCGCACGGAGACATGTTTTAATGTGCTTTAAAGATATAGCATGAGATAGTTTATGGTGAATCGTGTAAGTATTTTTTTTCTTAAATGAGAAAGTGTTATATTATACTTGGCGGAGTAGCCTAGGTACAGTTTGTATAGGCCTGTTTATGTAGAGTCTTTAATATCTCATAAAAATAAAAAAAAATAACAACACCAAAAACAACTTAAAATACTAAACATATGATTACCAGCCCCTCAAAACAACAACAACTAAATAGACAAAGCAAGAAGTAACAAAAACAACAACGAACCGAACCGAAACAAAAACAAAACAATACAAAACGAAATGTAAAAATAGAATAAAACAAACATTAAAAAACAATCATGAAACAATTTGTTTTGTTATATATGATTACGTTTTTGTTGGGGGCACGAGTCTCAAAATGGTCGTCTTGTACATAAGAATAAATGTAAATAGTGACTTTGCGAAAGATAATATTTTAATTATAGAATGCCTAAGCCCCTCGAGTCTAACATGCAGATGTTATGTATATGACTATTCTATGGCAAGCCAAAATGGAATATATTCATTTCTTGTATTTATATTCATCTCTTGTATTTATATTTACCTCTGAATAAATATATTCAGCTTTCATGATATATATTCATCTTCTCATTATTTTTATCATTCTAATATATTCATATTTTCAATATGTTCGTCCCTATCACTATCTATTTAGTATTTTTTATTTTATTTATTCATCTTTTCAATATATTCATCTATTCAATATATTTATCATATCACTTTTTTCGTCTTTTTGATTGATTCATCTTTTTAATATATTCATTTATATAATATATATTCATCTTTTCGTATAAATATTTTTTTTCTCAGAAAGTATCTAAATAAAAAGTGGGAAGAAAGAAAAGGAGAAAAAAGGAAAACAAATATTGCAAGTGTGTGGGTGTGAAAACGTTTCATTCGTATTGTTCTTGAACTGGTCATCTTATATGAATTTATATAAACAAACAATTAAAATCCTTCAGACCCTCATAATGGTTATCAATATTTTGATATTAAATATTTTTTCATCTAGGCTATGAATAAATACAGAGATGCAGAATGTTTAATATTGTCAGATAAAACAGTCCAGATGTTTGTACCATGGTGTTTTAACGATATATAGGCCATAATGATTTTTTGGGTTAGTTGAATGGAAGTGGGATAAGTGTCGTGTAGGATAATAATGCATATTACTATTATACACATACATATTTCGAAATGCTAATGGTATAGTATTTATCCAAAATTTATACACCAAGTTAGATTTGAATAAATCGTTACACCTAAGATTCGTGTAGTTTCTTTGTCAATTATGGGCATGTCATCTATAAACATATTATTATGAAGTACATGTTTAGAGTGTATGTTTTTTTAATAGATATCATTATTATCTTATTAGTACCCCCTCAAAACAACAAAAACAACAACAACTAAATAGCCAAAGCAATATAAAGAAGCAAATTAATAATACAAACAACAACAAACCAAACCGAAACAAAAACAAAACATAACAAAACATAAAAATCGAATAAAACAAACAGTAAACCACAGACATGAAACAGAAAAAATATACTTGTATGTAAGACTATCTGCATTTGATGTGAATGCATAAACTAGTTTACGCCGATTTCTCGTCTACTCAACCTCGATTCGAATACAATGAATTATTCGTATCCGTAATACAAAATCTTACCTGAAAGTTGCTAGATACTTTTGAATGGCGGGAGGGGGAGGAGGTATCAGACAGCTTGCTGATAAGTCACGTGACAAAAGTCTTACAAAAAACATATGGTTCATGCACTCTCGTATTTTGTGACAAGAATAACAAAATCATCAAAATTACCGATGTAATTTAGTGTTTAATTTAGGGTGCAAGAGGAGAAGGGTTTATCGCGCCCCGCCCCTCTTTAAGCGACGCCTTTGTCCATGTGCATTACCTAAACATACACTAAAACCCCCGTCTACAGGATCAAAATACTAGAATTATATTTTTCTTGAGTTAATTGAGACATTTCCCGATTTTCATTAAATAACAAATAAAATAAGACACAATTTAAGTATGAGTAGTACATTTATGTTGTTATAAATGGAAACAATAAATGAGTTTATTTTCAGATGGATTATGTTGAAGCATGTGTTTGAATGATATATACAAATATTGTTTTGATAAAGGTTGTACAAATGTAATTTTTTGTTTGTGTGTGGTTTTTGTTGTTGTTTCGTTATAAATATAACAAATTGCCCATTCAGGAAAACGAATGGAATTTTGCAATTTTTATTTAAATTGTGATGTCAGAGTAGTTCATATCCATTGAGCTTTATGAAATGGGAAGGACGTTGCATAATGACTAGGCATTAATCACCTAGAGCCATCGATGCAAACAGCTGCCATCTATTGTTAAACCGGCATCTCAAAACAGGTGATTTCTTTTAGCGTATATTAGGTATATCAAAAAAGTATTGATTGGATAAACAAAAAGTCGATTTCCTGTAAAACGAAGATTAGAAACCGCGGGAGTATCTTATTTCTAGATACTAATACATAATGATTTCAGGCAGCCAATTGCCTGAATTCTTTCCTTAGGTGGGCAACGAGGTGATCGAAGATCCTTCTCTGAGACAGCGAGGTACCCAAATATATCTTGAATCTTTTATTTCAAAATTACAGTTATTTATATTGTCACAATATTGAATAAAAAATATATAAAAATACGGAAAAGCTAAAAAAATGTGTGGATAGGTGCGTTCGTAGTTTAGACGGAAATTACTGTTTGCTGCTCCTAACACTCCAAGCAAACAATCAGCGAATCCAGACGTCATTTTGACATTCCTTTCAGGATGGAAGTTTCTGCAAGACTCATTATTATATATAAGTCTGCCAATGAAGTTGCGGGCAATTACTTTCTTGACTTGTAGCGTTAGGGTAAATCAACTTAAGATAGTGCTTAAACCCCTCTAAAGTGTTGGGAGCCCTAAATTCGCCTAACATTTGAGGGCAAAATTTCACTTAATTTTGTAGCATAATGTGAAAGAGGATGTCATTTAAGACTCACTTCTGCAAAGATTTCCTCCCCAAAATGTGTAGGAAGACAAATATTGATTTAACATACATAATTTTGGTTTTCTGTTGTACGCAGAAAACCTAAATGTTGTATTATTTCATCAATATTCGACTTAAACACATTTGTTTTGAAAAAATGACATCCTATTTCACATTATGATAGAATGTAGTGAAATGTTGCCATCAAATTTGTAAGGCTCCCAACACCTCAGAGGAGCTTTAAAGTAGATTACTGGTGTGAACGATAAGGTTTCAATGACCATGGTGACATAAAAGAGGGATTATTTTATTATTCTTTAAAATTACTATAGCCATGAGTAAAATATGTTATTTTTATATGATATATCATGTAGGAAGGAGGCTCTTTTTTAAATTTGAAGAAAAAATCGTCACCCGACGATTGACGGTTTTATACAAGTAACCTTGCTCGCAGCCTAGCGAATTTTCTTCTCTAAATTAAATACAATGTGTTATGGAACTGATTGTGTATGTATTGTTGTTCTTAGTTCATATTATATGTTAAAAGTTTACGGTATTCCATCCACATTTTTTTTCTTGCTTTTAATGAGATTCATGAATTTTATTTGTTCTTACTGTTCATGACATACAGGAATACTCATAAGAGCTATCATAAGAATTTTTTTCTTCTGGAAATAGGTTCAGAAAACTGTAAGTATTTATGTTTCTCAGATCAACTAATATTAATTATGTTACATGCAAAGTATCTATTTTGTAAATATCTTTTTTGGTAATAAATGCATTGTATAATAGTGTTTTGAAATGAAATGTGATTTTATTTTTAATTTAATTGTAAATTGTCATATAATTCAGTTAAGGCTGCGGAATGATAAAAAAGTAAACCGAAACAAACTGAACAAAATTATGTAAACGATGTGGGTTTACTCCTGTACCCTGGATTCTTTAGCACAAGAGACAGACAGACACAGACAGAGAGAGATACAGAGAGACAGAGAGAGAGAGAGAGACACACACACACACACACCCATACACACACACGCACACACACACACACACACCCACCCACACGCACACGCACACATACACACACACACACTTAAAAGAGTGACTTTGCCTGGAAACCCCACAAATCTTTTAGTCATACCACGGTATACGGATTGGCAAACTCTTCATAATCATGTCACACTATCGTATATGTGAATAATATATATTTCATACGGCTGGGCTTGTAACAAGGGTAAAAGAAGAAAGAAAAACGTGATTGAAAGGAACTTTCTGCAAGGGAAACGTACCTTGATTGAATTGTTTTGTAATGATGTTCACGCTGATAGGTTTTCAATTAAAAACAAATAAAAA
This sequence comes from Strongylocentrotus purpuratus, assembly GCF_000002235.5. Classification (NCBI taxonomy): domain Eukaryota; kingdom Metazoa; phylum Echinodermata; class Echinoidea; order Camarodonta; family Strongylocentrotidae; genus Strongylocentrotus; species Strongylocentrotus purpuratus. The sequence continues at coordinate 12,843,112 of NW_022145597.1, read as the reverse complement.
ACGATTACTGACAGTACCCTCAGGAGCGTGAGAGCTTTGAAGCTCAAAAACATGTTTGTCGAATAGATTCTTTAGGGTAAAATTTCAATGGAAAATTATTTGACGTGTAAACATGTCCAAATTTGGGTATTACTTCGTTCCGCTTTGATACAAACATTCCTCACAACCAAAAATTATACGACAAAACTCAGGCAGACATAAAACGGAAGGGAAAAATGAAAAATGATTATTTTTAATATTCTTTAAAATTACTATAACCATGATATAATACTTTGTCATTATTACATCATGTAGGAAGGAGGCTCTCTATGTTAAATTGAAGACAAATGATCACCCGATATTTGACGATTCTACAAGACAGAAATCTTGCTCGCAGCCTAGCGAATTTTCTTCTCTATATTAAACAAATTGTGTTATGGTACTGATTGAGTATGTAGCGTTTTGTTTGGTTCTTCTTCTTAGTTTATATTATGTAAACGATATGGGTTTACTCATGGACCCTGGTTTTTAACACAAATGAGGGAGGGAGAGGGAGAGAAAGAGAGAGAGAGAGAGAGAGAAAGAAAGAGAGGGATAAAGAGTGACTTTGCCAAATCTATTTCCGACCCCATTAGTCATGCCATGATAAACGGACTGGCACACTCTTTATATCATGTCACAGTATCGTAGGTGAATATGATATTTTATACGGCTGGGCTTGTAACAAGGGTAAAAGAAGAAGAAAAAACACACATTTGAAAGAAAGTTTCTGAACGGAAGCGTACCTTGATTGATTTCTTTTGTAATGATGTTCACGCTGGTAGGTTTTCGATTAAAACAAATATTTAAACATTATGATCACTGAAAGTACCCTCAGGAGCGTGAGAGCTTTGAAGCTCAAAAACATGTTTGTCGAATAGATTTTTTAGAGTAAAATTTCAATGGAAAACTATTTGAAGTGCAAGCATGTCCAAATTTGGGTATTATTTTGTTCCGCTTTGATACAAACATTCCTCGCTACAAAAAATTATACGACAAAACTCAGCCAGACATAAAACGGAAGGGAAAAATGGAAATTGATTATTTTTGTATTCTTTAAAGATACTTTAGCCATGATATAATATTGTTTCATTATTACATCATGTAGGCAGGAGGCTCTCTATTTCAAATTGAAGACAAATCATCGCCCGATATTTTTTGTTGACGATTCTACAAAGCAGAAACCTTGCTCGCAGCCTAGCGAATTTTCTTCTGTAAATTAAACAAATTATGTTATGGTACTGATTGAGTATGTACCATTTTGTTTGGTTCTTCTTCTTAGTTTAGATTATGTAAACGATATGGGTTTAATCATGGACCCTGGTTTTTAACACAAATGAAAGAGGGAGGGAGAGCGAGAGAAAGAGAGAGAGAGAGAGAGAGAATAGAGAGGGATGAAAGAGTGACTTTGCCTGGAAACCACACAAAACTATGTCTGATCCAACAATAGTCATACTATGATATACAGACTGGCACACTCTACAAATCATGCCACAGTATCGTCAGTGAATACGATATTTCACACGGCTGGGCTTGTAACAAGGGTAAAAGAAGAAGAAAAAACACACATTTGAAAGGAAGTTTCTGAAAGGAAGCGTACCTTGATTGATTTCTTATGTAACGATGTTCACGCTGGTAGGTTTTCGATTAAAACAAATATTTAAACATTATGATCATTAAAAGTACCCTCAAGAGCGTGGGTGCCTTGAAGCTCAAAAACATGTTTGTCGAATAGATTCTTTAAGGTAAAATTACAATGGAAAATTATTTGAAGTGTAAGCATGTCCAAATTTGGGTAGTACTTCGTTCCGCTCTGATACAAACATTCCTCGCTACCATAAATTATACGGGAAATCTCAGACAGACATAAAACTAAAGTGCAAAATGGAAACAATATTTTGGTTTCTGTTTATGACACTTTACCTGATATTTTGGTAGGTAAAATGCAAGGCTTCTTTCATGTACAAGTATTCTCAAAGATCACAAGACAAAGTTTTCGTTAGACGGTCTGCCACCAAGTTAAATTATGCCTATAGTGTCGTTGTTTTTGTTGTTTGGTTGGGGTTTTTAAGGCTGTGTAATCTCGACAGATTATTTCCTCCTTGCTATACTGTTCTTCGAATTATTCATCAATGATGATTAGATGGCGCTGTTTTCTTTTCTCTGGCTCAAATATTGATTCAGTCATTTCAGTGTTTCATTTCAGAGCGTGCAGATTATCTTCTTTCCCCAATAAATTATGTAAACTCAATTTTTTTATTTTCAACCTTGAAAACAACTTTTTCCTACCTCGTATATATTTTTGCAGACCATTAGATAACGTTCAATTGATTTAGTTTCATGATAAAAAAAATATCACAAAGGTCATTATTATGTTGATCAATACTGAATTTGTAAAGTTTTATTTGCACTTTCTCATTCTCCATTGATGTAATAATCTTTTGAGTCATCAAAAAATTATGATAAGATATAATAATGACAATTGTAATAAAATGTTGCAAATAATAAACTATAAACAGTTTAACAATCCAAACAAAAATCATAATTAATTAATCAATTTTCTATCTGTGGAAAAAGTTACTATGCAGATATCCTAGTAACTCCTGATGACGGACAGTCAAGCTATCCGAAACGTCGAGCCTACTCATCGCCTTCTCTGCTCTCTACTAGCTCTTCAGGTTTAAAGTCCTTCTCAGGACTTCACCTAATTTCAAGAAAGAACTCTACACTCTATCTTTCTCGCTTTTCCACCTCTCATCTTCTCTCTATTTGTCGAATGATTGGTCGAAATTGGAGTCGTGATTTTAGCCCTTCCCGTAAAGAACGTTATACGTATATGCGTGCAATCTCAATGGGAAGGATTTTAGCACACAAACTCAAGTGGTGAGCGATCAGACACCCTGTTAAAGGCACACTGTCCTACTTGTAGCTACTTGCTCCCTCTATATAGAACACTTCCCCAATCGGTGCCTGTTGGTCCCCCATGATCCTCTTTTTCTTATGTTAAATGAGAGCTGAGTTCATGAGGTAGCCACCTGTCACAGTGACCTCGCTGGCTCACTGGGTGGTCTAATCCCTTCTAGCTGAAGTAGTAAAGCCTGTCTTTAAGACTAGGTCTCGATAGCGTAATCCCAACTTGATTACCACGATTAGTAAGTCGCACATGTTTTATATGAGCCTATTTGGTATATAAAAGTTATAATGACTGCTTTAATATTGGAGGCATAGTTGTTTTTATAGGCGCTCGGGGAGGTTACATCGTGCCATGACCCCTCGGTACGCCTCGGGTGATAGCACGATGTAACCTCCCCTTGAGTGTATTAAAAAAAACTATGTCTCTCATTATTATTACTATAATATAAATACATGTACCTACTTATATAAAGGAATATTGCTGTTATTGGAGTTTGCGTGTAAAATTATTTTTAAATAGTGTTTATCAGTCGCACTACCTACACATGGAAAGGTCGAGTTCCTATATAACGCTCTGTTCTTGTCCTGGATATGTAGATGCGAGTTATTATTCTCGTCCTCTCTTCTGAACTCTCCTTCTCTGTCTTCCTTTGGTTTCTTAAAGGTAGTACAAAGTTTTGGGAAAATTTGAAAATTGGGTGGATAGTGATTCTTTACAATTTGGATGCCCCTGTGGATGTATTATAAGCACTAATAAGTTTAGCCCCTAAAACACTTTTGCTTTCGAGAAAAATTGTATATCACAATTTACCGATTCTCCCGGTAAATTTTTAATGAATTTCAAATAGCGCCTACGGCCGTACAATGTTAGCTGCGACCATGACAATCTCAGAATATGTACTTGTGAAATATAATTTCCAAACGGGAATAGCTAATCGGTCTATTTTAGTCAATATACGTTGTGTTATAGCTTAATTAATATTTTAAAGTGAGAGGGAGCATAAAGAGTGTTCAACCGCGACAACGATCACTGAATGTTGTAGGATCGCATTATGCTTCCAATATGTTAATTTGAACCAAATTCATGACCCCATACCAAAACTTTGTATTACCTTTAATGACGTATTATTACGTCATAACTCTTTCCTACGCACTTTTTCTTACTCGCTGCCTTCTTTTTCTTTGTGACTGTTTTTGTTCGTGTCCCCTTTATTTGACAATGACAAGGACGATGACGATGACAATGACAATGAAATTGTATTATCATGTCACCCACGTTGGGGTATTGGAGAAGTTATATAATCAGTTTGAATTTGTCAAATTACACTGTTCAGTATACAATTGAAATCGAATTAATGTTAATAAATACAAATATCACTAACGACGACGAAGATAAAGATTATGATATTAAGGCCCTTGTTTGAGAATTAGTAGTATATCTCTTGCGTTTCAATAAAAGCATTTTTAGATGCATTGACCCCCCTCTAAAAAATCTGATTGTGGCTGCAATTTTTCCTAAAGGAGGGCAAGAAATATACTACCAATAATATATTTTCAAGAAAGGGCCCTCGAAAAGTTGTTTGCTCGTTGGAGTGTATGGACGATCATAAACAGAGGTGTTTTGCTCCTCCCAATGCCAATTAAGGTCTGGATATGCCACTGATTTAAATGTTTCTACCACCAGCCTGTATGACTATAGCTACGTTCACACAAAACAGTCTTAGTTATGATTATGATATGATGAAGCGGATCCTAATCAAATGATTGGTTGAGAGCGTACACGTGACCAGGCATTTATTTTTGCCAAACACGTAATTTTACTTCTGTACTTCTTTTTGTATTAATCATACGCATCTCACACACAGCGCGGTGTGATCCACTCATCGCGCGATCCCCCAAAACAACCGTCGATAAGAAACCAGTTCTCGGGATCGCGCCGTCACTAAGGATCGCGCCATCACTCGGCTTAATGCTTATAGTCAGCGGATAAAAAAAAACGATAAAAGGGTCCAGAACTAGACTAATAAGAGCGTCATCGGGACGTAAATAATCATATCTGATTGATACACGTCTGTAAAAACCCAATACACACACACACACACACACACACACACGCACACACACACACATGGGGTACTTGAGAGGCCAAGGACAACTGTCATCGGTTCAGCGTTGAGGGTGTGTTATTTTCTCAGCTGATCGGTTGTGCGCACGGCACGGAAACGATCCAGGCTGCGGACTACGCCTCGATTTGCGATCGAGTCTCTCATAATATTACAGCAGCCTCATGCTTAGGACGGGCATCAATGTGAATACGTGTACTGGTTTTTAAGGCATATACATGGACTTAGCCTTGACACATTTTCCTAAATGTGATTTTCATGATAACAATACTGTTTTGGGTACATGTACTTTAATAACCACGAACCGGCGTTCCAATGGCTGAGGGAGGCGTAGAAGAAGAGATAAATAGATCTTCATTTAAACTCGTATGCCAACTCTGCGACAAAATTTTCCAAGAGGCCATAACAATTGCATGTGTACACCTCACGTTCTGTAGGAAGTGTTTCGAGAAAAATGGCTTGCTTGATGATCTCGGTTATGACATGGTCTGCACTCGGTGCTCGGCGACTCCTGTTAGAACGGTAAGTGCCCAAAGTGAATATTCTTTTGAGAAGTGCTCAAAAAGTCAATGCATAAAAGCATAACGACATGTAGACAGAAATAGCCATATGGGTGTGTTTCCATTTACTGTATCAACTCTTTTTTACCCAAGTGACAGACTTAAGTTCAAATTATTTTTTATTTCTCAAGCTAAACATAATACAATGAATAATTATATTACAGAAAAATATGCATTGAAACGACAAATATACTAGAATTAGCACGAGAAAAGAGGAACTAACTAGAAGAAGAGCTTGTTGAAGTGTTAGTTCCTCAGATGCTGTTTTACAATATAACATGAACAGAGTATATACAAAAAATATGTAGCTAAGAAGTTATGGATTTTGGGGGTAAAGAACTAAAAGAGAGGAAAAAATGGAGGAAAAGAGTAAAAGGCAAAAAGAAAGAAGGATACATAAAAAAGGAAAAAGAATGATTGCAAAGCTCTAGAAATAATAATAATAATAATAAGATATTTGTATACCGCAGATCGCAAATTGCCTCTAAGCGGTTTAGAAGAAAATAGCTGATAAGTAAAGGAAACAGAATTTGTATTACAAATTAGATCAATTCAATTACCATTAAAACTTGCAAATGAAAATAATACATGTACATAATTACAAATCACTTTCAACCAAAATACAAATGGTTCATAAATTAATAGTATCCTACTTTAATCTACAAAAAATAAAAGGCAAAAGGTCAAAAGGGCTATTCAGGAACAAGACTTAAGTCTTAAAGAAAGTTTTTAGAATTGTTTTAAATGTGTTTACAGAGCTAGCATTGATGTGTGTTATGAGGCCGCTATTGGCGGAGGACCAGGCCCCCACTCCGGGAACGGAGGGACCGCATGCGTGTTCCCAAAATCTCCGGCTCGTAACAAAGAAAAAAGATCTGCCCGTATTGACTTTACACACCGGACTTTTGCTGAAAGGGGGGGGGGGGTTGCTGAAAAGGCTCTTATAACAAAGAAAAAAGATCTATCCGTATTGACTTTACACACCGGACTTTTTCTGAAAGGGGGGAGGGGTGCTGGGAACACGCATGTGCGTACCTTAAATAACACTGAGTTGGGGGGGGGGGGTGGTGAATACCAGAATAATGCACTTTCAAGATGGCAACTTATTAATGAACATCGCTACAGTGATTATGATCATTCAACATAGACAAGGATCCTTTCTGCAAGATGATCGCCTGTAATGTATGGTTCATGGCCACGTTAACCAAAGACCCGCGAGACCGAATACCTCTAATGTTTTACAGAGTCTTTTAGTACACTCTTTTTGTTAAGCGCATAGAAACTTCCGTTAGTATCATGCGCTATATAAGAATCTAACTATCATTGTCACTTATACATGTAGTAGGGGAAGCGGAATGTTTTTCACTGCAAGAGGGGGGGGGGGGGGGGTATTAACGTAAATTTACATGGAGGGATGCAGAGAAAGGAAACAAATCTGAGGGGAAAAAATAAACAATTATTTCTCCAAGATTTACAATAGAGCGATGGGGGGGGGGGGGGGATTCGTTTTTCTGAAGGTTTTTTTTCTTCCGACGTAATTCCGAGGTTCGTGTTTCCGAAAATGACAAAGGGTTCATAATTTCGAAAATTCTCAAGGTTCGTATTTTCAAAAATGAAAAAGGGTTCATAATTCCAAAGATTAAAAAGGGTTCATAATACCAAAAATTAAATAGAGTCACAATGCCGAAGATGAAATAGGGTTCATACCGCGAATGAAATAAGGTACCTAAAAAGAAGGGAGGGGGAATGAAACGACTGAGCAGCCAACCTCTCCATAGCAAGGGTAAACAAAGAGAGAGAGAGATAAAAGGGAAAAGAAATCTTTTACTGAAAAAGAACCAGTGAATCCGCGGCTGCCGGATACTTCTATCTTTCCTTTTGTTATTCTTTGTTTTTTATACTTCTATCATTTCCTCTCTCTCTATCTATACGATAACATCAGGAATATCTTGCTATCTTTTCTTATCATGATTATGTTGTTATATTCTTTTATCCTTGCCTTCTATATCTTTCCTTATGTGTTTCTTTGTTTTTATTCTTCCATCTTATTCTCTTTCCATTTTTCCATATAATATGTTACTTTTTGTTTTTATCCTTTTATCATTTTTACTTTCTATCTTGATTTTGTAACTCTTTGTTTTCCCTTTTTCTTCTGTTCTTTCTATCTTTCCTCTTATAATTATTTGTTTTTATCCTACTATCTTCTCTTTCTATTTCTCATTATGTTTTATGTTTGTTTTTATTCTTCTATCATTTCCTCTTGCCGACCCTTAAAATAGGCAACAGCCCAATATATAGTAAAGAATTGTTTGAAAAGGGTATTCGTTTTGTCAATGATATTTTAGAGACAAATGGTAAATTGATGTCTCTGGAAGATTTCCAAGAAAGGTATAATATTCAAATACGACGCAATTAGAGAAGGGTTTAACAATTGTACTATTTTTAGCAGGGTGCCACAACCCCTTTTACCAGATACAATGGCATTGGTGATGAATCGTATTAAAGAAGAAAAGGAGAATTTAAAACTGTTCTTAAATGGAAATGATTTTTTTACCTTAATGCCAAGAGTCGGGAAACAAATTCTTCCCTCGGATTTAATTGTACTGTTGATACGGGCTTACGATTGTGTCAATTTTATACGTCAACTGGTGTACTGTTTAAAACGGATATAGGCCGAAGAAGAAAATGCACTTGTTGTGATGAATAGAGTGAAACATTACTCTGCGATGTGATTGTACGCAAATTAAACACATTTGGGATAGGCTGGAACACTAGAACCGGAAATAGAATAACATTTTCACTACAAGATAAATTATTTGGTTTAAGAGGTTCAAATAATCATGAAGTGAATTGTATCTAGGTTGTGGTGCGACAGATGTTTTATACTTGCAAAATAAAGAAAAAGTGGCCCGACTTTGATAATATTAGAGTTTCGATTATAAATTATTTAAAGAACGAAAAGTATATTGCATATTCGAATTGTAGAAATACTAAATTCACAAGAAATTGGTTTCAATTCAGGATTTTTTTTTTTAATAAAAGGATGTTTTTCTGTGTTTTCTTTTCCTAATCATTAGTGGTCTCAAAAAAGTAATTGTATACCTTTTATGCATTCTGTTAGCTATACTTTTAAAACAATATGTGTGCCTTGATTAGTCAATTTTATCTATATTATGAATGTAAATACCTTGAATATATGTTTGCTTATTTGTTGCAAATGAAAATCAATAAAATCTCTGTGGAGGGAAAGAGTATAGGGACAAATTAAGCTTAAATCAAATAATCAATTCAAGTGCACTTCAAGTGTGCTTACTTGTGTTCACTAGAGCTAATGCGCATGTGATGGAATAACGTGGATTTCATGTAAATCAAAGGCTAGAAACCGCGGGATAATGTTATTTAAAGATACTAGTGAGTCTTTCTTCCTCGCTCTCTTTACTCGTTTGCAACATCTAGAAACACAATGATTTCAGGCAGCCGATTGCCTTATTTGCGAGGTAATCAAATGTATCTTGAATCTTCTCTATCGATATTAACACGTATATTGTTCTAATAATGAAATAAAGTATAAGTACAAAATAACTTTAAAATTAATTGAAAATGAGTAAATGAAAAACATTTTTCAATGACGATGTCTAGGGGCGGATGCAGGATTCTCTACGGATGTGTGGGGTGATCGGGGACACGCGCAATTTCGAAAAGTGTGACAAAATGATACTGTTAGCGCCTTTGGTCGGTCAATTGTGAAACGTTTTATTAAGAAAAGGGTCTCATTATAATAATTATTATTATTATTATTATCATTATCTCCCTTCATGGATAGCGAGCAAAGTTGGACATATGTGAAGGACTAATCGATTTAAGTAGAAAGAATACTATCCTCCCATTCCGTCCGAACTAGAAAACAAAACTGAATAAAGCACTATAAGGAATTGAAGAAGAAAAACGAGAGGAAAAAATGTCTTTACAATTTTCATAGATTTTCCATTTGAATTTTATTGGTTGGATTTAAAAAAAATCTAGGCGAGCCTGAACCTCCTCGACCATGAGCTTGACTATCATTTCATATAGAATTCTATGGCAACTCCTAATTTCCTTTCTATATACTGAATTTTTTGGCAGGATCATAACTGGGATTCCCAGCAAGACGTCTTAAGTTCGATGCATCTTCGCGCTAAATGCAGGCGAGGTCTCCTCGATGCCCTAGAGAATTACGACAGTCCTGAAGTCATTGCGATCTGCCAACAGATGGACAGGAACCTGAATATCACTGAATCTACAAGCTCAAGTACACCTTCACCTTCAGGCTCCTCCCAACTCTCAAAAGTAGGAGGAACAAAACCTTGTCTCGGATCTGGATGCAAGACATGCCCCCTGGTAGCAGACGACTCCTTTGTGACTGGTCCCAGTGAAAAGACTGTGCATGTTGAGGGCAATTTCACATGCAAGTCTAAACGTGTCATCTACTACATCCACTGCACTAAATGCGATATAGGATACATTGGTAAAACTACACAGAAGCTGCAAAATAGAATGAGTCAGCATGCTAGAGATATAGAAAAAAGGAATGCAAGTTCTTCTGTCGCCAATCATTTTAACCTTCATGATGATGCTATTAAATACTTTAAAGTTTGCGTGATAAGAACGTTCCCTCCAACGCATCAAGCAAGAAAATACTGGAGGAAGAGAAGAGAATAACCTTACTTCTAGGGACCATTCATCCACATGGTTTGAATAAAAGTTAATTGAATTGAATTGATTATCATGTACCAGATTTTGGAGTAATCGCCAAGAGCCCCGAGCTGGCGGATACAGATGCTACTAAAAACATCTTTAGTATTACTTTTTTTCTTTTCGTTTGTATAGATATTACTGACTTTAAATTGAGGTATGAAATAAAACAAAAAGTTAATATATCAAATTAATGAAATATAGGCCTAATTATTTGTTCATTAATATTTTTTAGTGATTTAAAATGGTAAAAAATATATGAAAACAAAAATGAAACAATAATGAAATATAATGATCAAATACAAGAAAATCATTTAAAAAAACGACAACATTGAGATTACCTTCTTTCTTGTCGTTCCCTGTTTGTTGTTCGCTTGGTCTACAGCGTCATCATGAGCATGTTTTTTTAAATTTGAATTTACAATTATTTTCCCTCTCTATCTCTTTCTAACGTTTACTTTCTGTAATTGCTTTGGGATGCCTACTCGATCTTCAGTTGCATATTCAGACTTAGGTTCCATGAGGGATAAAAGATCAGAGGTTACTGAGTACTGTGATCCATACAGTTAAGCAGAGAAAAAACACATTTTTAGTGCACTATTTCGCGTTACGGTGAGGGAGGGAAATAACGCTCCAAATCACTTATTATTTTGGAAAGAACAGAGAAGCTGGAATAGGTTTATTCGCAGAACTTTAAAGGTTACTGCGAGAAAAATTTCATTTGTTTGTTTTCTAGTTTGTAAACAGTAATGACTGTTTGGAATAATATCATGCGAGAACTTATACACCTTCTTTGTAAAACACGTATTTAATCAGATTCAATTTTTTTGCGACCAAACAGTAAATCTGTTAAAATGTCTAGATTTAGTTCCGTTTTGCGACCAAGCTGTAATTCTTTCTTTTTTTAAAGATAAAGTTGAGTTCTGGTCATGCGATATGCATAGAGAAAGAAACTGAGGGGAAACGAGTGGAAATGGTTGATCATGTTGCACATAGGCATTGGTACACTGTTTAAACCTTAAGGTTTAAGATCCGTCACAATGATAAGAAAAATTGGAGCATTCCAGCTAAAGTGACACGCACTGTACACAGACATGTATATACAGTGTGAGTAAAAAAAATGTTTACACCTAGAAAATTGCTAATTATTTTAGAAATCATCTATGAACAGTAAATTATTATACATCGTATGAAAGAGTGTTTTATCCCAAATCATTTGGTATCATTTTTTGTGGGGTATGTGTTCACGCTTGGATGAGCAGGAGGCAATGTTTGCGTGAGTGCAAAATTCGACTTGCGCCAAAGTTGCTTATTGTGATGTTTGAATAAAACAATTGGGATTTGGGTATTAATTCGGTCTTTGCAGATCCAAATAACATCCCTAACAAATCAATCATGCCACACATATCAAATATAAACGAAAATTTTGTGCGCGCGAGTGTGTGGGTGTGTGTGTGGGTGTGTAACTTTGCTTCTGCAAAAAGCATATGCAATGCATTTCATTTGATACATTCAATTCATTCTCTCACTCCGCTAATCCCAACATAATACATACTGTAGGCATCACTTTGGCGCAAGTCGATTTTTGCACTCTCGCAAACAATGCATCCTGTCCATCCAAGCGTGAACACATACCACACAGCAATGATACCAAATGGTTTGGGATGAAACACTCTTTCATAAGATGTATAATAATTTACTGTTCAAAGATGATTTTTAAAATAATTAGCAATTTTCTAGGTGTAAACTTTTTTTTTGACTCACACGGTATAGGACTACACAAACATATTTACGTGACATGAAAAAGGTTATATATGGCTAAATAATTATAAATTGAACATTTTCATGCTAACACCTTCATTTACATTTTCTTAATTACTACGACGAAGGGATTGTTATGGGGGTGGAGGGGGTGGGGAGGGGTACGACTTATAGTCATATATGGCCACACATGATATTCTGAAATACTAATGGACGGTGAAGGAAATGGGGAATGAATATTCATCACGAAATACTGACCCTTTGTTGTATATTATCTGTATTATTATGTATTATGTAATACAGGGCTTTTTTTGCAAAGCAGTTGTAATGTACTGAAGAGACTACCCTATAGTTATAGAAAGCACAGAATAAATAATTCGTACGTTTCCAAGAGAAATCGTACAAAATTGTTGACTTCCAAAAGATTCCCTCACTTGCCATCTAGATTCTAGAAGATGTAGCCGGATATTTTTTCTTGGTCGGAAATCTGCCGGGAAGGTCGCAGCTAGTGCCCCCTTGTTTCCCGATGTCGATCTTCCTCTTCATTCTATAAGAATTATATAAGAACAATTTGTTATTTCCGCTCAAATCTTGTCATTGTATTTTGATATGTGGAGTAATTGTTAAACAGTTTAGTTATACATTAAGTTATACACTAACTATCAGGTGATTTGTTGCAGTATGTTTTTTAAACCTCTATATTCTAAATTCCCTTTCCCTTCCTTCGTATATTCTTCACTTTCTTATATTGATAATGCACTGTTCGGTAAGCCTATGCTTTTTGGATTGACGGCTTACATTACATTATATTATACTTTAGTTTCCCCTCATATTGGTATTGCACACAGAGAAATGTTTTTAAATGTGCTAAAAATTTACAGCAGAAGATGAGTCGGATGAGTGTCGTGTAGGATAAGAATGTATATTACTAATGTACACAGAAATATTTCGAAATGCTAATGGTATAGTATTTATCCATGATTTATACTCAAAGATTGCTATATGAAAAATGTGAATATCAGCAATTATAACAGTTTTTTAGATCATAAAATACTGACTCGGTATGGGCTATACAACGTGAGTGTGTACATATATGGAGTGCTTTCTTTTGAAGACGATATATTAACATAATTGTCATCTTATTACTATTACCCCACATTATGTTAGAGTGACATATGTATAACAAAATGAAAGAATTGTAAATAATGACTTTTGTGAAAGATAATATTTTAATTTATATAAAATGCCTTAGCCCCTCGAGACTAACATGCAAATGTTATCAGTATAACTATTCCAAGAAAGGGGATTGTTAATGACGCTGTTTTTTGGAGTATGTATGCGAATAGAGTGTCGTGTATAAATATTCTTTCAGAAAGTATCTAAATAAAAAGTGGGAAGAAAGAAGAAAAAAGGGGGGATATTGCAAGTGTGTGCATGTGGGTTCTAGCTGAAGTAAACGTTCGATTCGATCATAAAATATTGGATCAGTATAGGCTATATAATGTGAGTGTGTACATATAAGGAATGCTTTCTTTTGAAGACGATTTTTTTAAAGATAATTGTCATTTTATTACTATTACCCCCACACTATATTACAGTAAGACATGTATGACCGAATGAATAATGTAAATAGTGATGTTTGCGAAAGATAATATTTTAATTATAGAATGCCTAAGCCCCTCGAGACTAACATGAAGATGTTATCAATATGACTATTCCAAGGAAGGGGGAGGAGTATTGATGTTGTTAACTGAGTTTGGAGGAAAATAGAGTGTCGTGTATAAATAGTTTTTTCCGAAAGTATCTAAATAAAAAGTGGGAAGAAAGAAAAGGAGAAAAAAAGGAAAACAAAATATCGCAAGTGTGTGCAGGTGAAGTAAACGTTCAATTCGATCATAAGATATTGGATCAGTATAGGCTATATAATGTGAGTGTGTACATATACGGAATGCTTTCTTTTGAAGACAATATATTAACATAATTGTCATCTTTTTACTATTACCCCACACTATATTACAGTAAGACATGTATGACCAAATGAATAATGTAAATAGTGACGTTTGCGAAAGATAATATTTCAATTATAGAATGCCTAAGACCCTCGAGACCAGGGGCGTACGCAGGGGGGGGGGGGTGGGGTTCAACTCCCCCCTTTGGTATTTGTATGTGTGTAAACCCCCCCCCCCCCCCTTTGGATTTTTTTTATTTTATTTTTTTTATTATAAAAAAAAAAATAAAAAAATATGCCCACGGCTAACCTAAAAAAGGTGACATCACCCCCCCAACGAAGAAAAATGTCAAATTTTCGAATTTTGAGACCCCCCCCCAAAAAAAAAAGTGCCCGCTTACCCCCCCCCCCCCCCCACTGAGCGACTTTTCGGCTAGCTGAGTCGTTGCGATTTTTTTTGGACTCCCCCCCCCCAAAAAAAGTGTCCGCTTACCCCCCCCCCCCCCCCCCCCCCCCCCCCCCCACTGAGCGACTTTTCGGCCGGCGTGATTTTAAATTTTTCGGGAGCAAAATATTTTGGGCTCGATTTTAAAAACCCCCCTTGAAAAAATCCTGCGCACGCCCCTGCTCGAGACTAACATGCAGATGTTATCAATATGGCTATTCTAAGGAAGGGGGAGGAGTATTGATGTTGTTAACTGAGTTTGGAGGAAAATAGAGTGTCGTGTATAAATAGTTTTTCCGAAAGTATCTAAATAAAAAGTGGGAAGAAAGAAAAGGAAAAAATAAAGGGGAAAAAAATGCAAGTGTGTGCATGTGGGTGTACAGGTGAGGTAAACGTTCGATTCGTATTGTTCATGAACTGGTCATCTTATATGATGTAATCGCAGACACATGTACAGCCCAATTGATTTAACTTTCTCTTTAGAAGTGAACATGCCTTCCTATACTTAATTCTCTCCTCTCTTCCTTTCACTATTTTTTCTTACCTATCAACGTTCTGTTATATACAATGTAATTTTCATAATAATATCGATAATGTTCTTTCGGTAACTGTGTCAATTTATTATGGGCGTTCCTAACTCAAGCTACGCTTTCCGGGTTTTCGCCTCCTTCCGTATCTGAATTATTTACTGTATACTCTATGTTGAAATAATTGTTACATATATCATGTATATATATACATTGTGTTTTATATTGTGCTGTTGAGAAGGAAATAAATGTTAATAAATACAAATACAAATACAAATATGAATTTATATAAACTTTATATAAACAGACCCTCATAATGTAGGCTATACGAATATTTGGATATTAAATATTTTTTCATCTAGGCTTTGAATGAATAATAGAGATGCAGAATGTTTAATATTGTCAGACAAAACATTCTAAATGTTTGGATCATGGTGTCTTATCGATTTAAAGGACATAAAATTGTTTTGGTTAGTTAAATAGAAGTGGGATGAGTGTCGTGTAGGATATTAATGCATATTACTATTATAGACATACATATTCCGAAATGCTAATGGTATAGAATTTATCCAAAATTAATACACCAAGTTAGATTTGAATAAATTGTTACACCTAAGAATTTTGAAATTTCTTTTTCAATTATGGGCATGCCATCTATAAAAACATTATTATGAAGTATACGTTTAGAGTTTATGTTTTGTTTAAATTGATATAATTATAATCTTATTTACTACCCCCTCAAAACAACAACAACAACTAAATAGCTAAAGCAATATAAAGAAACAAAGAAATAACAATAACAACGACAAACCAAACCGAAACACAAACAAAACATAACAAAACATAAAAATCGAATAAAACAAACAGTAAAACACA
Organism: Strongylocentrotus purpuratus; assembly: GCF_000002235.5. Taxonomy (NCBI): domain Eukaryota; kingdom Metazoa; phylum Echinodermata; class Echinoidea; order Camarodonta; family Strongylocentrotidae; genus Strongylocentrotus; species Strongylocentrotus purpuratus. Next base: position 12,827,210 of record NW_022145597.1, on the reverse strand, counting down.
GACATGAAACAGAAAAAAAATATACTTGTATGTAAGAATATCTGCATTTGATGGGAATGCATGAACTAGTTTACGCCGATTTCTCGGCTTCTGAACCTCGATTCGAATACAATGAATTATTCGTTACCGTAATACAAAATCTTACCTGAAAGTTGCTAGATCCTTATGAAAGGCGGGAGGGGGAGGGGGTATCAGACAGCTTGCTGATAAGTTACGTGGCAAAATTCTTACAAAAAAACATTTGGTTCATGCACTCTCGTATTTTGTGATAAGAATAACAAAATCATCAAAATTTACCGATGTAATTTAGTGTTTAATTTGGGGTGTAAGAGGAGAAGGGTTTGTCGCGCCCCGCCCCTCTCCAAGCGACGCCTTTGTCCATGTTCATTACCAACACACACACTAAAACCCCCGCCTACAGGATCAAAATACTGGAATTATATTTTTCTTGAGTTAAATAAGACATTTCCGTTTTTCATTAAATAAACAATTAAATAAGACACAATTTAAGTATGAGTAGTACATTAATGTTGTTACAAATAAAAACAATTAATGAGTTTACTTTAAGATGGCTTATGTTGAAATGTTTGAATGATATATACAAATATTGTTTTAAAAATTAGTTGTAAAAATGTGATTTTTGTGTGTGTGTGTGTGATTGTTGTTGTTGTTTCGTTATAAATATAATAAATTGCCCCTTCGGGAAAACAAATGGAATTTTGCAATCTTAATTTGAATTGTGATGTCAGAGTAGTTCTTATCCATTGAGCTTTATGAAATGGAAACGACGTTGCATAATGACTAGGCATTATTCACCTAGAGCCATCGGTGCAAACAGCCGCCATCTATTGTTAAACCGGCATCTCAAAACAGGTGATTTCTTTTAGCGTATATTAGGGTATATCAAAAAAGTATTGATTGGATAAACAAAAAGTCGATTTCCTATAAAGCGAAGGTTAGAAACCGCGGGAGTATCTTATTTATAGATACTAATACATAATGATTTCGGGCAACCAAATTGCCTGAAATTACGAGGCACACCAATATATTTGAATATTTTCTATCGAAATTACAATTTTACCATGCTCATTTGCTTCACTCATTTGCAAAATTTTGGGGATTGACGAATATCCATAAAGTCGTGTATCGAGGTGGTGAATGGTCGTATGAAAGAGACGTGAGATGGTTCAGTGGTCAGCTTTCTGACTTTCCACTTTGACGGAGATTCGTTTAAAGCTGTTTCATGTCTGGTAATTGGATTTGATATGCAGGCAAAGATATGAGCAAAATCTTATCATATGATTTAGGTTAATACACGCATGCAAAACCCAGTTCCATACATAATTATATGTACATTTAACCCTTTTCCGCATTCCATAGTATTACGAAATGCCCATTATTTAAGTAAAGTTGATTGAGTATTCAATTTAAGCCGAACAATGTATGATATACAGATAAGTAAAAGCAACTTTACATTAAATATATTTATATTCCAAAATTTCCTTTTTGTTCTTGTTCGGATAGAAACACTTTTTGAGAAATGGATGGAAATAAAATGGTGAAAGTTGTGTATTTCGTTTACGGATCTGCGTCCTTACAATCAACATGCATAGAAAAATAAGCTCTACTGTAAATGGATAACAATATAATGAATACCGCACACCACTCTCCCCTGTATAACCTAAACGCAATTGCATTTAAACCGGCAAGGCCACTGCATATCAAATATGAAGGTGCATCCCTTACCAACTGTGAAAATCATTAGATATACATTACACATGGCCTCTGTGATTATCTATGTTTGGTTGTTGTCTTTGTTCTCACAATACCTTTATTTTACAATATATGTGCAAATGTATAGAATACAAAATACAAGGGATATAAAGATTTTGACCTATATATACAGCCATCTTTAACATTTCAAAATGATCTTTTGAAAAAAGATACATGTATACTAAAGTTTCTATAGATATTTTAACATATAAATTATCAATTTAGAAATAACTTAATATGATATAAATGAGGTGTTGTTGAAACATGAGGGGTACAATGCTTAACTATGTGATCTCTTTTTCAGAGGTTTAACCCAAGAAATCAAATAATAAGTGTTGATTTTTCGGAAGAACTTTCTATAATGAACTAAATTACAACTGCCTATCTTAACAATACAAACCACACAGCTTCTGATATAAAGATGGGGTTCTTTTCATTTTTATATATCTCAAAATGATTAAATTGTTTCGAATTCTCAAAGAAAGACACTGCATTTATTCCCTTTCCGAAAATCTTAGAGAACTAAACATATGTGCCACAAATTGTCCTTTTCTATTCTTCCTCAAACAGAAAAAGTAAATTTCATTGTAAAGAGTGCTTTTGATGCAACATAATTCATGCTCAAAATACAAGTGAACGAGAAATCAAACATCTGAACATGACTACTAAAGGCAAACTTTTAGGAATTGTTCCCACAAAAAAAGCACAAAAGCAGTTAAGGGGAAAAAAGCAATTGCTTTACTGGATACACATATAGTGATATACATACATACTGATACTAGGCAAATCCATGCAAATGGGAAATTATGTCACATTGGCACTGCAAACATTGAAATGTTCATTTTGTATTCATCTTAATGCCTATACCACATAACTAGACATTTAAATTCTGTTTGAAAGCTTGATTATGTTACTCTGTGTCTGCTTTGCAACAACGAAGAAATTTGGTATAATAGGTATAACTCATTTATGATTAGATTCAAACTTTGACATGATTTCAAAAATTCAAAATTATTCAAATGTATTATTAATTTGTAGAATATCTATAGCACATTTGGAGTACCAAGTAGGATAACGTCGATTAATAATTTGGTTGTTTCCTTATTTATTTTATCATTGTTGCAATCAAATGTGATTTGAAATTGTAATATCAAGTATACCTCTTTATGACCTTATGGCAAAGGGATACTGCTTAATACATCCTTGAATTGAATTGAAATTATTGACCATATATCCTAAATCAATGTTAATCAGATGGAGCGCAACTATTGTGTTTTTACCCAAAGTATAAACGAAGAATGAATACATAAATGTTTGCTTTCTGCCACATGATCATGGCCGTTGTCATGAAAACATGTAATAGCAGCACATCTTCAATCATGGTGCAAGGTTGTGCTAGTAGACAGACGCTGTGTAGGGATGTGGTGGGGTGAGGATGATCAGTGGGTGGGTACGTGTGTGTAGGTGTGGTGTATGTATGTAAATATGTGTGAGGTGTTTCGTGCACCTGCAATTTGTGAGCATGTATCCATAGTTACAGGAATGTACCTAGAAGAGGATTTATGTGGTGTGGGTAAAGGTAGGGGTGTGTGTGTGTGAGGAAATGTTATGTACTGTGTGCCCATAGTTAGAGGTAGGTGCATCAACGGGAATTGCCAACACGCTGTTAGATATAATTTGCTATTTCATTATTTTCAGCTGGCAAGCATGCATGATTTAGCAGACAATAGACTTCAAAGTAGCTGACTGCAGTTAAAAACAGACAGCTTGATCATATCATATCAAAATTTGCTCAGTGTATTCTGGATAGATCTGGTAACAGAATCATTCTTCACTTTATTGCTTAGGCCTAAATAAAAAAGAAAGTTGTAATGCCCTTTAGGTGCCAAAACCTGGGTCGGTCGGGCGGAAATCTTTTTTTTTACACCCCCCCCCCCAAAAAAAACAACTCAAAACCAGGAACGTCGCCCAAATCTCGCTGGTTTCTAGCTGGTTTAGTGCATGTTATATACATGTACACGAGTCCGGGGTCTACTTGTTTAGGATTTCGAAACTACGGTAGAAGACGAGTGAGAATTCGGGAATTATTTGATAATTTTATGCATTTTCACCCCAGTTAAACAAACAATTTTTTTTTGTAAAGCTACAGTCCAATATACGTCCCGGACCGTCCCGGACTATCCCGGACCCCATCCGGGGTGATCCGGGATTCGGTCCGTGTTGACACCGTGTTGGCACCGGGGTGGTCCTGGATGGTCCTGGATGGTCCTGGATGGTCCTGGATGGTCCTGGGCGGTCCGGGAGTCGACCCCGGATGTTTTTGACGGTCAAAAACTGCCGGGGTGGTCCGGGACGGTCCGGGACAATAGTTTGATCCGGGGTGATCCGTGTAGCCACCGTGCTGGGTCCGGGGTCATCCGTAGTGGCGCCGGGGCGGTCCGTGTTGATCCGTAGCAGTCCGGGAGTGAGTTATTGACCCCGGATCACCCCGGCGCCCCTACGGATGATCCCGGACCCAGCACGGTGGCAAAACGGATGATCCGTGTTGGCACCGGGATGGTCCGGTGTCATCCGTGTTGGCACCGTGTTGGCACCGGGGTGGTCCGGGACGGTCCGAGGCGGCTCCGTGCTGGGTCTGGAATGATCTGTACTGCTGCCGGGGCTATGCCCGGACGGTCCGGGGCGGTCCGTAGTGGTACCGTGTTGGGTCCGGGGAGACGGTCGGCGGTTGCGATTTTTTGAACAAAACATCCCGGACCATCCCGGATCACCCCAGACCATGGTCCGGGATGGTCCGGAGTGGTCCGTGCTCGTCCGTGCTGGTCCGGCTTTATATGGGACTGGGGCTTTAAGCCGGCCGTAGATTTTAAGATTTTCGGGTCGGTCGCAAAGTGCAATACAACTTCTTCTTTTGTTACGCCTTATCGTTGTGAATTTTATATTGTTACCTTATTGCTTTACTTTAAAGGTATTACAAAGTTTTGGGAAATTTTGAAAAATGAGTGGATAGTAATTCTTTACAATTTCGATATATTTGGATGCCCCTGTGGATGTATTAAAAGCACTAGAAATGTTAGCCCCTAAAACACTTCTGCTTTCGAGAGAATTTGAATATAAATATTTACCGGTGCTCCCGGTAAATTTTGATGAATTTCAATTAGCTCATACGGCCATACAATAGTAGCTGCGACCAAGAAAATCTCAGAATTTGTAGTTGTGGTATATCATTTCCGAACGGGAATAGCTAATTGGTCGATTTTAGTCAAGAAACATTATTTTTTTATTAATTAATTTCTTGACCTTGAGAGGGAGCTATACAACATAACATTTTTATTATTTACAATTTCATAACTTAGACTCGATTTCGACCGCGACAACGATCACTGAATATTGTAGGATCGCATATGCTTCCAATATGTTCATTTGAACCAAATTCATGACCCCATATCAAAACTTTGTATTACCTTTAATATAGATAAATTACTATTATAAAGCCTGTTTTAGATGACAATATAAATAAACATATATATCATCAACTCATAAAGAAAATATATATGCAGTAGTGATTTTGATCATATTTCCATGTGATCTTAACTATTCTTCATCTACGATTAGGAAATAATCAACCTCATGAGGTCAAAAAACTTGACATCAACTAAAAATCAATAGTATATTATAAACTTAAAATCATTAGTAGCAATGATATCATCCTATTAAAATCGCGAAATTGTTTTAAAATCTGATTAAAAACTGTTGGGGACATGAGCAGAACTATTTTTGCTTTCCATACATTCACACAAGCAACTCCTGTTTTAAAGTGAATTTTAAGGAAACAAATTTTGTTTCATTTTTAACAGAGTTTCCCTTTTTATGATTACCCTTACCAATACTTTGTTAATTTTCATCAAAATGTAGAGAGATGTCTTCTTTCTTTGGAGGAAAACATATGCACATGGCTATGAGCATAGGTAAATATCTATATATCAATATTTTATTATCTATATTCTGGTCTGATTTGTTTCATCTATTGATCCCTTCCACAAATAACATGTGTAATAATAATAATTTGAAATTTCATTCATAATGAAACAGCTTTAAACGTAAAAATGCAATTATTGGGAATTAAAATGTGATATATGAAGAGTACAATACAATCTTAAAGCCCCTATTAAGTGTTGAGATCCCCAAAAATTTGATGGTATCATTTTAATTAAATTGTTTCATAATGTGAAAGAGGATGTCTTCTGCAAGGATTTTCAAAACAAATGTGTTTGAAGTCGAATATTGATGAAAGAATACACATTTTTAGGTTTTCTGCGTATAAAACAGAAAACCCAAATTATGTATTCTTTTATCAATATTTGTCTTCAAACACATTTTTTTTTTTTTTTTTTTTTTTTTTGGGGGGGGGGGGGGAATCTTTGCAGAAGTGTGTCTAAAATGACATCTTCTTTCACATTATGATACAATTTAAGTGAAATTTTGCCATCAAATGTTTGGCGAATTGGGGCTACCAACACTTTAGAGGGCTTCAAGCTAAAATAAAGTGATTAAAAGATCTATGATCATTGCTATTAATCAGAATTTTCATTTAGATGATTGACTTTCAAATAGTCTTAAAGGGACTCTAAAGATATCACTGCATTAAAGATCAACGAGAAAATACAAGTAGATTACATAATTTGTTGGTTTGATACATCCCACAATGAATATCGAAAAGTTATCATCATTGTATCAATTAGTAGTCTGTATCCTTTCATCATTAAAGTTACATTGAATGCTAACAATACCACATCAAGAACAGTACTTTATTAAAAAAGTTACCACCTCTAATTATGACACAGTTAATATTCGTACTGTGAGGCAGATAACAAATACTCCCGATCAATGTTTATATTATCTAACTTCTTTTTTCTACACCGTCATGTTTTCAAGCACCCGTTTCCATTTTGTTCAATCATTTATAATTTCATAACTGATGTGAGAATTAGGTTTCAATCATACCAGGAAATGAGGTCACATTCAAATATTAAGATCATAACCAACGACTTAACTAAGGATTTAAACAAATTGCAAGGTGCCTATTAAAGACAGAATCTTCTTTACACTGCCAACAATCCCAATCAAGTTAACAGCCTCTAATGTAATAAACTCACAGGAAATCATTTTTTAAAAAATCTATTAAAGGAAAATTACTATGTCAAACTATATTTGAACCAAATTATTTTCACAAGTTGTAATAAGCACATTACTGGATTTTAAATCAGTTCCGGAAGTATCATAACTCGACGTGCCACTTTGTACCATTATCTAGAGCATGTTGGTTTTTCAGATCTTGTTCTGCATGCAGGGGGGTTCACGTCTATACAATACAGTGCGTCCCAGAAAAAACGAAACCGAGAAGTATCGATGTTTTATCATAACTTAATCACAACCATTATTAATGAATGATACATATTTGGAAAGCTTAGAGTCTCCTCTTTCAGTTGATGCTACTCAGATGATGCATATTTTACGCATGAGTGATTTAAAGTAATTTGAAGGAAGGAAACCAAAAAGACATTTGGCGGGCGGTATCTGAATTTCGATGAAAAATTCACATTTCTAGAAAGTTGACTTTCTGTCCTTTCATATGACACCTCAATCAGGAAAAATGAGCGAGGAATGACAAAGTTCTGTTTGTTTGAAGTAGTGCTTGCATTTCCATAATTTTATTAAACGAATTCGTGGACAAAATTATTTTATTTTATTTTATTGTCTTCAATGGTTAATGACGTCATAAATTTGCATATATTTGATATGCAAATTTCTGCCTCAAAACCTGTCAAAATCACCTGAAAGTTGTATTTTGTCTGCTATTATCATGAAATAAGTTTTCAAACCCCCTAATTTGGTGTAAAATTATTCATTGATATGTTATCTGATGTTTCCTGCAAAAAAAATTCAGTCAACTCTTGTTGACATTGTTTTTTACCATTATTTGATATGTAAACATATCAGTTTTTCCGTGTATTGTACATTTTCTTAGGGTTTGTGAATTATGTGCTTACATTTTACCCTGTTTCTCAGCAGATATAAGTCAACCCTCCACCAAATTTATAAACGATCTTTGTAAACTATACAATAATAGGTAGACAAAACTATTTATTTTATTTTATTGTCTTCAATTGTTAATGACGTCATAAATTTGCATATATTTTGATATGCAAATTTCTGCCTCAAAACCTGTCAAAATCACCTGAAAGTTGTATTTTGTCTGCTATTATCATGAAATAAGTTTTCAAACCCCCTAATTTGGTGTAAAATTATTCATTGATATGTTATCTGATGTTTCCTGCAAAAAAATTCAGTCAACTCATGTAGACATTGTTATTTACCATTATTTGTTATGTACACATATCAGTTTTCCATGTATTGTACATTTTCTTAGGGTTTGTGAATTATGTGCTTAAATTTTACCCTGTTTCTCAGCAGATATAAGTCAAACCTCCATCAAATTAATAAACAATCTTTGTAAATAACGCAACAATAGGTAGACAAAACTATTTTAATTCCTTTTATTGTCTTTAATTATTAATGACGTCATGAATTTGCATATATTTAATATGCAAATTTCTGTCTCAAAACCTGTCAAAATCACCTAAACGTTGTATTTTTGTCTGCTATTATCATGAAATAAGTTTTCTAGCACCCTAATTTGGTGTAATATTATTCATTGATATGTTATCCGATTTTCCTTCAAAAAAAATCTGTATCAGTCAACTCGTATGCGCCCCCCCCCCCCCCCGCTTATTACAATTAGTACATTCTGTACATATAATGTACATTTAATCCAGGTTGGATATCAACTCTTTGGTACAGTCCACGAATCACAAAGTCCTGCCAGAGGTTTGACAAATTTGTTGCGTTGCTGCAACAGTTTGATTAGCTTGACTTTGCCGGTTCCTTTAAATATGCGCTTTTGGAGTCACAGCCTGAGAAAGCATGTAAGTCCAAGGAGTGCTGGGCAAAATTAGTGACATCTTTGAGCCGCTGATTGTTGCCTCTCCCTGTATGGAAGAGTAATGTAATGTCTGGAGTGAGATGAGCATAATGAAGCAATATAAAAATATATCGCTGTTTGGGCTTTTGATCTGCACATGATCACAACCTTGCTCCTTCCGTATTGGCAGTAAAAGGATCACGCGTGAATCTGTTTCTTCTTGGGTTGAGTTGAGAGATGGAATCTCAGAATACAGTGTCTCTCTCCCATTCCGAAAAGTGAGCATTTAGGCTTCTCCTTCTTTGATGAATATCATCTTTTCCCATATAGCCTCTTAGCCCGGCTCTTAGCCATGTTGTGCTTACTCCAGACATCCAGAAGAACTTGAATAAGTTGTTTCTTATCCTCATCATTCGTTAGGAACTGCTTCCAGTCAGATGGTCTTTTGGTCTTGCCTCCTTTAATCATCATCTTCTCTGCACACCCACGCCGTGTCCGTTCACTTGACTTCCCAGAGTCTGGCTTGTACAAGTCTGTGCTGAAAATGACATCGCATTTGGACAACACTCCATTGTGAATTTTGATGCAAATATCGTGGAAGTATGCAGGCATCTCTTTTAGGTAATAGAAAAACATTTTCCACTACCAACTAATTGCCAGTGGTTGGAGGTTGTGAGTTCTCTACATCCTTCCGGAGATAGTGTAGGCCCTTAAATGTATCTGTCTTAGCAAAGAAGTTGTTCCAACGTTCCAATTGAGTAGAGAACAGGGATCACAGAATTCCCGTAGATCAAGTTGGCCTTTTCTCTAATCGCTCTTTGATGAACATCTCTTTCTGGTCTTTCCCTGTGGTAATTGAATGCATGACATCTTTCTCAACCTCAGCTGGAACGCGGGCACCGGAAGAGAAAACATACAATCCATTCTTGTCATCAACATCAACTTGATTGAGGAAGCTTTTTTACATCATCTATGGCCCTTTTTTTAATACACATCCCTCACTTTTCCTTATCTGAGTTGGTTGTTGATCTCTGTGTTTATTTCCACGGTGAGCATCAAACGTCATATCTGCATATATTTGAGCCCACCTCTGATATACACTGTAGTTCTCAATTATGCCAGAGAGACCAACACCACTACCAACCCCACTGCGAGATTTGCCATGCTTCAAGATTATCTCCTCAATTGTCTTGTCGACAGCACATCGGTTCCCTGGAATGAGCGACCTGGCAACACTTATTGCAACTCTTTCGAGCAATGTCATGGCACCATGATGTGAATCTTCAATGTTTACCAAGAATACATCAAGGTAGGTCACATATTGGGAGTAATTGTAACCAGGTCAGGCGTAAGGAACAGGCAGTGCAAGTACAATGGACAGTACTGTTATTTTCTTTCACAGACCTGATCAATAAAAGATCAATCCAAACGCAATCAACATACGACATCAAAATTGGTGCCGTTTTCCAAAGAGATCCTCTTCGAACATCAGCTTTGAAGCTCTCATATTACTCTATCAACGCCTTCAGATCTGCATTAGCCACAACCTCAGCAAGCCTCTCCTTTGTTGGTGATCGAATTAGCTCTTGGAAGATATTCTTTGATTCCTCAGCTATACCAACAAGTGCATCATCTTTTCCAGTCATTGACAGGAACTCATAAAAAAGGAGCCTTTCTAAGCACTCCACCATTGTCTTGTGACAATGCAGACTCCTATCGCAGTTCTTTCCTGTTATGACGTCTTTCATAGACCCAGAAGACATGAGACCAGCTTCCAAGAGGATATCTTCAAGTCCGGATCCTTCCATTTTCTTTCCCAGCATTTTGGGGTATGCACAAATCAAATGGAAAGTGCCAATCAACACAATGTGTTTCTTGTAAGTTTATGGATGACTCCAAATGAGAGGATATGCCTACAGGCACACGCCCAAGTCAAATGTTGTTATGACATGGCCAACCTTGTGGCTTGCTTCTTCTGCAGCTCTTAGGCACTTTTGGATTGTATCGAATTCTGTTATGGGATATTTTCTTACAGGATAGTAATCTATGGTCGTCCCATTTGAGGGCACCTCCCATGTTACTGAAACAAATCCAGCCCCAATCTGGAAGCTCTTGACCTGTCTCTCCACTACTTTTTCGGACAAGCATCCACGCAATATCATTTCTGGCACATTCTTTGAATGCTTTATATCTGTTGACATAGCAAGGTAGAAGAGGACCTTCATTTTCATTAGCCAAGGAAGTTTCTTTGGTTCATGTACGTGCTACTGAGGGTACTGTGCTATTTGAAGATTCAACTGTCTCATTGTTAGAAATCTCCAGCAGCATAATCCCATGGGCTGTGTGGACAGAGCCAGAACCACCTAAGCTTGAAATGTATTGGTTGAAATCGTCAACGTCTGAATGGAAGACTGATGGCTCCACGTGATGGCGGACTACCTGTCTAGATAGAATACCGAAAGTCTACTGTAGCGCTTGTACTATGGCAGATTCAAGCTCAAGTGAAAATGAATAGCTTTCTGAATGAACAAGCCGATTCAGGAATGTGATCAATTGAGCACTGCGTAAGAGATGTCTCAGAGTCATCCATACCAGTATATGCTAGGACATTTTCCACTTTCCATTTGTGGCTGCCCTAGATATATCTTGTCCTAGAGATATGACAAGTTTAGTCACTCTTTGTGACGGTCGAGATGGATTTCCAATGGTTCAGAAACTTGTCTAGCTCAGTGGGAATCTGGTCAACTGTGGGCTTTTTGCCACTTCTCCATTAATCTGGCTTTTAGTTCGCCACATATTTCTACCGACAGTTCTCGTGATTTCTTGCTTCTGCAGCAAACAGATAGTAGGTCTTCATCACCCCCTCTCTTTGCAACATCTACAACATTTTGCCACCCACCAAAATCTAACATTGGTGTACTTTCTGTTGTCCAAGAGCTTTTCACTTTGATTGATTTTGGGCCTTCCTTTTTACAAGAGATACAATCAGGATTGAGGATGACTTCATCAATTAACGATCTGGGTGGCGGGATGTTGAAGGTTCTGTGGCATCAGATAAGATCTCTGACAGTCGATTGAGATTCTTGGTAAAAAGTTGGTAGCACTCCCGATGATAAGCGTGCACATCTGAAATGTCTTCAAGAATGAGGATGCATGCTTCTTCCATTGCTCATTGTGTCAAGTCAGTTGACATTCGTGAAATTGTACCCCGTTTGTTCATTCATTTGTATAAACAACAAAACTATATTATAGCATATAATGGGATTCATGACCAACTGCTGAATAAGTTTGCTTTGTCTGATCCCCCCTCTTCAGGCTGATACTATAACAGGAAACAATGATGTATGTGGTAAATTACTGTATTTGATTTAGTTTGATGTTAACAGGCTAGCCCCAATAGTAATTGAAATACTGCTTGTTGAGCTTTTGTTTTTTTAAACAGGAACTTTAATTGAATGTACATTATATATACAGAATGTATTAATCGTAATATGTGGGGAGAGTGGGGGGGGGGGGGAGGGGGGTGGGGGGATACGAGTTGACTGATACTGAACCAAATTTGCGGGAAACATCAGATAAAATATCGATGAATAATATTACACAAGATTAGAGGGTTTGAAAACTTATTTCATGATAATAGCAGACAAAATACAACTTTTAGGTGATTTTGACAGGTTTTGAGACAGATTTATGACGTCATTAAATAATTGAAGACAATAAAATTAATTAAAATAATTTTGTCTTCCTGTTGCTGTATGATTTACAAAGATTGTTTATTAATTTGATGGACGTTAGACATATATCTGCTGAGAAACGGTAAAATGTAAGCACATAATTAACAAACCCTAAGAAAATGTACAATACATGGAAAACTGATATGTTTACATAACAAATAATGGTAAATAACAATGTCTACATGAGTTGACTGAATTTTTTTTGCAGGAAACATCAGATAACATATCAATGAATAATTTTACACCAAATTATGGAGTTTGAAAACTTATTTCATGATAATAGCAGACAAAATACAACTTTCAGGTGATTTTGACAGGTTTTGAGGCAGAAATTTGCATATCAAAATATATGCAAATTTATGACGTCATTAACAATTGAAGACAATAAAATAAAATAAAATAGTTTTGTCTACCTATTATTGTATAGTTTACAAAGATCGTTTATAAATTTGGTGGAGGGTTGACTTATATCTGCTGAGAAACAGGGTAAAATGTAAGCACATAATTCACAAACCCTAAGAAAATGTACAATACACGGAAAACTGATATGTTTACATAACAAATAATGGTAAAAAACAATGTCAACAAGAGTTGACTGAATTTTTTTTGCAGGAAACATCAGATAACATATCAATGAATAATTTTACACCAAATTATGAAGTTTGAAAACTTATTTCATGATAATAGCAGACAAAATACAACTTTCAGGTGATTTTGACAGGTTTTGAGGCAGAAATTTGCATATCAAAATATATGCAAATTTATGACGTCATTAACAATTAAAGACAATAAAATAAAATAAAATAATTTTGTCCACCTATTGTTGAATTGTTTACGAAGATCTTTTATAAATTTGGTGGAGATTAGAGTTATATCTGCTGAGAAACAGGGTAAAATGTAAGCACATAATTCACAAACCCTAAGAAAGTGTGCAAAACACGAAAAACTGACATTTGTACATATCATCAAATAAGGAGCAAAAAAACAGTGTCCAAATGAGTTTTTTTCTTGGGAACATCTTTTTTCTGATATTATGGATCCCAATGAACAAAATGACACCCAAGAAGTAGGATCATAGGGGGGGTGCACGGTAGCCCCCTCTTGCCCACGGACTATATAGTATATGATTCCAGCTCTCAAAAAAATTAAAACAAAAATTGATTTCGGGGATAGTATGGTACACTCTAGCTCTCTTTGGGACTATACTACTAAACATACAAGTAAAAATGATTGTATACACATACAAATGTCCTTGAATCACAGAATGGATAATTTTCACAAAAGGCTATAATGTTTGTTTTGATGTCAATGGCAACCAATCAATAAAATTATTACCAATTACTGATGAAACATGAGGCTAATGGCACTTTTTGGCGCATCAAATCCCCTTTGCCTGTGTCATTGCATTTTTTTTTCTGTTGAGATGCAGACCTGCTACTGAGCTTAATACTTACAACAGTATTCCAGTTTATTTATACACGTGCAGTCAAATCGGTCTCTACATTTAATGGCCATCCAAGAGATAAGAGTATAAATATGTGTGTACTTTAGCGAGGTGGAGTTTCTAGAAAGGTTTTCCTGCCAAAATGTCATCTTTGATGGAATCATGATGTGACCACTACAGGCAAGTTTCTTATATAGACAGGTTATGGACAGGTCAAATAATTACTATGTTTTTTTAATATGACCTAATTAAGTATATATCACATCGATAACTGTATATTACAGACAATAGTATAGGGAAATCAGAATCATGTTACCTGAATACATTTACCTAAAAAAATAAAAAATAATAATATACATGAAAAACAAGAACTGGATACACAGAGATACGTAGTCTTAGATCTACATCACGTTAAATGTACATGATACACATACATGTACATATCTGTTTAAAATACTAATATTCGGTAAACTTGTTAATGGCAGCTAGAAGTCAACACACATGTTTGTCAAACCTAGTCCATTCTTTTGTAAACTGTTTTGTTTGGCTATTTATCTTTTCATTCATTTATCTTTTTTAGATAGCTGCATTGATGATTCTTTGTTTTGTATGTACAAATATTGAAGGAAAAATTTACTGAACCTTTTTACATTTTGTACAGAGAAAGAAAAATATACAAGTGACAAAACTTTTTAAATACATGTGATTTAAAAATAATCTGTATTCCAAATAGAAATCATTTAGATTCAACTATATTGATTTATAATGATTATCTACTCTAAAGTGTAGTAGCAATGAGATGTGGCTACATTTCTAATAATTAACTACCACAAGAATTGAAATTTGGTAAGTTGTTCACATGACCAAATAGACTCCTTATAAGTAAAACTTTTTGGACTTTAAATGTTTGAAATTTATCTTAGAAATGTTGTCAACTACAAGTAGCTACTCCCCAACAAATCAATATTTAATAATGACATTTAAAAAGACAATTTTACTACACACGACTCTTAAGCAGTGCTCCCACTTAGCCGAGTTGGAGCCTCGAGTTGTGGCGAGCTGGCGCGATCTTATGGCAAGCAGTTTTATCATTACAACATACTTCTTGATATCAAGAATTCAATTCTTGATATCACGAAATCGAATTCCTGATATCACGAAATCGAATTCTTGATATCAAGAATTACCATTGCTTTACAACATAAAATTATTTCTTGATAACAAGAATTGATTTATTGATATTAATTAATAATAAAACGGCTTGCCACAAGATCGCGCCAGCTCGCCACAACTCGAGGTTCCAACTCGGCTAAGTGGGAACCCTGCTTAACACTCAACACCATCCCCTTTAATATGTATTCTGTTTATCAGTGGCATGAAAGCACAATATTCAAATTATTTGGGATGATACAAAAGAACACAAGGGATTATTACGATAAAGCACTGTCTGGGCTTATGAATAGCCCTAAAAATGAGTCACTGGTTGCATCACCGTGATGTTGCTAGGGGAAACAAGTCTTCTACATAAAAAATAAAACAAACACGGCGTTGCTTAGCAGTCGCTGCATGAATCAATGGTATTGGTTGGTACATGGGAATGATGCCACCTGCAAACTAATAATGACTAAGTAATGACTTGATGACTTTTCTATGTAGAGCAAGGATAAACCGTGTACACCGAATTTCCCAAGAATACGGTTCATTGGACCTAAGCTATATGTTTATAAATAAGTGGGTTGATTATATTTTCTTTTGCGGCCTTTACAAAGTGAAGTAAAAGATATTTACTTTGGAGGAAAAAAGGTTTAATGCGGAAAATATCTGTATATGTATGTATCATCATACTCAGAAGGTTTTTTTTAAATACATATATTGAAATACTTAATTCTACCAACATAGACCTTCTTTACCAAAATTGGATTGATAAATGCATGTAAATTCACAGAGATCTTAATATCTGAGAAAATTACTTATTTCTACATTTAGAGCAGCAAGTATGCAAAAAAAAAAATTTGCACACTATCTCGTTTAAGAATAAACCAGAGCAAAAATAGTCACTTTTCATTTTCAATCTTTTGAAACTTATATCAGACCCCTCTCAGGTGGGTTCCTTGGTAACGCAGTAAGAGGTCAAGGTTCAGTTCTCTGAATTATGAAAATTCTATTGAAATTGATTGGTCTCTATACATCAGCTAGCCATATATTTTCAAAATTCTTTACACGAATTTGCACCTAGCTAAGCAACTATCTTAGGAAATCTACATATTGAATCTGTTCTTACTGATACACATTTGATAATCAACATAACTACACGTAGATTCACACATTTGTTCACATGTAGAATGACAGGTATTCACTTTCCTACATTTAATCCAAATGGTAAACTTTTATCTAAATCTGAGCTATAAAACTTTAGATCACAAAATTACCAATACAATCAATATGTAGACCAATTTTTGCATAAACAGAAGTAAAATGGACTTGGACTAGGTGTAACTTGGATATTATGTTTCACTCACAATCCTCTATTTAGAAGAGCTTTTGTTTCTTCAAAACATATATAATCAAAACAAGATTCCCTCACAGAATATTTTGTGTAATTATTTTGTCTTTTACTACTGTACTCCTTGTAAACAAGCGCTTCTCCTATGTGCTTTTGATTTTTTGGTTCAACTTATAGGAAATAATCAGGGAAAACAGTGAATTAATGTATAATTACATTTGAACTGTTTTCTGAAAAGGAATTTTGAAAATGCATCGTGTGTGTGTTACTGCCCGATGCACATTGTACGGAAACTTGTAATGAGTTTGTATCAATGTTGGGTATTTTGACATGAACATAATCTAATGTAATGATTTGTGTTAATACATGCACGCACAAATGGTCAATCTGCTCCGTAAAATGTTGAAAATATAGTACAGATTTCTTCAAAAGGGGTGACGAAATACATATCTAGGGGTGCCACCAGATAATTAGGTTATATTAATAACATTTTGATTCTGATAGAATAACGTCGATTTCATGAAAAGTTAGGGTTAGAAACAACGGGAGTATGTTATTTCAGGATACTAATGAGACATTCTTCCTCGCTCTCTTTGCTCGTTCGCAACATTAAGAAAAATAATGACATAGGCAACCAGATTCCCGGAAATCCTTCTCTTTGACAGCGGTGTACACCAGGGGCGTACGCAGGGTTTTTTCAAGGGGGGGGGGGGTTAAAATCTGGCCCAAATTATTTTGCTCACGAAAATTTTAAAATCGCGCCGGCCGAAAAGTCGCTCAGTGGGGGGGGGGGGGGGGGAATTGGACCTTTTTTTTTTTTTTTTTGGTAGTCCAAAAAAAAATCGCAACGACTCAGCCAACCGAAAAGAAGTCGCTCTGTGGGGAGGGGGGGGGGGGGGGAGGGGAAACTTTTTTTGTTTTGTTGGTAGTCCAAAAAAAAATCGCAACGACTCAGCCAAACGACTTTCCACTAAACCTACTTTGACGCAGATTCGTTTGAAGCTGTTTCATGTCTGGTAATTGGATTTGATCTGCAAGCATACATAATGAGTAAAATCTAATTATATGATTTACGTTAATACACGCATGCAAAAACCAAAAACCAAAAACATAATTACATGTACACATAACCCTTTTCCGCATTCCATAGTATTGCGAAATGCCAATTATTTAAGTAAAGTTGATTGAGTATTCAATTTAAGCCCAACAATGTATGATATATAGATAAGTAAAAGCAACTTTACATTAAATATGTTTATATTCCAAAATTTCCTTCATGTTCTTGTTTGGATAGAAACACTTTTTGAGAAATGGATAAAAATAAAATGGTGTAAGTTGTGTACTTCGTTTACGAATCTGCGTCCTTACAGTCAACATGCATAGAAAAATAAGCTCTACTGTAAATGGATAACAATATAATGAATACCGCACACCACTCTCCCGTGTATAACCTAAAAGCAATTGCATTTAAACAGACAAGGCCACTGCAAATCATATATGAAGTTGCATCTCTTGCCAACTGTGAAAATTATTATATATTCATTTCACATGGCTTCTAGGATTATCTATGTTGGGTTGCTGTCTTTGTTCTCACACTATTAAGTGTTATCTTTATTTAGTTTATAATATATGTTCAAATGTATAGAATACAAGGGAAATAAAGATTTGACATATATTTATACAACTATATATAAGATTTCAAAATGATCTTTTGAAAAAAGATACATGTATACTAAAGTTTCTATAGATATTTTAACATATAAATTATCAATTTAGAAATAACTTAATATGATATAAATGAGGTGTTGTTGAAACATGAGGGGTACAATGCTTAACTATGTGATCTCTTTTTCAGAGGTTTAACCCAAGAAATCAAATAATAAGTGTTGATTTTTCGGAAGAACTTTCTATAATGAACTAAATTACAACTGCCTATCTTAACAATACAAATCACGAAGTTTCTGATATAAAGATGGGGTTCATTTCAAAGAAAGACGCTGCATTTATTCCCTTTCCGAAAATCTCAGAGAACTAAACATATGTGCCACAAATTGTCCTTTTCTATTCTTCCTCAAACAGAAAAAGTAAATTTCATTGTAAAGAGTGCTTTTGATGCAACATAATTCATGCTCAAAATACAAGTGAACGAGAAATCAAACCTCTGAACATGTCTACTAAAGGCAAACTTTTAGGAATTGTTCCCACAAAAAAGCACAAAAGCAGTTAAAGGGAAAAAAGCAATTGCTTTACTGGATACATATATAGTGATATACATACATACCGATACTAGGCAAATCCATGCAAATGGGAAATTATGTCACATTGGCACTGCACACATTGAAATGTTCATTTTGTATTCATCTTAATGCCTTTACCACATAACTAGACATTTCAATTCTGTTTGAAAGCTTGATTATGTTACTCTGTGTCTACTTTGCAACAAAGAAGAAATTTGGGAACGACAATGATTATCAGATAGGTATAACTCATTTATAAATAGATTCAAACTTGGACATGATTTCAAAAATTCAAAATTATTCAAATGTATTATTAATTTGTAGAATATCTATGCACATTTGGAGTACCAAGTAATATAACGTAGATTAATAATTTGGTTGTTCCCTTATTTATTTTATCATTTTTGCAATCAAATGTGATTTGAAATTGTAGTAATCAAGTATACCTCTTTATGACCTTATGGCAAAGGGATACTGCTTAATACATCCTTGAATTGAATTGAATTTCTTGACCATATATCCTAAATCAATGTTAATCAGATGGAGCGCAACTATTGTGTTTTTACCCAAAGTATAAACGAAGAATGAATACATAAATGTTTGCTTTCTGCCACATGATCATGGCCGTTGTCATGAAAACATGTAATAGCAGCACATCTTCAATCATGGTACAAGGTTGTGCTAGTAGACAGACGCTGTGTAGGGATGTGGTGGGGTGAGGATGATCAGTGGGTAGGTGCGTGTGTGTATGTGTGGTATATGTGTGTGAAAATGTGTGAGGTGTTTCGTGCACCTGCAATTTGTGAGCATGTATCCATAGTTACAGGAATGTACCTAGAAGAGGATTTGTGTGGTGTGGGTAAAGGTGGGGTGTGTGTGTGTGAGGAAATGTTATGTACTGTGGGCCCATAGTTAGAGGTAGGTGCATCAACGGGAATTGCCAACACGCTGTTATATATAATTTGCTATTTCATTATTTTCAGCTGGCAAGCATGCATGATTTAGCAAACAATAGACTTCAAAGTAGCTGACTGCAGTTAAAAACAGACAGCTTGATCATATCATATTAAAACTTGCTCAGTGTATTCTGGATAGATCTAGTAAACAGAATCATTCTTCACTTTATTGCTTAGGCCTAAATAAAAAAGAAAGTTGTATTTTTTTGTTACGCTTATCTTTGTGAATTTTATATTGCTACCTTATTGCTTTACTTTAATTTAGATAAATCACTATTATCAAGCCTGTTTTACATCGCAATATTAATAAACATATATATCATAAACTCATAAAGAAAATATATATATGCAGTAGTAATTTTGATCATATTTCCATGTTATCTCAAGTATTCTTCATCTCCTTTATAGGAAATACTCAACCTCATGAGGTCAAAAAACTTGGCATCAACCAAAAAGTCAATAGTATATTATAAACTTAAAATCATTAGTAGCAATGATATCATCCTATTAAAATTGCGAAATTGCAAAATCTGATTAAAAACTGTTGGGGACATGAGCAGAACTATTTTTGCTTTCCATACATTAACACAAGCAACACAAGCACAAGCAACTCCTGTTTTAAAGTGGATTTTAAGGAAACAACTTTTGTTTCATTTTGAACAGAATTTCCCTTTTTATGATTACCCTTACCAATACTATGTTAATTTTCATCAAAATTTTCATCATGGCTATGAGCATAGATAAATATCTATGTATCAAGATCTTATCATCTATATTCTGGTCTGATTTGTTTCACCTATTGATCTTTTCCACAAATAACATTGTGTAATAATATTAATTTGAAATTTCATTCATAATGAAACAGCTTTAAACGTAAAAATGCAATTATTGGGAGTTAGAGTGTGATATATGAAGAGTACAATACAATCTTAAAGCCCCTCTAAAGTGTTGAGAGCCCCAAAAATCTAATTGAAACATTTCACTTAAATTGTTTCATAATGTGAAAGAGGATGTCTCCTGCAAGGATTTTCAAAACAAATGTGTTTGAAGTCGAATATTGATGAAAGAATACACATTTTTAGGTTTTCTGCGTATACAACAGAAAACCCAAATTATATATTCTTTTTTTTAGGGGGGGGGGGGGATCTTTGCAGAAGTGTGTCTTAAATGACATCTTCTTTCACATTATGATACAATTTAAGTGAAATTTTTATATTAAATGTTTGGCGAATTGGGGCTACCAACACTTTAGAGGGGCTTCAAGCTAAAATAAAGTGATTAAAAGATCATGATCATTGCTATTAATCAGAATTTTCATTTAGATGATTGGCTTTCAAATAATCTTAAAGGGACTCTAAAGATATCGCTGCATTAAAAATTAACGAGAAAATACAAGCAGATTACATAATTTGTTGGTTTGATACATCCCACAATGAATATCGAAAAGTTTACATCATTGTATAAATTAGTAGTCTGTATCCTTTTACTATTAAAGTTACATTAAATGCTAACAATACCACATCAAGAAAAGTACTTCATTAAAAAAGTTACCACCTCTAATTATGACACAGTTAATATTTGTACTGAGAGGCAGATAACAAATATTCCCGATCAATGTTTATATTATCTAATTTCTTTTTTCTACACCGTCATGTTTTCACGCACCCGTTTCCATTTTGTTCAATCATTTATAATTTCATAACTCATGTGAGACTTAGGTTTCAATCATACTAGGAAATGAGGTCACATTCAAATATTAAGATCATAAGCAAGGACTTTACTAAGGATTTAAACAAATTGCAAGGTGCCAACAATCCCAATCAAGTTAACAGCCTGTAATGTAATAAATTCACTGGAAATCATTTTTTTTTTAAATCTGTTTAAAGGAAAATTACTATGTCAAACTATATTTGAACCAAATTATTTTCACAAGTTGTAATGAGCACATTACTGGATTTTAAAAACAGTTCCAGAAGTATCATAACTCGACGTGCCACTTTGTACCATTATCTAGAGCATGTTGGTTTTTCAAATCTTGTTCTGCATGCAGGGGGGGTTCACGTCTATGCAATATACCAGCTTCCCGTTGATGTATACATCTATTGTCATAGTTGTCATGGATGATCCTTTTACACTTCACGAAAGAAACGTGTCCTTGCAGCAAAATATTTTGAAAGTCTTCTTTATGCCATAGATAAAAGGATATTTGCAGCAGATTTTCAATAACATTTTTCTCGCTTGGTGGTTTTCAATTTAAAAACAAAAAACGATGGAAATAAAAACAGTGTGTGGTTACTAGTTTAAAGAAAACTTTTACAACATGCAATCAACCGACCGTCATAAAAAATGTCTAATTTAATACTTTTTGTTTATCTCGCTAGAACACTAAGGGCCATGGTGGAACGACTGTTTGTTTGTTTGTTGCTGATGTTGTAATGTTACAATAATACATGTTAATGCTCCACATTCATTGACAAAAAAAATCAAACCACACATACATTATGTAAGCATATCCAAACTTTCATGGTATATCGTATTAGGGGGACCCCTAAACTTCACATCTCTAGTCAAGGATTCAACTCAAATCAATTTTATCTTCATTTCCTATTCTATGACCTAGGCCTATATGCCATTTACTAATAATTAATCTTTATTTTACAGCGTTAGCTTCATTTGGAATATTTTGATACAAGTGAATTATATTAGCTGGAACTGATCAATAGATCTTAGAATATATTTATTGTGTAATATTTATTGTTTTAATTTGAAGTGATCAATTTGTTTAACATCCAAAGATACTTATTAAAGAGATAATATAATAATGAACGTAATCTAGGCTTATGAATGTATAATTATTGCCTATAAATAAGTCATAATTCATATAGAATATATTTAAAGTTATCGTCAACAACTTTTTATCAAACAGTTGGGGAACAGTTATCATTCACAGCAAGCTAAGTATATATTTTGTAGTGCATCAATTAGCAATTAACACCACTTAGTTCTATAATTCCTACAGAGTACAATCGAATATTAAGCTATACCATTTAGGTTAAGTCACATGGATTGGAAAAGAAAACCTTCAGATTACAAGTTGATCTTTTTCTTTTCCCGGCATTCATGTCGGCATCCATGTCGGCAATCCATTTTGACTCACTTTAAACTTTACTGCTGTTTTTGGTTCACTGTTTTCTTGATTTCGTCTTTGCCAATTTATACATCAATCAATAAATCAAATACTACTACTACTTCTACTAATACACCACTAATAATAATAATAATAATAATTAATAAAACAAATAATAATACTAGTAATAACAATTATAACAATTTTATCCCACAATGATTATTTTACTTTATAAACAAGTTTAATAAACTATACATGCCACCAACAAACACAACAAGCAAAACGTTGGAGGGAAATTAAGCTCTCATAAGCTAAATACTTACGTTTAGACATACTGAAAAAAAATATAAAAATAACCTCGAATGAGATCCAGAAACACATCTGAAGAGCATAAAACGACAAAAACAACAAACATCTTACAAAGCAACCTACATGAATGTCATATTCACCTATTAGCTTTTTTCTCTTGAATACCTTCTGTTTTGTGAAATACCTACACAATCGATATATTTTCAACCTGTCACTACAAAAGCCTGATTAAGGCAATGAGCGCAGCATATATTACAAAGCAATCAATAAAGTCAGAAATATAATTTGATTGGTTTTGACTTTTCAGGCCTTTGTATTGACGACATGCCTGAGTTAGAAAGCAATTCACTTATGCCAATGGAAACATTTTGGTGGTCATGACAACTTGAAATTACCATCAGCAGTAATCAACCTTTCTATGGGACCACACAAGAAATGGTTCAGCGAGAAATTTCTACCTCAATTCTGAAAATTAGCTTTCTATGGCAAGGGGTAAACACATATTTAAGAGATTGCTTTGAAAATTATGGTCAAGAAGCAGAGAACATTTAATGAATGAGTGCTACTCAAGTTATCACATGTACACTCAGCAAAAAGAAAAAGAAAGTGGACACTTTTATTGCTCGAAATTTCTTACAAACCATCAATAAAATCTATATCAAATTAAAGGAAATTAATACTCTACCAACATCAACTAAAACCAAGTTTTGAACTTTCACACTGGGATTGGAAAATTCATTTAACCATCACAAGGTCTGTGCATCTTTTGTTTAAAAATGAAAATGAAAGAATGAGATATAATGAAAAGTATTGAGTTGTGGACGTTAAGTGTAATCTTTGGACTGGATAGTTTTTACAAGCACGGTAAAAACTCTGATGTGGCAGTTGATTCACCCAACACTTGATATCTTAAATAAACTTGTGATTTTGTTGCCACTTCAAATACTACTGATTTGAATGTAAGCCTATAGTATATGATTCCAGCTGTAAAAAAAAAAAAAAAAAAAAATGATTTGGGGGGAGTATGGTACACTCTACCTCTCTTTGGGACTATACTACTAAACATACGAGTAAAAATGATTGTATACACATACAAATGTCCTTGAATCACTAAACTATAATGTTTGTTTTGATGTCAATGGCAACCAATCAATAAATAATTACCAATTACTGATGAAACATGAGGCTAATGGCACTTTTTGGCGCATCAAATCCTCTTTGGCCTGTGTCATTGCATTTATTTTGTTCTGTTGAGATGCAGGCCTGCTACTTAGCTCAATGCTTACAATAACATTTGAGTTTAAATACACACGTGCAGTCAAATTGGTTCTCTACATGTACTGGTCATCCAAGAGATAAGAATAATATGTGTGTACTTTAGCGAGGTGGAGTTTCTAGAAAGGTTTTCTAGCCCAAATGTCATCTGTGATGGAATCATGATGTGACCACTACAGGCAAGTTTCTTATATAGACAGGTTATAGACAGGTCAAATAGTTACTATGTCTTTTTAATATGACTTAATAAGGTATATATCATATCGATAACTGTATATTACAGACAATAGTACAGGGAAATCAGAAATCATGTTATCTGAATACGCTTACCTAAAAAAAATTAAAAAAAAATATTCATGAAAAACAAGAACTGGATACACAGAGATACGTAGTCTTAGATCTACATCACGTTAAATTTACATGATACACATACATGTACACATCTTTTTAAGTTACTAATATTCGGTAAACTTGTTAATGGCAGCTAGAAGTCAACACACATGTTTGTCAAACCTAGTCCATTCTTTTGTAAACTGTTTTGTTCGGCTATTTATCTTTTCATATATTTTTTCTTTTTTAGATAGCTGCATTGATGATTCTTTGTTTTGTATGTACAAATATTGAAGGGAAAAAATACAGTATTTACTGAACCTTTTTACATTTTTACAGAGAAAGAAAAATATACAAGTGACAAAACTTTTTAAATACATGTGATTTAAAAATAATCTGTATTCAAAATAGAATTCATTCAGATTCAACTATACTGATTCATAATGATTATCTAATCTAAAGTGTAGTAGCAATAAGATGTGGCTACATTTCTTATATTTAACTACCACAGGAATTGAAATTTGGTAAGTTGTTCACATGCTCAAATACCCTCCTGATCAGTCCCGGCCCCCCACTCCGAGAACGGAAGGATACCATGCGTGTTACAAAAATATCCGATAAAGGGGTACTTTTCGTACGACAAAGTCCGGCCCGAGAATTCTAAAAAAAAAAAGGGGTGTATTTGACTTTTTACCCGAAGATTTCTTTAAAAAGGGGTGTTTTTTCTTTTTTCTCTCATCTCTTTGGACTCCTGAAAATAAACAAGGAGATTATATAATATCTTGAACATAGAAACATTGATCAAATCCCGGGACTGATGTAGACTAGTTGTGTACTGTAGTCTATCCTAATTCACACACAGCTGCATTACTATCCTGGCTATGTCTTGTGTATTGAACCTATGCTAATAATTCCCAACGTTTCAAACATCACTGTACAAAAACTCAACTGATTTTACTCAAAATCGGTACTTTAGTTTAGTGACAATAATTGATGACACCTAAAATTAAATAGCAGTAATTACTGATTCGTTAAATCTAAAGAGTATCTTTACGAGGATAAAGTACTTTGTTACAGAGTTTGATTACATAAGGGGGGGGGGGGTGTCCAAGGCAAGAAAAGCCCGCGAAAAGCCTGCGAAAGAGGGGTCCTCAAATGTTTGCAGTCCTCAGATAGGAGGTGCTTTCAAAAAGAGGGAACAAGCATATGCGTACCCTAAATAACACTGAAATGGGGGGGGGGGGGGGGGTTATCAGTAAATGAACTTTTTGAACTTTAAATGTTTGCAATTTATCTTAGAAGTGTTTGTTAACTACAAGTACATGTACCTACTCCCTAATAAATCAATATTTTATCATCATATTTACAAAGAAACTGTTACCAAATACGACTGTTATACCCAACCCCATCCCCATCAAAAAGTATTCCGTTTATTTGATTTGATTTGATTTATTTACCAACAGCAATACATTCCATACATTTTATACAATAATTTACATATACAGGAAGAGTAACTATTGGTTGGTAAAAGGGGCCAGATAATAGCACATGTGCTAGTCGAGCCTAACCCATTAAACAGCTAAACAAAGTATTTTGGTACAAATTAGTTTAGAGAACGTAACAAAACAAAAAAATAATGAATTTAGTTTAAAATCGATACTTAGAAAAAACAAACAACAAGAATCATTACTCAACAATGTCTTACACTATACAAACTAATAATGTAGAATATGAATTATGAATTGTGTACACTTGATATTTCATTCATGTCTTGTTCAACAAATGACTTGTAACATAATTCCGAAACCTATTTCTAGACCTTGTCAATCTGACATCAACAGGTAATCTATTCCAAAATTCACTGCCCACAAAAGACAATGAAAATTGACCTTGTGTCGTTTTTCAACTCCTCCCCCTCTGGAATCACCGGGGCGGCAATTTACTTCCAACGAATATCCTTCCAAACTGTATATTGACTTGTTGGTTTCATTCCATACCTCAGACATACCAATAATATCAAACTTTGTACAAATTCATTCTTCAAACAATAATTTAAACGATTCGCAATTTTTAGACAAAGAACGGACATTAATGTGAGATAATTTGAGAGAGTTTGACTTATCAAATTTCAGAGCAGTATCAAATGAATTAGGAGTCAATTTATGAGAGATTAGCGTATCGTTCATTTTGAGGATGTTTAAAAGTGTGCCCACATGGGGTGGTTAAAAAATGCTTTATTCTATGAAATGTAGTTTGAAGTCCTTGTAATTAATATCGTTGAAGCCAATTTCAAAGAGGTCGTTTGGTGAAGCAATCGTGACGTATTCATCATATTTTTTCTTGCATACTATATTTCCGTTCTTCGTAGAAACACGCTTCACAGACGAAGAACTTTTTGCTGCCCTCAGGACTGCGTATCGCATCGAAGTGAGGTCCTCATTGATGTAGACTCCCTTACATCCATCTTTTCCTTTCAGTGCGAAGCGGGCACAAGGGGTTATTACGATAAAGCACTGTCTGGGCTTATGAATAGCCCTAAAAATGAGTCACTGGTTGCATCACCGTGATGTTGCTAGGGGAAACAAGTCTTCTACATAAAAAATAAAACAAACACGGCGTTGCTTAGCAGTCGCTGCATGAATCAATGGTATTGGTTGCTACATGGAAATGATGCCACCTGCAAACTAATAATGACTTAGTAATGACTTGATGATTTTGCTCTATAGAGCAAGGATAAACCGTGTACACCAAATTTCCCAGGAATACGGTTCATTGGACTTAAACTATATATTTATAAATAAGTGGGTTGATTATAATTTCTTTTGCGGCCTTTACAAAGTGAAGTAAAAGATATTTCCTTTGGAGGAAAAAAGGTTTTATGCGGAAAATATCTGTATGTATCATCATACTCAGAAGGTTTTTTTTTAATACATATATTGAAATACTTAATTCTACCAAAATTACCAAAATTGGATCGATAAATGCATGTAAATTCACAGAGATCTTAATATTTGAGAAAATTACTTCTTTTCTACATTTAGAGCAGCAAGTATGCAAAAGAAAAGTTATGCACCCTATCTCATTTAAGAATAAACCAGAGCAAAAATAGTCACTTTTCATTTTCAATCTTTTGAAACTCATACCAGACCCCTCTCAGGTGGATTCCTTGGAAACTATTGAAATTGATTGGTGCCTATACATCAGCTAGCCATATATTTTCAACATTCTTTACACAAATTTGCACCTAGCTAAGCCACTATCTTAGTAAAATCCAACATATTAAATCTGTTCTTACTGATACACATTTGAAAATCGACGTAACTACACATAGATTCACAAAAATGTTCACATGTAGAATGGCAGTTATTCACTTTCCTACATTTAATCCAAATGGTACACTTCTATCTAAATCTGAGCTAAAATACCTTAGATCACAAAGTTACTAATAAAATCAATATGTAGACCTATTTGTGCATGAACAGAAGTAAAATGGACTTGGACTAGGTATAACATGGATATTATGTTTCACTCACAATCCTTTATTTAGAAGAGCTTTTGTTTCTTCAAAACATATATAATCAAAACAAACTTCCCTCTCAGAATATTTTGTGTAATTATTTTGTATTTTACTACTGGACACCTTGTAAGCAAGCGCTTCTCCTATGTGCTTTTGCTGTTCTGGCTCAACTTATAGGAAATAATCAGGAAAAACAGTGAATTAATGTATAATTACATTTGTACTGTTTTCTGAAAAGGAATTTTGAAAATGCATCGTGTGTGTTACTGCCCGATGCACATTGTACGGAAACTTTTAATGAGTTTGTATCAATGTTGGGTATTTTGTTAACTTGTCCAGGCAGATGCCTTTGAGATTCAGGGATTCACGTGAATCAATTATGAAGGACAGTATCAGGCAAGCTCTAAAGGACTTCATAAAACCGTTGGTACTAATTTTTCGATAGATCATGCACTTGTGTAAATAGCTTGAAATTACTCACAGTTTTTATTCAAGACATGGAGTCTCCTCTCGACAATGGATTACAGACTCTGGACATGAGACAAACAATGAAGGGTAAACATAATATAAATAAATTGATTCAGATACTACAGTATCTATTATACAAGATTATTACCGAATGTACTTATGTTTTAATTTATTGTAAGCCCAACCTGGATGAAACTAATAACAACTGCATGCACTTAATGCTGTTATTGCACAATTATACAAAGAATTCCCCTCTTTGAAGGCTAATGAAATATGTTTAGTGTAACAGTGAATACTGTAAAATATCTGGAATAAAACATTTCCTGTAGAACATTTTTTTGTAAAGATATAAAACCATCTGTTTGATTAAATACAAGATGCAATAAACAATTATATATATAGTGATAATGCCCTGATTGCTTTTCAGGATTTAAAAAAATATATATCTAACAACGGTTTAAAAGCACTTAAAATTGGTACACAAGTATACTGAAAAAGTAATGTCAAGCATTATAACGTTGAATGAATCATCAATCTCAGTACATTGTAACAATTACTTTATCATAAGCATTGTACATGTATTATGAAAGCAATTTCAAGCACTATGATTTTGACAGAATAATCAATCGAAAGTATGTTTCAGCATTTCCGACCAAAGGTGGCTTTACTGAAATATTTAATTAAACATTTATTTATTTTCTACATTTATTCTTTTATAGTTTCATTATTTATTTACTAGTAAAAACCCATGAAAAGCCACTGACAGCTAGAGAAAATAAGAATGATATTTTGCAATATCAAACTTGATGCTACTGTATTTTGTTGTATTAAAATAACGCACAAAGCAAACAAGCTGTGAGTTAACTTCATAGGAATGGAAAGAGAGTGAGGGGCAAGATAAAGAGGAGAGACCGAGGACCAATATACAATTACTTCAGAAAAAAGTACAACAAACTGTAAAACTGTGTTGCCTCTACTGTAGGCCTACATGTGAAATATTCACCAAATTTGGCTCAAGGAACAGCAATCCACTACAATGAGGGCATGAATGATAATTAGGAATAATTCAAATGCAAATCCTTTAAAACTTGGCTGGGCACTAGAATAAGGGTTAATCAATTGTTTGAATGAGCTTCAAAAATTTGATTTTTAACATAATATGCTACTTAGGGAATGTAAATCAAGCAGACAGGAAGAAATTGGATAGTACTAGGAGAAAATCACAACGTATAATTGGCAATAGCCTCCATACAATGCCCAGTCTGTACGAGGAAAGAGTAGTAGCAAAAATAGAAACAAATCATGAACGACCTCACCTACTCACTTCATCCTAATTACAATTACCAAAGGTCAGGCTTTCGTTTGTGTGTGCTGAGGTCTGCAGTATCGACCTCATACCTTGTAAACTTAATTCTATATTTTGTTTGATCCTTGCTTACCTCCTCACACCAGAACCTTTAACAATTCTCGCACTGATCGCTTACTATACGACTTGGTTCAGTGGTTAGCTTTCTGACTTTCGACTTAACCTACTTTGACGGACATTCGTTTGAAGCTGTTTCATGTATGGTTGATTCGATATGCAGGCATAAATATAAACAAAATCCAATAATATGATTTATATTAATACACGCATGCACAAACCCAGTTGCATACATAATTATATGTACATTTTAACCTTTTCCGTACTATTCCACAGTATTGCGAAATGCCAGTTTCGAATCAGGGGATTTTCCCCCTCCCCGCGAACGCCTTGTATAGCCTTTTGCTGCTTCATGGTTTGTTCTCCTTCATTTTTGGTTTGTTTTGAACTTAAATTTAATTTATTTATCTACTTCACATGATTGATAAACGCCAAAAAACACAGACACAATATAACAAAATGGAAGATATTGCATCTGGAAACAACATTATAAACATTGCAATATATATTTACTGACAACAAAACAAATTTGACAGTTTGAATATTATTGAAGGTAAGGCTATTTCTATGTGACATGTGAAAATGAGAGGCTTATTGAAAAGCATGACATGGTAAGCACTTCTTAAAACTTAAGTACGCCTTCATATAATTCGGTTGAGTAAACCAATAAAATAACATTAAATAACATTGAATAGGTTACATTGAACCTTTAATATTTACCAACAACGTGAAATCTGTTCACGCACCTAAAATATACGGACTAGTAATAATTCATTGATTCTACTGTATTTTTCGACTAAATTTTGTGAAGCCTTGACTGAGAACTAAAATATGACCTCATTGTTCTAGGGTCCATGGTTAGAGCATTACAAATATACGTGCATATACATAATATGTGTGTGTGCGTGTGGTTGTGTGTATGTGTGTATGTGCGGCCGCATGAATTGGATTTGATCTGCAGGCCTATGACATGAATATATTCTAATGAAATGATTTATGTTAATACGTGCATGCACAAACCTAGTTGCATACATTATTATGTACATGTAACCCTTTTCCGCATTCCAAAGCATTGCGAAATGCCACTTATAAAATGTAAGGGTGATTGAGTATTAAATTTACACGGATACGTAAAAGCAATTTGGCATAACATATAATCATATATGTTCAAGTTCAAGTTCAAATAAGGTTTTATACATTACTTGTCAACAAGTCCGAAGACTAAAAATGCAAGTTTACATCAATATAAAAAACTTTCAAAAACATGAAGATAACATAGCAAATGAGGACAAATATATAACAATGAATACATTTTTAAGTTTAAACATTAAAGTAGTAGCAAGAAAACAAAACAACGAAAAAAGATTTTTTTAAAATACAAGATATGAAATATTGCTAGCAAAAAATGAATAAATGTTGACATATAAACAAATAAAATGTATACAGATACGTGAATTCAATTAACTGTAACATTGGAAAAATTGTAATTAACTATTGAGTATTGAGTATTGAGTGTTAAAAAGTATTAAAAAGTATTAAAAAGTATTAAAAAGTATTAAAAAGTATTACAATTGGAGTCTTGGCAGTGTGCTAATCACAAGCGTGATATGAGTACAGTATAATGTGTGGATCTGCGTCTTTGATGTAGTGTACAGCTGAGAACAAAAATAAAGAGAGAGAGAGAGGAGTAAAATAAAGATGGAGTATGGGAAAAGAGACGGAGAGAGTAAATAATCGTTTCCGTTTCACTTTAAAATGCATCATTTTCCCACTCTAAAGGGCAAAAGGAGAATATATCCTGCCGACCTAGTCAATCTGATCCATAAAATCTTGACCATCTAGTACAGAGTTTTTTCAAACGGGGTGACGCAAGACATCTCTAGGGGTGCGACGATATAAATTAGGTTATATTATAAAATTAGTGATTGAATAGCGTCGATTTCATGTAAAGCGAAGGTTAAAACGACGGGAGTATTTTATTTCAAGATACTCATGAGTCTTTTTTCCTCGCTCTCTTCGCTCGTTCGCAACATTTAGAAACGTAATGATTTCAGGCAGCCGATTGCATCAATACTTCCATATTTGGGCAACAAGGTGCCCGAAAATCATTCTCAGGTTACCAAAAATAAAGTGAAGACAAATATTGTTGGAGACACGAAACGACGGGAGTATTTTATTTCAAGATACTCATGAGTCTTTTTTCCTCGCTCTCTTCGCTCGTTCGCAACATTTAGAAACGTAATGATTTCAGGCAGCCGATTGCATCAATACTTCCATATTTGGGCAACAAGGTGCCCGAAAATCATTCTCTTTAAAAGCGAGGTACCCACATACATTTTGAATCTTTTCTATCGTAATTACAATTTGACTACGCTCATTCGCTTCATTCGATTGCAACATTTTGGGAATTGCCGAATATCTTTATATTCGTGTATATAGATGGCCAATGGTTGCATTACAAATATGTGAGTTCGTTCAGTGGTCAGCTTTCTGTCTTTCCACTTAACCTACTTTGACGGGAATTCGTTTAAAGCTGTTCCATGTTTGGTAAATTGATTCGATCTGCAGGCATAAATACAAACAAATCCAAAAATATGATTTATATTAATTCACACATGCACGAACCCAGTTGTATACGTAATTATATGTACATTTAACCTTTTTCCGTACTATTCCACAGTATTGCGAAATGCCAGTTTCGATTCAGGGGATTTTCCCCCTCCCCGCGAACGCCTTGTATAGCCTTTTGCTGCTTCATGGTTTATTCTCCTTCATGTTTTGTTTGTTTAGAATTTGAATTGAATTTATTTATTTAATTCACATGCTTGATATATACTAAAAACAAAGACACAATATAACAAAATGTAAGATATTACATTTGAAAACAATATTATAAACATTGCAATATATAAAGTTACATTACTGACTGGTTACCATGAGGGCTCGCATGCCTCCGGGCAACAGTGAAGCATTTCTCTTTTGCAAACCCTGGTCCATAGGCCACCATTGCTTTCTTTTTCACCTTGCTTCTCATTTCCTTCTGTTTCTCTGTTTTTATTTAATTTTTTTATTTTGTAAAGATAATTGCGTTTACATGTATTATGTTGACTTTGTATATATACTGTGAATTTCTGATTTTTATGGCCAAATAAATAATAATAAATAAAAATAACATTACAAATTTGACAGTTTGAACATTATTGAAGGTAAGACTATTTCTATGTGACATGTGAAAATGGGAGGCGTATTAAAAAGTGTGGCTTGTAATGGTAAGCAAATCTTAAATACGTCTTCATATAATTTGGTTGAGTAAACCAATAAAAGAACATTAAATAACATTGAATAGGTTACATTGAGCCTCTAATATTTACCAATAACGTGAAATCTGTTCACGCACCTAAAATATACGGACTAGTAACAATTCATTGATTCTACTGTATTTTTCAACTAAACTTTGTGAAGCCTTGACTGAGAACTAAAATATAACTTCAGTGTTCTAGGATCCATAGTTATAGCATTACATTTATACGTGCATATACAAAATATGTTTGAATGGGTGTGGTTGTGTGTATGTGTGTATGTGCGGCCGCCCGAATTGGTTTTGATCTGCAGGCATATGACATGAACATAATCTAATGAAATGATTTATGTTAATACATGCATGCCCAAATGGTCAATCTGCTCCGTAAAATGTTGAAAATCTAGTACAGAGTTCTTCAAACAGGGTGACGAAATACATATGTAGGGGTGCCACGAGATAATTAGGTTATATTAACAACATTTTGATACTGATAGAATAACGTCGATTCCATGAAAAGTTAGGGTTAGAAACCGCGGGAGTATGTTATTTCAGGAAACTCATGAGACTTTCTTCCTCGCTCTCTTTGCTCGTTCGCAACATTAAGAAAAATAATGATATGGGCAACCAGGTTCCCGAATCCTTCTCTTTGACAGCGGTGTACACAAATATATATATTGAATCTTTTCTATCGAAATTACAATTTTACCACGCTCATTCGCTTTACTCATTTGCAACACTTTGGGGAATTCCGAATATCCATATATTCGTGTATCAAGGTGGTCAATGGTCGTATGAAAGAGATGTGAGTTGGTTCAGTGGTCAGCTTTCTGACTTTCCACTAAACCTACTATGACGCAGATTTGTTTGAAGCTGTTTCATGTCTGGTAATTGGATTTGATCTGCAGGCAAACATAGGAGCAAAATTTAATTATATGATTTAGGTTAATACACGCATGCAAAAAACAAGTTGCATACATAATTATATGTACACATAACCCTTTTCCGCATTCCATAGTATTGCGAATTGCCAATTATTTAAGTAAAGTTGATTGAGTATTCAATTTAAGCCCAACAATGTATGATATACAGATAAGTAAAAGCAACTTTACATTAAATATGTTTATATTCCAAAAATTCCTTCATGTTCTTGTTTGGATAGAAACACTTTTTGAGAAATGGATGAAAATAAAATGGTGTAAGTTGTGTACTTCGTTTACGAATCTGCGACCTTGCAGTCAACATGCATAGAAAAATAAGCTCTACTGTAAATGGATAACAATATAATGAATACCGCACACCACTCTCCCGTGTATAACCTAAAAGCAATTGCATTTAAACAGACAAGGCCACTGCATATCAAATATGAAGCTGCATCTCTTGCCAACTGTGAAAATTATTATATATTCATTTCACATGGCCTCTGGGATTATCTTTGTTGGGTTGCTGTCTTTGTTCTCACACTTTTAAGTGTTATCTTTATTTAGTTTATAATATATGTTCAAATGTATAGAATACAAGGGAAATAAAGATTTGACATATATTTATACAACTATATATAAGATTTCAAAATGATCTTTTGAAAAAAGATACATGTATACTAAAGTTTCTATAGATATTTTAACATATAAATTATAAATTTAGAAATAACTTAATATGATATAAATGAGGTGTTGTTGAAACATGAGGGGTACAATGCTTAACTATGTGATCTCTTTTTCAGAGGTTTAACCCAAGGAATCAAATGATAAGTGTTGATTTTTTGGAAGAACTTTCTATAATGAACTACATTACAACTGCCTATATTAACAATTGAAATCACACAGCTTTTAATATAAAGATGGGGTTCTTTTCATTTTTATATATCTCAAAATGTTTAAATTATTTGGAATTCTCAAAGAAAGACACTGCATTTATTCCCTTTCCGAAAATCTTAGAGAACTAAACATAAGTGCCACAAATTGTCCTTTTCTATTCTTCCTCAAACAGAAAAAGTGAATTTCATTGTAAAGAGTGCTTTTGATGCAACATAATTCATGCTCAATTTACAAAGGAACGAGAAATCAAAACTCTGAACATGATTACTAAAGGCAAACTTCTAGGAATTGTTCCCACAAAAAAGCACAATAGTAGTTAAGGGGGAAAAAGCAATTGCTTGGCTAGATACATATATACTGATACTAGGCAAAACCATGCAAATGGGAAATTATGTCACATTGGCACTGCACACATTGAAATGTTCATTTTCCTCTGACATTGCCTGACGTTGATCTTTGCTGTCGCTGCTCTCTTGCCTGTTATTCGAACCTGTATTGTTGTTATTCAATGATTCGTTCTTTGCTTCTCTATACACACAATGCCTCCTAAATCGGTCGCTTCAATGCTCAAGGAAATTCTTGCCAGTGATCATTTTCTCAGCTGTATATCGGAAGCTATTGAGAAAACAAATTGGCCATATGATTGACAAAATTAATAAACAAGAAAATCTTATAAAACAACTTGAATCTGACACAAAGACCAACTCGAAGCTTCTGAGTAAACTCAATGACGATATGACCAATAACCAACTATCATGGACCTAGAAAATAAAATAGATGGAAGAACACAATATATCACAAACACAACTGGAAGCTAAATAAGACACCTAACCAATAAAATGAATAGCCTACATCAATACTCCAGAAAGAATTGCCTTCGCATTTTTGGCCTAAAACCGGAAACACCAAATGAAAGTACTGATGAAATCATGATGGATGTCGCAAAGAAGATTGGAGTAAGCATCAACACAGGAGACATCGACCAAAGCCACCGAGTTGGATCAGCGTCGACAGACAAGAGAAGGGGCCGCTCAGTCATTGTCAAATTTTGTTCCTACGAAAACGCGAGCTCTTCATGAGAAGTAGAAGAAAGTTGAAAGGAACAGGACAGTCAATCCACGAGGATTTAACACCAAGGAAGGTCTTCTTAATGAAGCGCAGA
This sequence comes from Strongylocentrotus purpuratus, assembly GCF_000002235.5. Taxonomy (NCBI): domain Eukaryota; kingdom Metazoa; phylum Echinodermata; class Echinoidea; order Camarodonta; family Strongylocentrotidae; genus Strongylocentrotus; species Strongylocentrotus purpuratus. The sequence goes on along the minus strand of NW_022145597.1, from coordinate 12,790,855 downwards.
AGATTGATATAGTGACATCGGCATGGTCAATGGATGGCCGGATCTTCGTGGTTGTGACTGGCGAGAACGGAAAATCAAAAAGCACCTCATTAGAAGTGCTGACGATCTAAGAAAGCTGGAAAAGAAATAAACACCGAAAACAGACACTGAAATTTAAAATGGCTCCTTTTAGCGGCTTCTTTATTTTCTCCACTGATTATTAACAGATTTGTAAAAAAAAATTATACTATTTTACTCATTGTTACATATTAATATATTTTTTTATTTGTAGTATTGTGTAGTTATGCCTTGCCAAAGTCTTGTTGCAAAATGTCTTGAACATACTGATTTAGATGCTTCACATGAATATTTATCACCGGCAGATCAGGATAGTGTCAGTAAGCCATCAATATCTTATCTTACACCAGAGGAATTTAGCGCATTCATTTTTGATAAAAGAACCACAAAATTGTTCAATCATAAACTATCCTTGCTTCATGTAAACATCAGAAGTTTAAGTTGTAACTATGATGCAATGTCCTTATTTTTGAACTCTTTGAATATGCAAATGTCAGTGATTGGTATTACGGAAACATGGCTCACAGAAACATCACCCCTATCTTTGTATAACTAAGATAATTATGAGTTAGTTAATACTAATCGTTGCAATAGAAGAGGAGGTGGCACTGGAATTTTTATACAATCTAAAATTTCTTTTAAGCGACGTCATGACTTAAATGTAAATATTTCTTATATAGAAAATACTTTTATTGAAATAGATAGTCAAAGACTTCTAATTGGTGTAATTTACAGGCCACCGGACAAAGCGGTTGAACAGTTTTATGATTCTCTCTAAAATATTTTTGATATTGTAAATAAAGAAAACAAAATCTTATATTTAATGGGAGATTTTAATATTGATCTTCTTAAGGCGGGTAAAGTGCAATCTGTTCTTGTAGATTGCCGTAGGATACTATTAATTTATTAACTATTTGTATTTTGGTTGTAAGTGATTTGTAATTATGTACATGTATTATTTTCATTTGCAAAGTTGTAATGCAATTTGCAGTATTCAAATATCTTATTATTATTATTAAACCCATGTAGGCAGGGGGGGGGGGGGGTTAAACCCCCCTTGATTTTTTATGTGTATGTTTTGTGTATTTTTTTTGGAAACCCCCCCCCCCCCTTTGAGTATTTTTTTATTTTTTATTAAAAGAAATAATAATAATAAAATAAAAAAAAATTATGTCAATGGCTGACCCCAAAAAGGTGACCACCCCTCCCCCAAAGGAACAAAATGTCAAATTTTCAAATTTCGAGACCGAAAAAAAAAGTGTCTGCTTACCCTCCCAATTCATGGATGCATATAACATTTGTTTTCTTATTGAATTTATATCTTCCAAAAAAAAACACGTAATGACAAACCTTGGTTTACAAACGATATTTGTAAGTTAAATAAAAGGAAAACAGATTATATAAGCTATATTTGAAAACTCCTACTGTATACAGAAAGAATGTTTATAAAAAATGTCGTAATAAAGTAACGAATATGATAAAAAGTGCGAAAAGAGCGTATTATGGAAACAAATTTCGGAATAATAAAGGGAACATGAAAAAACATGGAACGTTATCAATCAGGCTCTTTGTAAGCTGAACAAGAAATCTGTTATAAAATCTATTCAATGTAATGGAAAAAATATTACAACTGACATGGAAATTTGTAATATATTGAATGAACATTTTGTAAACATTGGTCATAACTTAAACCTTTCTTTATCTTCGTGTAATAATGATTTTAAAAGTTATGTATTTCAAAATGATAAAACTGCATTTTATAAACCTATTACAATCAGAGAAATTATAGATACTGTAGACAAACTTAAGCTTAATTCTAGTACAGGTAATGATGAAATAGATTTCAAAGTAATAAAACTGATTATACATAAGATAAGTGAACATCTCAGTGCAATATTCAACCAATGCCTTAAATGTGGAGAATTTCCTACATCGTTAAAGATAGCTCGAGTTACACCAATTTTTAAAAGTGGTTCACCAGGAGTGATGTCTAATTATCGTCCAATATCTGTTGTACCTGTTTTTTCCAAAAAGAATTGAAAGATGTATAAATACCAGACTTTTAAATGTTTTGACAAAGTGCAATATTATAAATAATAGCCAGTTTGGATTTAAAGCAGGGCACTCAACGTCTTCAGCTCTGACAGATTTTGTTCATAACTAAAGTGGGAAGTGCAATAGATAATGAAGCAACAACAATTGATTTATTCCTTGATCTCACAAAAGCGTTTGACACGCTTGACCATAGTATTTTTTGGAGAAATTGTATATGTATGGAATCAGGAGTATAACATTGAAATTATTTAAAAGTAATTTATCAAATCGAAAACAATTTGTCACATTAAATAAAAACAAATCACAGTTACGGCTCATTAGATTTGGAGGGCCACAAGGTTCCACTCTTGGACCACTTTTATTTATTTTGTATATAAATGACATTGTTTATGCTTCAAATATTTTGAAATGTATTCTGTTTGCAGATGACACCAGTATTTTCCTTTCACACAAAAACAAACATACTCTTGAAACTTCATTTAATATTGAGATTGGATTAATTGTTCAATAGTTTTCCGCTAATAAACTCTCCATTAATGAAAAGAAAACAAATGTTATGATTTTTACCAAACAGAAACTAAATAAAGATTCAATAACAATCAAACTTTGTAATTTAAATATTCAGAGAGTTTCTTCAGCAAAGTTCCTGGGTGTTATTATTGATGATAACTTCTCTTGGTCTAATCATATTGGTGACATCTCCAATAAATTGTCTAAAAGTATCGGTGTCATGTTCAGATTGAAATCTCTCCCTAAATGTATTCTAAAAATGATGTACTATGCAATTGTGTACCCTTACTTACATTATGCTATTATTGTCTGGGACAATACTGCTTTAATTTAACAAGATAGATTGTTTCAACTACAAAAACGTGCGATTAGAATTATTAATCATTATTCTTTTCTTGCTCGTACCAATCCAATATTTTACTCATTGAACAGGTTGCAATGTGGGGATGTTTATATATTACAAGTATGTGTTTTAATGAATTTATGTCATCACAATCTCTTCCTAATTTCATTTCCAAATTGTTTATATTAAACTGTAATATTCATAGTTATAATAATAGAAATGCTAACAAATTTCATTGCAATTGACTCGTACATTAATAAACCAAAAAATAGTTATTTTCCGAGGACCGTTTCTGTGTAACTCTCTTCCTCATCATATTCATTATTCTGCTAGTGTAAATGTATTTAAACGTAGGTATAAGGCATTTATTTTGGGTAAATTGCAGTAATCATTTGAATTCAAGACATATTTTATTTGTTGTTTGTATGTTTGTTTGTCGTCTCGATTTGTGTATTGTATAATGTTTAGTAGCGAATGTATTTCTTTTTATTTATTTTTATTTATTATCAACAAGGGTCAACCTTTATATAAGGATTATGTTTCCTTTCAGGTTGCAACCTATTCAGTTCATTTTATTGTCTAATATTATCTCAATTTTTGTTTTATGTTATATAGCTGATTGTTATATGAAATGTTGTCTTTTTAACTGAATGAAATAAAATTGAATTGAATTGAATTGAATTATTCATCTTAATGACTATAACACGTAACTAGACATTTAAATTCTGATTGAAAGCTTGATTATGTTATTCTTTGTCTGCTTTGCAACTAAGAAGAAATTTAGGAACGACAATGTTTACCAGTCAGGTATAACTCCTTAATGAATAAATTCAAACATTGACAATTATTCAAATGTATTACTAATTTGTAGAACATCTCTAGTACATTTGGAGTACCAAGTAGGAAAACGCCGATTAATTTTGTTTTCTTCCTTATTCATTTTTATCATTGTTGCTATTAAATTTTATTTGAAATTGTAGTAATCAAGTATATCTGTTCATGACCTTATGACCAAAGGGTCCTGCTTAATACATCCTAAAGCAATGTTAATCAGATGGAGCCCAATCTATTGTGTTTTTCTCCAAAATATTAAAGAAAAATTAATACATGTATGCTTGTTTTTTGCCACATAATCATAGACGTAGTCGAGGATACAAGCAATAGCTGCACATCTCCAATCATGGTACACGTTTTGGCTGGGAGACAGACGCTGTGTAGGGATGTGGTGGGGTGAGGATGATCAGTGGGTAGGTGCGTGTGTGTATGTGTGGTATATGTGTGTGAAAATGTGTGAGGTGTTTCGTGCACCTGCAATTTGTGAGCATGTATCCATAGTTACAGGAAGGTACCTAGAAGAGGATTTATGTGGTGTGGGTAAAGGTGGGGTGTGTGTGTGTGTGAGGAAATGTTATGTAGTGTGTGCCCGTAGTTAGAGGTAGATGCATCAAAGGGAATTGCCAACACGCTGTTAGATATAATTTGCTATTTCATTATTTTCAGCTAGCAAGCATGCATGATTTAGCAGACAATAGACTTCAAAGTAGCTGACTGCAGTTAAAAACAGACAGCTTGATCATATCATATTAAAACTTGCTCAGTGCATTCTGGATAGATCTAGTAAACAGAATCATTCTTCACTTTATTGCTTTATAGGCCTAAATAAAAAAGAAAGTTGTATGCCCTTTAGGTGCCAAAACCTGGGTCGGTCGGGCGGATTTTTTTTTTTACACCCCCCCCCAAAAAAAAAAAAACAACAACAAACAAACTCAAAACTAGGAACGTCGCCCAAATCTCGCTGGTTTCTAGCAGGTTTAGTGCATGTTATATACATGTACACGAGGCCAGTGTCTACTTGTTTAGGATTTCGAAACTACGGTAGAAAATGAGTGAGAATTCGGGAATTATTTGATGATTTTATGCATTTTCATCCCAGTTAAACAAACAAAATATTTTTTTTTTGTAAAGCCGACCGTAGATTTTAAGATTTTAGGGTCGGTCGCAAAGGGCAATACAACTCTTCTTTTGTTACGCCTTATCTTTGTGAATTTTATATTGCTACCTTATTGCTTTACTTTAATATAGATAAATCACTATTATAAAGCCTGTTTTACATGGCAATATTTTTACATAAACATATATATCGAAAACTCATAAAGAAAATATATATATATGCAGTAGTGATTTTGATCATATTTCCATGTGATCTTAACTATTCTTCATCTCCTATATAGGAAATACTCAACCTCATGAGGTCAAAAAACTTGGCATCAACCAAAAAATCAATAGTATATTATAAACTTAAAATCATTAGTAGCAATGATATCATCTTATTAAAATTGCGAAATTGTTTTAAAATCTGATTAAAAACTGACATGAGCAGAACTATTTTTGCTTTCCATACATTTGCACAAGCAACTCCTGTTTTAATGTGGATTTTAAGGAAACAAATTTTGTTTCATTTTTAACAGAGTTTCCCTTTTTATGATTACCCTTACCAATACTTTGTTAATTTTCATCAAAATATAGAGAGATGTCTTCTTTCTTTGGAGGAAAACATATGCACATGGCTATGAGCCTAGGTAAATATCTATATATCAAGATCTCATTATCTATATTCTGGTCTGATTTGTTTCATCTATTGATCTTTTCCACAAATAACATGTGTAATAATAATAATTTGAAATTTCATTCATAATGAAACAGCTTTAAACGTAAAAATGCAATTATTGGGAATTAGAATGTGATATATGAAGAGTACAATACAATCTTAAAGCCCCTCTAAAGTGTTGAGAGCCCCACAAATTTGATGGCAACATTTCAATTAAATTGTTTCATAATGTGAAAGAGGATGTCTTCTGCAAGGATTTTCAAAACAAATGTGTTTGAAGTCGAATATTGATGAAAGAATACACATTTTTAGGTTTTCTGCGTATACAACAGAAAACCCAAATTATGTATTCTTTTATCAATATTTGTCTTCAAACACATTTTTTTTTTTTTTTTTTTTTTGGGGGGGGGGGAATCTTTGCAGAAGTGTGTCTTAAATGCCATCTTCTTTCACATTATGATACAATTTAAGTAAAATATTGCCATCAAATGTTTGGCGAATTGGGGTTACCAACACTTTAGAGGGGCTTCAAGCTAAAATAGAGTGATTAAAAGATCTATGATCATTGCTATTAATCAGAATTTTCATTTAGATGATTGACTTTCAAATAATCTTAAAGGGACTCTAAAGATATCACTGCATTAAGATCAACGAGAAAATACATGTAGATTACATAATTTGTTGGTTTAATAAATCCCACAATGAATGTCGAAAAGTTTACATTATTGTATCAATTAGTAGTCTGTTTGTATCCTTTTACCATTAAAGTTACATTGAATGCTAACAATACCACATCAAGAAAAGTACTTTCTTAAAAAAGTTACCACCTCTAATTATGACACAGTAAATATATTTCTACAGTTAGGCAGATAACAAATATTCCCGATCAATGTTTATATTATCTAACTTCTTTTTTCTACACCGTCATGTTTTCAAGCACCCGTTTCCATTTTGTTCAATCATTTATAATTTCATAACTGATGTGAGACTTAGGTTTCAATCATACCAGGAAATGAGGTCACATTCAAATATTAAGATCATAAGCAACGGCTTTACTAAGGATTTAAACAAATTGCAAGGTGCCTATTGAAGACAGAATCTTCTTTACACTGCCAACAATCCCAATCAAATTAACAGCCTCTAATGCAATAAACTCACAGGAAAACAATTAAAAAAAAAAATCTGTTTTTTTTTCAGATCTTGTTCTGCATGCAGGGGGGTTTCACGTCTATACAATATACCAGCTTCCCGTTGATGTTTACATCTATTGTCATAGAAAGAAACGTGTCCTTGCACCAAAATATTTTGAAAGTCTTCTTTATACCATAGATAAAAGGATATTTGCAGCAGATTTTCAATAACATTTTTCTCGCTTGGTGGTTTTCAATTTAAAAACAAAAAAAACGATGGAAATAAAAACAGCGTGTGGTTACTATTTTAAAGTAAACTTTTACAACATGCAATCAACCGACCGTCATAAAAAAATGTCTAATTTAATACTTTTTGTTTATCTCGCTAGAACACTAAGAGCCATGGTGGAACGACTGTTTGTTTGTTTGTTGCTGATGTTGTACTGTTACAATAAGACATGTTAATGCTCCACATTCATTGAAAAAAATCAAACCACACATATATTATGTAAGCATATCCAAACTTTCATGGTATATCGTATTAGGGTGACCCCTAAACTTCACATCTCTAGTCTAGGATTCAACTCAAATCAATTTTATCTTCATTTCCTATTCTATGAACTAGGCCTATATGCCATTTACTAATAAATCATCTTTATTCTACAGCGTTAGCTTCATTTGGAATATTTTGATACAAGTGAATTATATTAGCTGGAACTGATCAATAGATCTTAGAAAATATTTATTATGTAATATTTATTGTTTTAATTTGAAGTGATCAATTTGTTTAACATCCAAAGATAGTTATTAAAGAGATAATATAAAAATGATTGGCCTCTGAACGTAATCTAGGCTCATGAATGTATAATTATTGCCTATAAATAAGTCATAATTCATATAGAATATATTTAAAGTTATCGTCAACAACTTTTTATCAAACAGTAGGGGAACAGTTATCATTCACATCAAGCCATGTACATATTTTGTTCTATTATTCCTACAGAGTACAATCGAATATTAAGCTATACCGTTTAGGTAAAGTCACAAGGGTTGGAAACGAAGACCTTCAGATAACAAGTTGATCTTTTTCTTTTCTCGGCATCCATGTCGGCATCCATGTCGGCAATCCATTTTTACTCACTTTAAACTTTACTGCTGTGTTTGGTTCACTGTTTTCTTGATTTCGTCTTTGCCAATTTATACATCAATCAATAAATCAAATACTACTACTACTTCTACTAATACACCACTAATAATAATAATAATTAATAAAACAAATGATTATACTAGTAATAACAATTATATCCCACAATGATTATTTTACTTTATAAACAAGTTTAATAAACTATACATGCCACCAACAAACACAACAAGCAAAACGTTGGAGGGAAATTAAGCTCTCATAAGCTAAATACTAATGTTCAGACATACTGAAAACAATATAAAAATAACCTCGAATGAGATCCAGAAACACATCTGAAGAGCATAAAACAACAAAAACAACAAACATCTTACAAAGCAACCTACATGCATGTCATATTCACCTTATTAGCTTTTTTCTCTTGAATACCTTCTGTTTTGTGAAATACCTACACAATCAATATATTTTCAACCTGTCACTACAAAAGCCTGTTTAAGGCAATGAGCGCAGCATATATCACAAAGCAATTAATAAAGTCAGAAATATAATTTGATTGGTTTTGACTTTTCAGGCCTTTGTATTGACGACATGCCTGAGTCAGAAAGCAATTCACTTATGCCAATGGAAACATTTTGGTGGTCATGACAACTTGAAATTACCATCAGTAGTAATCAACCTTTCTATGGAACCACACAAGAAATGGTTCACCGAGAAATTTCTACCTCAATTCTGAAAATTAGCTTTCTATGGCAAGGGGATTTTCAGAGATTGCTTTGAAAATTATGGTCAGTAAACGGAGAACATTAAAGGAATGACGAGTGCTACTCAAATTATCACATGTACACTCAGCAAAAAGAAAGTGGACATTTTTATTGCTCAAAATTTCTTACAAACCATCAATAAAATCTATATCAAATTAAAGGAAATTAATACTCTACCAACATCAACTAAAACCAAGTTTTGAACTTTCACACTGGGATTGGAAAATTCATTTAACCATCACAAGGTCTGTGCATCTGTAAGACATTTTTGTTTTAAAATAAAAATAAAAGAATGAGATATAATGGGAAGTACTGAGCTGTGGACGTTAAGTGTAATCTTTGGACTGGATAGTTTTTACAAGCACGGTAACAACTCTGATGTGGCAGTTGATTCACACAACACTTAATATCTTAAATAAACTTGTGATTTTGTTGCCACTTCTAATACTACTGATTTTAATGTAGGCCTATAGTATATGATTCCAGCTCTAAACATTAAAAAAAAAAAAAAAAAAAAAAAAAATATTTAAAAAAAAAAATGATTGGGGGGGGGGGGGGAGTATGGTACACTCTAGCTCTCTTCGGGACTATACTACTAAACATAAGAGTAAAAATAATTGTATACACATACAAATGTCCTTGAATCACAAAATGGATAATTTTCACAAAAGGCTATAATGTTTGTTTTGATGTCAATGGCAACCAATCAATAAATTATTACCATCTACTGATGAAACATGAGGCTAATGGCATTTTTTGGCGCATCAAATCCTCTTTGCCTGTGTCATTGCATTTTATTTTTACTGTTGAGATGGATTGCAGGCCTGCTACTTAGCCCAATACTTACAACAGTATTCCAGTTTATTTATGCACGTGCAGTCAAATCGGTCTCTACATTTAATGGCCATCCAAGAGATAAGAGTATAAAATATGTGTGTACTTTAGCGAGGTGGAGTTTCTAGAAAGGTTTTCTTGCAAAAATGTCATCTTTGATGGAATCATGATGTGACCACTACAGGCAAGTTTCTTATATAGACAGGTTATGGACAGGTCAAATAATTACTATGTTTTTTTAATATGACCTAATTAAGTATATATCACATTGATAACTGTATATTACAGACAATAGTACAGGGAAATCAGAAATCATGTTACCTGAATACATTTACCTAAAAAAATAAAAAATAATAATATACATGAAAAACAAGAACTGGATAAACAGAGATACGTAGTCTTAGATCTACATCACGTTAAATGTACATGATACACATACATGTACATATCTGTTTAAGTTACTAATATTCGGTAAACTTGTTATATGGCAGCTAGAAGTCAACACACATGTTTGTCAAACCTAGTCCATTTTTTGGTAAACTGTTTTGTTTGGCTATTTAACTTTTCATTCATTTATCTTTTTTAGATAGCTGCATTGATGATTCTTTGTTTTGTATGTACAAATATTGAAGGGAAAAAATACAGTATTTACTGAACCTTTTTACATTTTTTACAGAGAAAGAAAAATATACAAGTGACAAAACTTTTTAAATACATGTGATTTAAAAATAATCTGTATTCCAAAAAGAAATCATTTAGATTCAACTATATTGATTTATAATGATTATCTACTTTAACGTGTAGTAGCAATAAGATGTGGCTACATTTCAAATATTTAACTACCACAGGAATTGAAATTTGGTAAGTTGTTCACATGATTAAATACACTCCTTATAAGTAAAACTTTTTGGACTTTAAATGTTTGAAATTTATCTTAAAATGTTGTCAACTACAAGTAGCTACTCCACAACAAATCAAAATTTAATAATGACATTTAAAAAGAAGCTTTTACCACACACGACTCTTAAGCAGTGCTCCCACTTAGCCGAGTTGGAGCCTCGAGTTGTGGCGAGTTGGCGCGATCTTATGGCAAGCAGTTTTATCATTACAACATACTTCTTGATATCAAGAATTCAATTCTCGATATCACGAAATCGAATTCCTGATATCACGAAATCGAATTCTTGATATCAAGAATTACCATTGCTTTACAACATAAAATTATTTCTTGATAACAAGAATTGATTTATTGATATCAATTAATAATAAAACGGCTTGCCACAAGAACGCGCCAGCTCGCCACAACTCGAGGTTCCAACTCGGCTAAGTGGGAACCCTGCTTAACACTCAACACCATCCCCTTTAATATGTATTCTGTTTATCAGTGGCATGAAAGAACAAGATTCAAATTATTTGGGATGATACAAAAGAACACAAGGGGTTATTACGATAAGGCACTGTCTGGGCTTATGAATAGCCCTAACAATGAGTCACTGGTTGCATCACCGTGATGTTGCTAGGGGAAACAAGTCTTCTACATAAAATATAAAACAAACACGGCGTTGCTTAGCAGTCGCTGCATGAATCAATGGTATTGGATGCTACATGGGAATGATGCCACCTGCAAACTAATAATGACTAAGTAATGACTTGATGAATTTGCTCTATAGAGCAAGGTTAAACCCTGTACACCAAATTTCCCAAGAATACGGTTCATTGGACTTAAACTATATATTTATAAATAAGTGGGTTGATTATATTTTCTTTTGCGGCCTTTACAAAGTGAAGTAAAAGATATTTCCTTTGGAGGAATAGAGGTTTTATGCGGAAAATATCAGTATATGTATGTATCATCATACTCAGAAGGTTTTTTTGATACATTTATTAAAATACTTAATTCTACCAACTTAGACCTTGTTTACCAAAATTGGATTGATAAATGCATGTAAATTCACAGAGATCTTAATATTTGAGAAAATTACTTATTTCTACATTTAGAGCAGCAAGTATGCAAAAGAAAAATTATACACACTATCTCGTTTAAGAATAAACCAGAGCCAAAATAGTCACATTTCATTTTCAATCTCTTGAAACTCATACCAGACCCCTCTCAGGTGGATTCCGTGGTAACCTCTGAAATTGATCGGTCTCTATACATCAGCTAGCCATATATTTTCAACATTCTTTACACGAATTTGCACCTAGCTAAGCCACTATCTTAGAAAATCCAACATATTGAATCTGTTCTTACTGTTTCACATTTGAAAATCAACGTAACTACACGTAGATTCATACATTTGTTCACATGTAGAATGACAGTTATTCACTTTCCTACATTTAATCCAAATGGCACACTTCTATCTATATCTGAGCTAAAATACCTTAGATCACAAAGTTACTAATAAAATCAATATGTAGACCTATTTGTGCATGAACAGAAGTAAAATGGACTTGGACTAGGTGTAACTTGGATATTATGTTTCACTCACAATCCTTTTTTTAGAAGAGCTTTTGTTTCTTCAAAACATATATAATCAAAACAAAATTCCCTCTCAAAATATTTCGTGTAATTATTTTGAATTTTACTACTGGACACCTTGTAAGCAAGCGCTTCTCCTATGTGATTTTGCTGTTCTGGCTCAACTTATAGGAAATAATCAGGAAAAACAGTGAATTAATGTATAATAACATTTGTACTGTTTTCTGAAAAGGGATTTTGAAAATGTATCGTGTGTGTTACTGCCCGATGCACATTGTACGGAACATTTTAATGAGTTTGTATCAATGTTGGGTATTTTGTTTACTTGTCCGGGCATATGCCTTTGAGATTCAGGCATTCACATGAATCAATTATGAAGGACAGTATCAGGCAAGCTCTAAAGGACTTCATAAAACCTTTGGTACTAATTTTTGGATAGATCATGCACTTGTGTAAATAGCTTGAAATTACTCACAGTTTTTATTCAAGACATAGAGTCTCCTCTTGACAATGGATTACAGACTCTGGACATGAGACAAACAATGAAGGGTAAACATAATATAAATACATTGATTCAGATACTACAGTATCTATCATACAATATTATTACCAAATGTACTAATGTTTTAATTTATTGTAAGCCCAACCTGGATGAAACTAATAGCAACTACATGCACTTAAGGCTGTATATTGCACAATTATACAAAAAATTCCCCTCTTTGAAGGCTAATGAAATATGTTTAGTGTAACAGTTAATACTGTAAAATATCTGGAATAAAACATTTCCTGTAGAACATTTTTTTTGTAAAGATATAAAACCATCTGTATGATTAAATACAAGATGCAATAAACATTTAACTTCATAGGAACGGAAAGATAGTGAGGGGCAAGATAGAGAGGAGAGACCGAGGACCAATACACAATTACTTCAGAAAAAAGTACAACAAACTGTAAAACTGTGTTGCTTCTCCTGTAGGCCTACATGTGAAATATTCATCAAATTTGGCAAAAGGCACAGCAATCCACTACAATGAGGACATGAATGATAATTACAAATAATTAAAATGCAAATCCTTTAAAAATTGGCTGGGCACCAGAAGGGTTAATCATTTGTTTGAATAAGCTTCCAAAATTTGATGTTTAACATAAAAGGCTACTTAGGAATGTAAATCAAGCATACAGGAAGAAATTGGACAGTACTAGGAGAAAAGCTCAAAGTATAATTGGCAATAGTCTGCATACAATGCCCAGTCTGTATGAGGAAAGAGAAGCAGCAAAAATAAAACTAATCATTAGCATAATATAACATAATGGATGATTTTACATCTGGAAACAACATTATAAACATTGCAATATATATTGCAGTTACATACTGACAACAAAACCAATTTGACAGTTTGAACATTATTGAAGGTAAGACTTTTTCTATGTGACATGTGGAAATGGGAGGCTTATTGAAAAGAGTGGCTTGACACAGACTATAGTAACAATTCATTGATTCTCCTGTATTTTTCAACTAAATTTTGTGAATCCTTGACTGAGAACTAAAATATGACCTCAGTGTTCTATAGGGTCCATGGTTATAGCATTACATATATACGTGCATATACATAATATGTATGTGTGGGTGTGGTTGTGTGTATGCGTGTGTGTGCAGCCGCATGAATTGGATTTGATCTGCAGGCATATGATATGAACATAGTCTAATGAAATGATTTATGTTAATACATACATGCACAAACCTAGTTGCATACATTATGTACATGTAACCCTTTCCCCTATTCCACAGCATTGCGAAATGCCACTTATAAAATGGAATTGTGATTGAGTATTAAATTTAAGCCCTAAAATATATATGATATACGGATAAGTAAAAGCAACTTGGCAGAAAATATAATCATATATCATGTGCGGATCTGCGTCCTTGATGTACAGCGGAGAACAAAAATAAAGAGAGAGAGGAGTTAAATAAAGAGAGAGTAAATAATCGTTTCCGTTTCACTTTAAAATGCACCTTTTTCCCACTCTAAAGGGCAAAAGGAGAATATATCCTGCCGACCTGGTCAATCTGCTCCATAAAATGTTGACCATCTAGTACAGAGTTTTTTCAAACGGGGTGACACAAGGCATCTCTAGGGGTGCGACGATATAAATTAGGTTATATTATAAAATTATTGATTGAATAATGCCGATTTCCTGTAAAGCGAAGGTTAGAAACCGCGGGAATATGTTATTTCGAGATACTAATGAGTCCTTCTTACTCGCTCTCTTCGCTCGTTCGCAACATTTAGACACAGAATGATTTCAGGCAGCCAATTGCCTGAATACTAATATCATGTGGGTAACGAGGTGATCGGATATCCTTCTCTCAGACAGCGAGGTACCCAAATATATCTTAAATATTTTCTTTCGAAATTACAATAGTGTATATTGTTCTAAATATTGAATTTTTAAAAAAAAATACGGAAAAGCAAAAAGGAAAATGTGTGGATGGGTGTGTTTCTAGTTTAGACGGAAAATATGTTATATTTGCTGTTCCAAACACACAAAGCAAACAATCGGCGCAACATGACGTCATTTTGACAGTCTTTTTCAAGAAGGAAATTCATGCAAGACTCATTATTATATTGTAGTCTGTCAATGACACTGTGGGATATTACCTTCTTGACTTGTAGCTGAAGGGTGAATCACATTAAGATTGTGCCTATTAAAAGTAGATCATTGGTATAAACGACATGGCCTGATTGATAATGTTGACGTGTGAGCGGGAATGTTTTAATAATCTTTTAAATTACTATAGCCAGGAAATGTTTATGTCATTATTACATCATGTAGGAAGGAGGTTCTCTATGTTAAGTTGAAGAAAAAATCATCACCCAACATTCAACCTTGCTTGCAGCTGAACGAATATTCTTCTCAAAATTAAAAACATGTGTTATGGAACTGAATGTGTATTTAGTGTTTTCTGTTTGGTTCTTAAAGATACTATGTCCCTTTTGCAGCCGACATCAAATTCAGTAGAATTGTAGCAATTGTAAATTCAAATGACATAGCTTCTGTATTTGGTTCTTATTTCAGTTCTGTGTTCAATCCATCTGTGCCTGTACCGCCAGACCCTCCGGTATATGTCCCTTGCCCATTGCTGCACTCTCTAGTTTGTCTCTTTGTGCTTCTGATGTCTATAAAGCTCTTCTGAAATTACAGAAAAACAAATCTCCTGGTCCAGACGGAGTCCTCCCTATAGTATACTTTCCCGAGTTGCCCTTGAAATTTCTCACCCAATCCCCAATTTTTCCCCATACTGTTCAACACGTCTCTGCCCTGTGGGAAAGTGCAAACAGCTGGGAAATGCGCCAACATAACTCCTGCCCATAAAGGCGATGATAGGTCTAATTGTATTTGATTATCGACCTGTCGCTCTAATAACCTCGATACTCAGGAAGCTACTTGACAGATTTGTGGCAACTGCCTTGCACAATCACATTGTACTAAACAACATGGGTTTACGGCAGATTGCGTGACCCAATTGGTTAATGTATTGTACAGCTGGAGTACTTCACTGGATAAGAGACGACGTCAAACAAGAATAGATGCCGTGTTCCTTGATATGTCAAAGGTCTTTGACAAAATGCCCCATCATGTCTTGCTCTCTAAACTAGCTGTAGATTTCAATGTCCAGGGTCAATTGTGGCACTGGATATGTTCATTCCTCTCTGGTCGGATTCAACGTGTCATTTTCATGGGCTCTACCTCTGAATGGACCGATGTCCAACATATTGCTCCGTTTAGTCTCATTTCACAACGCCCCCTTCGTCAGAGTCAGCAGCCTAACATGTTAGCTTATGGACGTTTTTTTTAAATCGTTAACAATTCATTTTTTGTTTAAACGAAAAGCACATCCACCCCAACGTACGTTATCACTAGCTCTTTTTTATTGGAGCCCTCATGTCTCATTGACTTTTGAAAGTTCACCCACCGTAATTTTGCAAAATAGGTTGCAAGCTCGCCATTGCCTATAATACACATGTGAAACAAGTCGAACTTTGGACTCAGTCTGCCAAGCGATTATAAGATTAAAGGTCAAGCACACGAAGGATAAGAAGCATGAATTATCAATTATCACTCCTGCTATGTTCATTATGTCCATTTCATCCAACCCTCCACCGTAATTTTTCCATTTAGTAAAAGCAAACATTTTGCCGAGTTTAGCAAAAACATGAATATTCATGAACGGCCAGACAATGATGATACAGCCTTTTAGTACGTAACGTATAGTGAATGGGAATGGGCGATGATCCGTCAAGGAGGTAGAGGTCAGTGGTTTGTGCTGGCAATGTTCACGCGAGCGAAAATGAGACAATCGGAGCAATATGTGAGGGGTACCCCAAGGGAGTGTCCTTGGACCAAAGTTGTTCAACTTATTTGTCAACGACTTGCCTCTCTCGGTTCTTTCCCAATGTGTTCTCTTTGCTGACGATGTACTTTTGTTCAGGGAGATCACATCTCCGATTGACGAAGTCCAACTCCAAGATGATCTAAATGCTCTGCATTTGTGGGCCCATAGGAACAACATGATATTCAACGCAGCAAAGACTAAGATTATGCATGTCACACGAAAAAAGCGGATTGAACCTCCTATTTACCTTTTATGTGCTACCCAGATAGATCCTATTTCCACATTTAGGGACCTTAAATTGGAGTAGTT
This sequence comes from Strongylocentrotus purpuratus, assembly GCF_000002235.5. Classification (NCBI taxonomy): domain Eukaryota; kingdom Metazoa; phylum Echinodermata; class Echinoidea; order Camarodonta; family Strongylocentrotidae; genus Strongylocentrotus; species Strongylocentrotus purpuratus. The sequence continues at coordinate 12,774,232 of NW_022145597.1, read as the reverse complement.
ATAAGCTCCGACCTGACATGGAATTCACACGTGGATGAGATTGTGTCTCGGGCGAATCGCCTCCTTGGCTTCATAAGACTTGTTGCACGTGGCGCTTACTCTATATTTTGTCTTTAAAAAGCACTAGTACTCCCGTTACTAGAGTATGGCATTCCAGCTTGGCACCCAATGACATGTTCCCACGAAAACAAACTTGAACGGATCCAGAGAACCGCCACGCGCATTGCACTGAAGCAATCTCGTGGAGTGATGCCATACAACGAGAGACTCCGCTCTCTCAATTGGTATACACTAGCTTCTCGTAGAGACTACCTTTTGTGTTCTTTTGCCAAGTAATATCTATACGGTCTATGTAATTGTTTAGCTCTGCTTGATAACATGTTCACCAATCCTCGCCGTCCCCACACTCTGTCCTTTCGCCATCTTCCTTCTCGAACAAATACTCTGTTCTCCTTCAAGGCGACTTCCAAGACTTTGGGACACTCTTCCCATCAGTTAAAGATGAGGCAGTGGTATCCTCTCTGTCTTCTTTTCTTCGGGTTTCAAAAGCAGCAATATTAGATAGTGCTTGGTTTGGTTGTATTATGTTATCTCATCCGGTTATACATGGATATATATTACTTCACTTTATACCCTCTGATTAGCTGCCGTTTATTTTTCTTATTATATATGATGCCATGATGCTGGATTATTTGTATTGTACTTAATTACTCTTACTTCTTTATTACATATTAATATGATTACTGACATATTGACATGCTTTCTTTAGGCCTATATATTAAACACTGAGCTAGGTATTATATTTTAATATCTTTATACTTGTATCTTACATCATTTCTACACTTACATTTTAATACTGTTTAGGGCCTTGTATACTCTAAGCTTTATATCCTGCGTCTTTAATAACTAATACACTATGTCTGATTTCAATGATTTTCTCAACCCTGTTGAAGATACCATCCTCCATTACTCTTGAATTCCTCATTACTTTAATATAATGCCGCTTGTATCATACTGATTATAATTTCCTTGGTACATCTAAGTGATATCCATCTTTGTAGGAATATGCGATATGTAATTCATTTGTCATTTTTGTTTTAGTTTTTGGAAGGAGGGGGTGGGGGGGGGGGGAGTTAACATGTATTTTTTCAAACAATGAGCAATATTGTATGTAAGTCAATGTTATGTTTATATATAAGTTGATTTGGGAGCAACATGTGAGGGCTCACATGCCTCCGGGTAATAGTGTTGAATTTCACTTTTGTGAGCCCTGGCCCACACGTTGCTCCCTCCCTTTTCCTCTTGTATTGTTTATGTATTGCATGATCTGTCAAATGAAATTGTATTGTGCTTTTATGATTGGCCTAATAAATAATAATAATAATAATAATAATAAATTTGCAGGAATTATGAATATGCCATGTATGTCCTATCTGTGAAATTTAAACGTTAGCAGTGTCCTAATATTCAAATTATGCAAGGAAACCCGTTTACTTGCTAGACTTCACTGTCAGACACTATTGAGCGACTGACTGGCTTTTTTTATTCTTTGTTAATAACAAACATAATAAGAGTGTAAAGGGTACATGAGCAGTTGACTTCATCAATAACCCACTTCTTGTAATGGTCAAAATTAAATTGATTGTTTACCGGATCAGGTTCATTTGTTACTTGGCGATTTTTTGGTTGAGCCCTCTGAATCAGTCAGAACTCTAGGTGTTGTACTTGACTCTTTTTTGACCATGTCTCAACAGGTTGCTTCACTGTGTAAGTCATTACATTTTCATTTGTAAAAAATATCTAGGGTCAGAATGATGTTAACTGATGAGGCATGCCATCATGCTATTCACTCTCTTGTTTTAAGCCGTCTTGATAATGCCAATTCTCTCTTGATTAATATAAATGTTTCGGATATCGATAGACTTCAACGAATCCAGAATCGTGCAGCCCGTATTGTTTAAAATGCAAGAAAATATGATCACGTGTCTCCCTTATTTAAACAACTATTCAGGTTACCTGTTCATAAGAGAATAATGTATAAAGTTTCACTATTTGTTTATAAATCCATGTATAATCTTATCCCATTCTATATTTCTAGTCTGTTTTGTCCCATCCAGCAATCAAGATATTCACTACGCTTAAGGTCAGACCCCCTTCTTCTGCAAATCCCCCACATCAATTCGAAGAAGGTTCAACAAAATATAATTTTTTTCTGGTCCCACTATTTGGAATAGTCTCCCATTAAGCATTTGTTCCTGCACCTCAGTCGCATCATTTAAAGATGAAGGTGAGTTCTGGTAAAAAAAAAAAAAATTAATTCTCACAGAATCAAACAAAATTTACACTATATGTTCAAGATTACAAATAAATGTCATTTGCCAAACAATTTTGGTACAGAATGTAAACTGGCTGAGTAGTGAGCATAGAAAGATTAGGAAATCAAGGTTGGTAGCCCGACACCATTTGTGCAGTCCCATATACATCTTTCTGTGTGCAGTGCTTGTTACTTTACCAAGACTGGGCCAAAGTTATTATGATTTTGATGACTCCAAAAGTTTGCAGTGCACACTAATACTTACATGCTGCATGATCAACCTTTTCTGATCCAGTCCACACCTTTTCTTTCACAATGGAATCGGATGACCAGAACTCACCTTTATCTTTAAGAGAAATCTAAAACTAATTTGTTTTCTCTGTAATTGTTATTTTTAGAGTGTATTATTTACTAATGTAAAGCGCTTTGAGCATGTTTATGTAAAACAGGCGCTATATAAATATCAGTATGTATGTATGTATGTATATATATGTATTGAATCCTTGCGTAACATAAAACGTACGAACATTCGGTACATTCGGTACAATGGTCTGAAAATCAGACTATTACTTACTGGCTCTATAGCTCTTAAGTCGATTCGACAACTAATAGTCGTTATTTTCCCACTAAAAGACATTTTCAAGCCCCCTCCTTTTTTAGGGAAGTTCTAAATTAGTTTTATCTTTCAAATGCCATTGGAATTTAACATTTTCATTTTTTTGCCCTGCAAATGGAACATAGTACCTTTAAGATTCCTATTAGTTTAAATGTAAGCGATATAGGTTAACTCATGGACCCTGGTTTTATAGCACAATTGAGAGAGAGAGAGAGAGAGAGAGACACACACACACACGCACACACACACACACGCATACACATAAAAGAGTGCCTTTGCCTGGAAACCCCAAAAAATCTATGTCTGATCCCCATTATTAGTCATACCATGATATACGGACTGGCACACTCTTCATATTATTTCACAGTATCGTATGTGAATAAGATATTTCACACGGCTGGGCTTGTAACAAGGGTAAAAGAAGAAAGAAAAACACATTTGACAGAAACTTTCTGAAAGGAAACGTACCTTGAAAGAAATCTTTTGTAATGATGTTCACGCTGGTAGTATAAAAGAAATCTTTTGTAATGACGTTCATTTATATCATGTATATGGTGGAAAACACATGGGTCTGAATTTCAATACTTCATTTGTTGACACTTCGAATGGTCACATTAGATTCCTCCGTCCCCGGTACAAAATATTAAAGATAATTTGTATGTGTACTTCTTTATCAATATTATAAAATTGATTTAGGCTCTTGCATACTCAAAAATCAGATACCAACGACATTCAAGCTATGTAACATGTTTATACACTGTGAAAAATTTGGGCAATATTATTTCAACACTTTGCCCAACGTTGTGCCAATAGTCAACCCAACCATCTATTGGGCAATATTTTGCCCAGTGGTATTGGTAAACGTAAGTACCCTACTTCACACGCGCATAATTGTTTCGTATTCTGACCAAAATTTGGGCAAATATATGACCCTTCAACTGCCCGACTACGGTAGCCCACTTTTTGGGAAAATCTTGACAAGCTGTTGGGCAAAATACGAAAATATTGCCCGATAGATGGTTGGGTTGACTATTGGCACAACTTTGGGCAAACTGTTGAAAAATATTGCCCAATTTTTTCACAGTGTACCCTAACCTGTATGCCAATTTTGTACTGCTAAGCCGTTGATGTTACGAATTAGGTAAAGGTTGGTGTAGAAAACAAGAACATTTGTTCATTTTGAAACATCAAATTAAAACACTGAGATATTGCTTTGTATTACATATATGTTTTATAATGGCAGAAAACCCCGCCCACAAAAGTATACAAATAAATATAGGCTTGGTTCAAGTCTGCGTACCCGGGGCATTTAGCGAGTAGTGATTGAAATAATTCAAGAAAAGCATTGTAAACTTATATAGATGTTATGATGCTCTATCAGGTCGTCTTTTTGTTCATAAACTAACCTTTGAAGTTATTAACACAAATACCACCTGCGGGCGAATAAAGCAAGGTCTATTCGATTCTTAAGATCTCTTTCAATGACACTTCGGCCTTTTTGGGGTCATAAATGATATTGTTTATGATACTACAGTTTACATGATGTGAAATAAACAACATCGGGATTAACATGAATCTCATTTATTCTAAATGTTGTCTAAACGTATTCACCGACTTTATTATTCTTCAAGTTTCCTTCTTCGAGTGACAACAGTGCCCTTCTCAACCAAACACATTGACTTGATCTGAGGGGCATTCTCCTTTCATATTTGAATATTCCAACAATTTAAATTAAATTAAACATATTTCAATGAGCAAGGGAAAACGAACCTCCCTTTGAAAGACAAACCATTGCTCGTTGGTCTAGCGATCATTTCTGGGTTACGTGTTAATTAGCCTACAAATGGACTCTTATCGGACCCGGGATTAAAACTTGAGTCTGCCCTAGATGTTAATACACATATGTAAAAATAAAACTAAAAAAAAACCGCAATCACACACAAACACAGCCACAAACGCACACACGCGCGCGCACACACGAACACACGCACGCCTATGTAGATGAATTAAACATTATTCAGTGCGTATTAAAAAAGTAAATCCAATTTCAATGGATTCCTATTTTACAGTTATAACCTGTGTTAACCTTCATTATATTTCACTTTAAAGAGTAACTAATGTTCTGTTTAATGATACCTTATTCATAAATTTTCTGCCACAGATGACCGAGTACAGCAGTCAATTCGAAAAGCGTTTTAAAAAAACCTCTAGTATACCAAGTTAAGACTAAAGCGATAAATATGGGACAAAAGCCCGTACTCATTGTTATGTCAGTTCGAAAACAATTCTTAACACTTTCGCATTGATTTTGTGCCTAAGAATAGAAAAGGTAATAATACTCGGCGTAAATACAAAGGTCGATTGGGAGTGAACGAAGTTCAGCAGAAGATTTTTCTAGTTTGCCAGATCCTATCTGGTACCTTGCTTTGATACCTGGAGAGAAGCAAAAGTAACACGTAAAATCTGTAGAGTCTACTAATGAATAAAATTTAATATCAAACGAACTAAAGCATAAACTGCTACACTAATGTTTGATTATAAGTTAACAAATCGGATAAGAATCGAAACAAAAATTTAATATTTTCGCGTTCCATTATTTTGTGTTTGACATATATCCATGATTATTTACCCTAATGGTCAATACAGCTCCTTAAATAATGATTATGATTATATAACATATCCTTTCTACATATATACAAACGTAAAACCACTGACTAGTTTCTTAAGTTGAAACATATTGGTAGGTCAAGCAAGGCTTCTTTAATGTACAAGTATTCTCAAAATTCACAAGACAGAGTTTTCGTTTGACGGACTGCCACCATGTTAAATTATGCCTATGTTGTTGTAGTTGTTGGCTCTGTTTTATTTTAAGGCTGTCCAATCTCGAAAGATTATTTCCGCCTGGCTATACAGTTCTTCGAGTTATTCATCAATGATGATTAGATGGCGCTGTTTCCATTTCTCTGGCTCAAATATTGATTCAGTCATTTCAGTGTTTCGAGCGTGCAGATTATCGTCTTTCCTCAATAAATTATGTAAACTCATTTTTTTAAATTTTCAACCTTGAAAACAACGTTTTCCTATCTCGTATATATTTTTACAGACCATTAGATAACGTTCAATTGATCTAGTTTTATGATAAAAATATCACAAAGGCCATTATTATGTTCATTAATACTGAATTTGTAAAAGTTTAGGTTGCATTTTCTCATTCTCATTTGATGTTATAATCTTTTGAGTCATTAATTCATTGTAATAAGATGTAATATTAACAATTGTAATAAAATGTCGTTATTAAGCAAAAAATAAACCATAAAAAGTTTAATTACCCAAAAGAAAATCATAATTAATTAAGTAGAGGTGTCGTGGTTGAGTATCTCACCGGACTCTAGATCAAAAGGTCCGCGGTTCGAGTCCCGCCGCGGCACTAATGTCCTTTGGCAAGACATTGATCTTCATTTGCCACACTCAACCCAGGTGATGTAAATGGGTACCTGGCAGTGATTAATTCCTTGACATGGAAGAGCGCCGTAATGGCAGCCATACTAAAGCCAGGGTAATAATTGGGAGCGCAGGACTGTCAAGTGTGACAGACACGAGCGCTATATACAAGAACCCAGTATTGTTATTATTATTAATTAGTTTTCTATATGTGGACAAATAACCATGCATATATCCTAGTAACTCCTGATAACGGACAGCCAAACAGTCCAAAACCTCGAGCCTACCCATCGCCTTCTCTGCTCTTTACTAGCTCTTCAGGTTTAAAATCCTTCTCAGGACTTCACCTAATTTCAAGAAAGATTACTCTACACTCATTCTTTCTCGCCTTTCCAACTGTCCTCTCCTGTCTATTTCTCTTCCTCCAAACCCAATAGCCCTTGTCAGGACCACTGATTGGGGGGGGGGGGGCTTGGGAGGGGCAGTTGACCCCTAAATAAAATTCAAACGTGGTTTATTTCTAATTCGATACCAGGGATTTACAAATGTTGCTGAAATGACATGATTTTCCAGGTTTTTTCTCTCATTTTTGCCCATTGTGCCAAAAGCGGCACTCCCGGTACCCCCACTAGCCCCTTTTTACATAGGACAAGTGCCCCTTTTATTTTCTTATAACTGCCTTTTCCTCTCTTTTCATCTCTGGTGAGTACGTCTTTTCAGGTGCGAGAAATTCCCCTTTTCACCACTGATATTTTTGCCCTTTTTTAAAACTTTAAATCGTGACCCTTTTCCTTTTCAATAAGTGTACTTTTTCCTTCTTAATAAGAACCCCCTTCACTTTCCTCTTAAATGCCACTTTCACCTCTGATAAGTGCCTCTTTTATTTTGACACGTGCCTCTTTTTCTTTCTAATAAGTGCCATATATCCTTAGGATAAGTGCCCCTTTTACCTTTTTTATATGAGCCCATGAGGACCTCCCCCTTTTAAAAATGCCCCTTTTAACATTTGATAAATGCCCCTATTACAATCTGATAGGTGTCCTTCTCCTGCAACAGATTTCCCATTTTTATTCTCACAAGTGCCTTTTTCATTTCTGTTGAGTGTCCCTTTTCCGCTGCAAGAAGTGCCATTTTCACCTCTGAAGGCTCTGATAATAGCCCTTTTTACCTTGACACGAGCACCTTTTCTTTTCTAATAACTGTCCTTTTCCCTTTTGATAAGTGCCTACTTTTCCTTTCTCCATAACATGCACCCCTAATTCAAGGCGACTTAGAGCCCCTTTTTCTTTAATCTTCCCAAAAGCTCGCTCGCTACGCTCGCTCGCATGTATAGATATGTATAGATATTATGTATAATTATGTTACTTGTAAAAGAACTTTTCAGTCTTTCTTCATTAGATTATGCTTAATACTCATTAGGGTTTTGTTGGTCTTCTTTATAAGATGTAAATTTTCGCACTGGGACCTCACAAATCTTAATTTTTTTTGCTCGCTCGCTGCGCTCGCTCGGAAATTAATATCCAGACCATCACACCAAACTACAAAGTATGTTGCTTAATTAAGCAGTATCTTGTTCCACGTAAAGAATGAAACAAATATTTATATCATCCCTGGTAGTGTATCACAATCATGACGATGTATAGGGGTATATACCAATGTCTAAAAATGGTGTAGGTTTTCTTGATGTTTCCCTTTGTAGGTGCCCCTTTTTTCCGAAAGTGCCCTTTTTTGTTAGAAGACATCGCTGGAAGACGCTCCGCCGCCCCTGCATCATGCTACTTGGAGGTGATAAGGATTTTGTTCTGACCCCAAAAAATTTGTGCTCATTACGCCACTGGTCAGGACTCATGGTGAACCGTAAAACCAGGCTCTCCTACTTATCCGTACCACCATGCAAACCTACATAGAACAAATCATATTAATAATGAAAATAATAATAATAATAATAATGATAACGATAATAATGATAATAATACAAAAAATGATATTAATTACAATGTTATATTGTGTTGTTAGTTACTCTGGACATATGAACAAATCGGTTTTGAATATAAATGTAAATTTAGAGAAAATAGCTATATAATGTGAATGTTAAAGGTACTTTGTCCCATTTTCAGGCCAACAAAAAGTGAAAAGGTTAAAGATAATACTAATCTAGAACTTCCCTAAAAACAGGGAGCTTGAAAATGTCTTTAAGTGGGAAAAAATCAATGAAAATGCAATAATTTGTCAATAATTTATTGCATTTTCCCCCGGTCCCCAACAGGAAAAATTCCTCTGTAGTGCCATGCATTATGGTTCAAGGCATGCCCACATAGAGGATTATTTTATGTCGGAGGCCGGAGCAAAATGGAATGATAATGAAATATTGATAATTGATTGCATTTTCTGTATTTTTGTATTTTTTGGGGCGGCGACGTACCCTAGCCCACGCTGCGCACAGTCATGATTTATTGGCTTAGCAATGGCCTCGTTACTGTGAGCCCCAATGATCAAAACCGTGTCGATGTGCTATATTAGTGCCCTTTTCTGAGGCATTTATCCTCATGGCTGTCAGTTATGACTTTATGACGTAGGTCCCCTAGTTGATTAGCATACTAACACACACAAGCTTTAGCATTCACGCAAAACAAATACTCACGAATTATTATTCAATAAAATATGAAAATGTATACTATTATCAAGATCTATTAGGAATAAATCGTTGCAAAATCATTCCATAAATTGGGGTAAAAATAATTATTCCACCATTATGACCAACAGTGTACATGCTGCCTTTTATTTCTTTGTGGCGTTTTTTTTTTCGTGTCCTCTCTCCATGACAATGACAATGACAATTTTACTCTTATGTCACGTCCATTGGGGGTATTGGAGAAGTTTATAATCAGTTTGAATTTGTCAATTTAAAACTGTACAGTATACAATTCAAATCGAATTCATGTTAATACAAAAAAAAAACGATGATAGTGAGAGAAATTATGATATTAAGGCCCTTGTTTGAGAATTAGCAGTATATTAGCAATCTTAGATGTATTGACCCCCCCCCTAAACAACATTGATTGTGGCTGCAATTTTTCTTCCATGAGAAGGGGCAACACAAAATACTAATAATAATATATTTTCAAACAAGGGCCCGCTAAAAGTGATTTGCTCGTTGAAGTGTATGGAAGATAGTAAGCAGAGATGTGTTTCCCCTCCCGAAGCTAATTAAGGTCTTGATACGCCACTCTAAATCTAAATGTATTAACAGCCTTTATGACTATAGCTACGTTTACACAAAATCGTCTTAGTTATGATTATAATATGATGAAGCGGATCCTAATCAAATGATTGGTTGAGAGCGTACACGTGACCAGGCATTTATTTTGCATAACACGTAATTTTACTTCTGACCGGTCATTGACACAATATTTTATAAAACACATCATGAAACAAATATTACAGATCATTTCGTTCGGGCATTAGTAAAATTACTCAACATTCGGTACCTTCGAAACAGTCCAAACACCCTCGGCTATCGCCTCAGATCAGGCGTGTTAGACTTCCAAATCTACCTTGTGTGGGTAATATATTTTTACTAATGCCTTTACTGCTCTGTGTTATTTGTACAATATTTACAACCCAGTCACACCATGCAACGAGACCGATACCAGGCTGAATAAAGATCATTAGTCGCGAGTGCGTATGTATGATACCTAATGATAATAATTAATCTTGTAAATAAAATGGGTTCAAGAATGTAGCCAATGAGAAGCGTCGAAATGGATCACGTGTGCGTCATTTTTTTTTCCATATGCACGGAGAATGCATTTTGGCGGTGATTAACAACCGTCAATATCTCGACTTTATACTCGTATTGTAGACCTATCTCATATAACAAATAATACATGTTATAGCTCGTGCATTAAGAGCACTGTACTCGGTTACGTTATAAAGAGACGGACAATGAGCTCGACGATCGAGTCTCGTTCATTATTCTACTCTGACTTAACCTGCGTGCAGTGCATATTTACTGCTGCAGTCGAAAATATTTATGAAATGGGTTCAAGAATGTAGCCAATGCATGTAGCCAATGGTTGTTGTCACCAAAATGGCACACCCCTTGTATATGGTAAGAATTAATGAACGCACACGTGATCCATTTCGACGCTTCTCATTAGCTATACATTCTTGTACCCAGATTATGATATACAAATGATACATATTTGCGAGTGCATTTGTGAAAAATGCACTGCACTTGGTTAAGGCACAATGAGACGAACAATAAATTAACTCGACAAGTTTCGTTTATTATCCTACTTTGAAATAACCTGCGTGCAGCTATATAGCTGCACGCAATGCAGTTCATATTCACTAATGCATTCGTAAACATACAGCGCATGATGATTATAGAAGAGAAAATACTTTAAAATAGGTTACTAAGTTTCTTTTATCTGATTAACATTTGGAATAAGTGTGTTTAGGGGGAGAAAAACTTATCTATTTTGAGGGAGGCTATTCGATCCGTAAAACTTCGAGGTCTTTATAACCACGACCGTCGTGTGAACCTTATTGATGTTGCATGAGACCCGGATTTCATTGCGCATCATGATAGGTAGTCCAGATTTTGTCCGTTTTTATATCTTTTTGTATTAATCAAACGCATCCCACACACAGCGCGGTGTGATCCACTCATCGCGCGATCCCCCAAAACAACCGTCGATAAGAAACCAGTTCTCGGGATCGCGCCGTCACTAAGGATCGCGCCATCACTCGGCTTAATTTTTATAGTCAGCGGATAAAAAAAATGATAAAAGGGTCCAGAACTAGACTAATAAGAACGTCATCGGGACGTAAATAATCATATCTGATTGATACACGTCTGTAAAAACCCAATACACACATACACACATGGGGTACTTGAGAGGCCAAGGACAACTGTCACTGGTTCAGCGTTGAGGGTGTGTTGTTTTCTCAGCTGAATGGGCGCACAACACGGAAACAGTCCAGGCAATGGACTACGCCTCGATGTGCGATCGAGTCTCTCATAATTATTAATAATATAGCAGCCTCATGCATAGATAGATACTTACGGGTATCAATCTGATTACGTGTACTGCATGGTGTTTAAGGCATGAACGTGGACTAACCGCGACATAGTTTCCTAAACTCGATTATCAGATAACAAAACTTATTTTGGTAAGAAACCACGGACTGGCGTTCCAATGGCTTTAGCACACGCACAGTTTAGGCTTGTATGCCAACTGTGTGATAAAATTTTCGAAGAGGACATACCAATTGCATGTGTACACCTCGCGTTCTGTAGGAGGTGTCGCGAGAAAAATGGTTTGCCTGAGCAGCCTGGTGATCTCGGCCATGACATGGTATGCACTTTGTGCTCGGGGATTTCTGTTAACAGTGTAAGTACCCAAAATGATCATTCCTTTGAAAAGTACTCAAAGTAAGAGGACACTTTTCTTTTCTTTTTTTAGTCTCGAAATTTGAAAATTTGACATTTTTCATCGTTGGGGGGAGGGTAAGGTCACCTTTTTTAGGTCAGCTATGGGTTTTTAATTTTTTAATTTTTTTTATTTGTTTGTTTAAATACCAAAAATCCAAAGGGGGGGGGGGGGGGGTTAGGGTTTAGGTTTTTTTTTTTTTTTTTTTTTTTTGGGGGGGGGGGGGGGGGTTACACACATTAAAATACCAAAGGGGGGTTCAACCACTACCCCCCCCCCCCCAACTGCCTACGTGCCCGGCTGCACTACATATAGCTTCTTGCGCCCTCTATACAACAAACAATGCCTATAAAGCGGTGACCAGCATTGGTCCCCATGGACTTATGTTAATTGAGAGCTGATTTGATGAGATAACCACCTGTCAGTGACCATGCAGGAAGGTCTAATCTCTCCGGGTCAAACTAGTGCAGATAGACTTTAAAGATAATATGTCCCTTTTGCAGCCAACATTAAGTTCTGTAGAACTTTGTAGGAATTATGAATATGTCAATTATGTCATATCTGTGAAATGTAAACGTTTGCAAGTGTCCTAGTATTCAAACTATGCAAGGAAACCCGTTTACTTTCTAGACTTCCCTGTCAATGACCATTGAATGACTGACATTTTTTTCCTTTGGTAATAACATACATAAAATGAATGTAACAGGTACATGAGCATTTGTCTACATCAATAACCCACTACTTGTAATTGCCAAAATTAAGGCGAGGCGTCAAAAATAAATATACCAGCCGGCGGCAGCTAACTGCACTTATGCGTCTTGGCTGCATTTTTTTAATTAGCTGAGCCGGCTACCGCTGGCGGTAGGAAATGGTATCCAAAAGCATGCGCCGGCTGCCGCCTTTCGAATGGAAACCGAGCCTCGGAAAAAGCTAGAAAACATGAGCTCAGCCTGGCTGCCGCCGGCAGGAGGACAGTGATATGCCGCCAAACTCCAGCCTCTCGCATGGAAGCCGAGCCTCTTCTCAATGAGGTCGTCTGGGCCTAATTGAAACAGCCACCCCGCGGCCTGGCTCACCGCCACATCCTGCCAATCGATATCTTCATAAAGCAGAATCTAATTTGTCAGAGCAAAAGAAACAGCGCCATCTTATGATCACTGATAAATAACTCGAAAAAACAGTATAGCCTTGCGAAAATAATCTTTTCAGATTGGACAGCCTTATAAACCCCAAAACAACAATAACAACTTGTCACTAGAGACAAATATGTGGTCATTCTTTTCTGATATGCCTTTTTCAATAAAGAGACCAGTCGTACCGTGGATATATGTGGGCTCACTTTATGTAGATGCATCCTGCCTGTAAACGGATTAGATGCCTTGTATTTTCATTAAAAAATGTATTTAAAAAAAATAATTTTGGTAACAACATAAGATTTGCTATTTTAAATTATTGGCTCGCCTATTGTTTATAATACCCAAATCATATATTTGTATTTATTTTTGTTATGCTTCAATGATATAAATCCTATTATATACCTTACTTTAAGAATCATTCCTAATCCTGCCACCTGATTGGTTGAAAGTGAAGTCGTGATTTTAACTATGCCCGCCAAAATGATCTGTTTTTAAATATGCCTGCCAAAATGTTATCTTTGTCAAGTCGAGGTGAGGGAGATAATATTATCTTTGTCAAGTCGAGGCGAGACAGATAATATTTATATTATATTATAATATGCCACCGTCATGTTCTGATGAGTTACGTTTGAAAGATAGAGTTCAGTCTAGAAATCAGGGGTACTTTGTTTTTCGAAGAATTTAGAAAATATAAATCTAACGTACATCTCTATCAGTTATTTGGGGACTGAATAGATAATAAAAACAAACATGTCAACGGCAAGCAAGACAATGAAGCATATATTGTCATATAGCTTTTTATTAAATGAATTTTCTGTAGATATATTGAGTAAAAAGGTCGATAATAGAAAAGGGTAGAAGGTATAAACAGTTTTACCGTCCTCTTCCTTTTTCTCCTCTCTTTTTTTTTTTGGGGGGGGGGGGACCTTATTGTGACACTGGCAGGTCACGTATTGGCATGGGGTTCAGGGGCGGAGCCCCCGGGAGCTCAGGGATTTTAGGCGTTTAATTACTGTCAGATAAACATTCGGGGCCCGCTTTAGGGCCTTTGGTTTGGTCCAAAAGGCAGAGCCGCCGGAAGCTCAGGGGTTTAAGGCGTTTTTATTACGGTCAGGTGAGTATTTTTTGATACCATATTATTTTGTGACACTGGCAGGACACTCTTTGACTTGAGGTCTAGGGGACGGAGCCCCCAAGAATTTCAGGGGTTTTAGGCGTTAAATTCCCGTCAAATGACCATCATTTAGCAACATTTGTAAGTCACCGTAAGGTTATGGAATTTGAAATAAACCACGTTTGAATTTTGCCTCCCCCGATCCACAACTTGTTGGCTTCTTTTCTTTTCTTCTTTTCCCCTTTCCTTTATCTCCTCTTTTCCTTTTTTCGTTCCCTTTCCTTCTTTCGCTCTTAATTTTTTTTGGATTGGAGTTGGGTTGGGGAGGGTTGAGGAGGCAACAGCCTGAGAGGCAAGGCCCTCGATCTCCTTACCCCCTTTTCTTTGCTTCTTCCTCTTCTTTGACCCATGTGTTGTTCGTGAAATCCATGCAATACTGTTTAATGCGCCCACAGGCTTTGCAGGGCTGGCGCATAGAGTCCCTTTTATATACCAAGAGTTTTGACACGAAGCGTCAGTTTTGTTGCGTTTTGTTGGAAACAGTTATGGCGTTTGAATTATACTTTGGACATGCTTGGAGTCATCAGTTGATTGGGTGAAACAAGCCCCTTGCGTGCGGCAGGGGAAAATAAGGCATGCCATAAATGGCGTGCGACCCATGCCCCCGACGTGCCGGGCAGCATGCTGAGACATTTTAGTCGTCATGCTTTAATACTCAATATATTTACAGAACATTCATCAAACATTGAACATCCGACAACCCCCCCCCCTTCACACACATAGCCTATGCCATGCCGACACTTTGGGTAATTCAAGTTTAATAGGCAGCCTTAACCCGCGCCACAACAATAGAATCTGGCAAGCCGGACAAAAGCGATCAAACTAGTGTTGAATGAGCGCGCGAATAGTAAAAAGCTACTAGTATAATTATGACAACAGATGCTTAGTTGATGAGCTCGCCATTGACTTGTTTGTTATTATTTGTATATATTAAGTCCCCAAATAACATATAAAGGTGTACGTTAGATATAGTATTTGATCGTGAATCCTAACTTTTCCTTTTATTATGTCTGTTTAACTTTATAATTTATATTTGTTTCCATGACGCGCCGCCCCACGAAAAAGCGTTGAGTCGCCGAGCGCGCGACTACGTAGTAAAAAGCTACTAGTATATGACAACAGATACTTCATTGTTGAGCTCGCCGTTGACGTGTTTGTTATTAAGCCAAATAATAAAAATAACGTGTTTCTCGTCCAGACTTTAACACAAAACGGAGGAGGCATGCAGGGCTTTACTTTTTACTATAGGATTTCCCGGCCAAATTCGCGTGTTTGTCATTCGAATTCATTTACTTTGCATTTAAGTTAGCGCAGATCGGCTTTGCCATGCCAATTATCATTCAATTTTCCAGTAATTGTATTTAATTTAGGATTTTGGTCGAAGGGTTTCATAGATCTGTCATTCAATTTAGAAACTGCTCAAATAGCATTCAAATAAATATTCACTTGTCGAAGCGTATTTTTTATCATTCAAATTAACTCCTGTCATTCGTATTCGTAATATTTTTTATTCAAGTTAGGAATGTTAGGGGGAAGAATTGCAACAAATTTTCACAGTTTTTAAATAATGCAGTTAAAATGCATCATTTGCCATTGGGGTCTAAGCTGTTATTCCATTTATTTATCTTTAGGACAATGCAGATGGGTGTAGTCAGACATAGAGTAAAGAAGGGGCGAAATCAAGGGATAAGGCATTTCTGCACAGACATGTTCATATACCCGGGAAATGTGGGGGTACCCTCAGAGGCCCCTTTTTACTACAGACTCGGAATTTTACAAAAGTAATTCACATCGTCTCTTATACCCAGCACACCACTCTGTTTTCTTAAAGAGTTTCATAGTTTACTTGCCCGCCAGCAGATCGATAACTAAAGACATGGCTAAATAATGAATCATGTTCAAATTGTTGACTCTAGTCCCTACCCCAGTCACAATATTGTACCCTTCTTCCATAATGAAATTATGATGAAATTATGATAAATTTATGATGAAACATAAGACAAACAACTTCCTTCCATGAACATTTACAAATATACCGAGACCATCAGGTCCGTAGATGCAAGTCGTTTTTTTCTACTTAACAATCAAACTTAAATGCTGATGAATATCAGATCAATCTAATAAGTATAAGTGTATAAATGCAAGAAAATTAAATAAGATGAAATACACATGAAAAAACAATCTTGAAAGAAAAAGAATGAGCTATAAAAAGTGTGTAATAAACGAGAAATGTATATCGACCATCAATTTAAGTGCACAAAGTGCTAATTTGAATGCTACAAATGAATTAGAATGCTAGAAGTACATCGTCGCGTTGTCAGAAAATCGTGTTGAGCCAAATCGAATGACCAAATAGCGAAAGAAGCACATTGTTTATTAATTTGAATGAAACATACGTAGATTCTAACGAAAATTCCATAGATTTGAAAACTAGCCTAAGGGAATATAAACCCGATATATAGCTGACTGCACTAAAACCGTCGAATTTGAACGCAAGACAAATTAATTTGAATGACAAACTCGCGAATTTGGCCGGGAAATCCTATATTTTTCAATTTTTTTTCCAAGATGGCTGCCAATTGCTTATTATAGCTGGCCAAGCCCATTTATTCACAGATATTGTGCTAAGTGAGTATAGTGATATAATGTATGACAAAATAAATGATTTGTATCACTTTAGAAGATATTTAAACAAAATATATATCACAGGCTTTTTTGTTGGGGGGGGGGGGCGTTCCGGAATAGTAAAACAAAAAAAAAGGAAGCGGCGGCCAAAAAGGAGGCGAGAAACACTTCGTTTTTGTTATTTGGCCTCATTCATATCTATTTAGTCCCCAAATAACCGATAGAGGCGACCTAAGAATTATATTTTCTTCGAAAGATAAAGTGCCCCTGATTTCTAGACTGAACTTTAAAACGCAACTCATCAGAGCTTGAAAACATGACGGCGACATACATTAGGCCAAATAAAATAAAAATGTTTAGCGTCCTGCCTTTTCAAAAAATAGGAAGGAGGAGGCCTTTTTTCTTCTTCTTTTTTTCTTCTTCAAAATGGCCGCTTGGTACATTTTCCCTGCAGCCAAGATGGCTGAGGGGATTTTTTTAATTATAAAATCAGAAATAGATCCATTTTAAACATACTATGTCCCTTTTGCAGCCTACATCAAATTCTGTAGAACTTTGCAGGAATTATGAATATGTTATGTATGTCCTATATGTGAAATTTAAACTTGAGCAATGTCCTAATATTCAAATTATGCAATGAAACCGGTTTACTTGCTTGACTTCACTGTCAGACACTATTGGGTGACTGACTGGCTGTTAATTGCCTTATGCTGTTGTTGTTACTTGTTCGTGTGGGGGGGGGGGGGGCGGCATTTTTATATTCGATTGAGGTAGCGCAAAATTTATCTTAACCCTCGGGGGCGCAACATCTATCTTAGACTAAAGAGGGGGCGCAAAATTGATCTGAAACTAAGATGGGCGCAAAATGGATCTTTCATTGAGGGGGTGCAAAATTGAGTCTGAAACCTTTTGGGCAGGAATTTATATTTTATTGAGGCGGCGCCAAATTGATCTGAAACTAAGGGGGTAGGACGTTTATATTTTAAGGGGGCCAAAATTGGTCTGAAACTAAGGGGCGCAAATTTGATCTGAAACTTAGGGTGCAGAAATTTATATTTTATTGAGGTGCCGCAACTTGTTCTGAAACTTAGGGGCGCAAAATTTATATTTTATTGAAGGGCCCGCGCCACATTGATCTGAAACTGGGGGGGGGGGGGGGTGTAGGGCGTTAATATGTTATTGAGGGGGCGCAAAAATTGAACTGAAAATAAGGGGGCGCAAATTTGATCTGAAACTTAGGGTGCATAAATTTATATTTTATTGAGGTACCGCAAATTGTTCTGAAACTTAGGGGGCGCAAAATGTATAGTTTAGGTTGATCATGTAACATATACGTATTGGTGTGTACTACAAGGTTTTGGAATTAGCCAAGCCTTGGTTATAAAGTAACAAATACCGTACATAGAAAGATGTAGCCTATATGCAACTACACAAAAAAACTTTGTATAGTCCTAGAAGACAATATGCATTGCAAAGCCAGAATGTGTTATTATTGTATCTGCTCTATTAAACGTCGCTCTTTTTCCAAATCCCCCATTTTAAGATATTACTTTCATTACGACTAAGTTTGTAAGCTTCAGAATGTTGGTAGTGAAGAATCATAAAATCACAGAACGTAGATCAAAAACTAAAGCATATACATGTATGTTCTGTTAACCCTCTGAAGGCAGACAATGCACAATGCGATACACCAGCATCGCATCGCACTTTTTATTCTTTTTGTTTTACCGTAATGTTTTTAAAGTTAACTGTAATGTTCTCAAATATGCGTACATTCATTCTCACCATTATCATTATCATTTTCTTTTGTATTTAGTACCTGTTTACTCCTGATTATGTTGTTGGTATTGCTTTTTCGTGGGGCGGTGTGTCATGGAAACAAATAGAACAAAATAAGTTAAACAGACATATACAAAAAGAAAAAGAAAAGTTAGGATTCACGTTCAAATACTCTATCTAACGTACACCTTCATCGGTTATTTGGGGACTGTATATAAATATAAATAATAAACAACAGGTCAACGGCGAGCTCAACAACTATAAGCATCTGTTGTCATATACTGGTAGCTTTTTACTATACGTAGTCGCGCGCTCGGTGACTCAACGCTAGTTTGATCGCTTTTGTCCGGCTTGCCAGATTCTATTGTTCTGGCGCGGATTAAGGCTGCCTAACTTGAATTACCCAAAGTATCGGCATAGCATAGGCTATGTGTGTGGAGGGAGGGGGTGATTCTTTTTTAATAATGTTAGATTTGTCTAATGTTCAATGTTTGATGAATGTTCTGTAAATATATTGAGTACAGCATGACGTCGAAAATGTCTTAGCATGCTGCCCGACACGTCCAAGGCATAGGTCGCACGCCATTAATGGCATGCCTTAATTTTCCATGTCATACGCATCCGGGCTTGTTTCACTCAATCAACTGATTACTTCATGCATGTCCAAATTATAATTCAAACGCCATATCTGTTTCCAACAAAACGCAACAAAACGGACGCTTCGTGTCGCAACTCTTTGTATATTAAAGGTACTATATATGCCCCATCCCTACAGGCCTATGGGTGCATTAAACAGTATTGCATGCATTTCACGAACAATACATGGGTCAAAGGTTCCCCTTTGGTCTTCGACACCCCCTCCCCCCCCCCCTCTCTCTCTCTCTTCCTCTCCCTTTCAAACGTGCCTTCCATCATATGGCAACGTTGCGTTCACATGTTATTCGCCGTATTAAAGTGATGGTGTTAGATATAGAGCGAAATAATTGAAAGTATATAACGAAAGATATTAAACTTGGAAAAAAGAAGAGAAAAATGACAGTGCTGATTAATTGAGGAGTTGCAAATTGATCTGAAACTTAGGTGGCGGAAAATATATACATTATTGACCGGGGGGCGCAAAATTGGTCTTTTACTGAGATGGGGAAGAATTGATCTGAAACTTCGGGGGGGGGGGGGGTCGCAAAATTGATCTGAAACTAAGGGGGCGGCATTTTTATATTCGATTGAGGTAGCGCAAAATTTATCTTAACCTGTGGGGCGCAACATCTATCTTAAACTAAGGAGGGGGCGCAAAATTGATCTGAAACTAAGATGGGCGCAAAATGGATCTTTCATTGAGGGGGTGCAAAATTGATCTGAAACCTTTGGGGCAGGAATTTATATTTTATTGAGGCGGCGCCAAATTGATCTGAAACTAAGGGGGTAGGACGTTTATATTTTAAGGGGGCCAAAATTGGTCTGAAACTAAGGGGCGCAAATTTGATCTGAAACTTAGGGTGCAGAAATTTATATTTTATTGAGGTGCCGCAACTTGTTCTGAAACTTAGGGGCGCAAAATTTATATTTTATTGAAGGGCCCGCGCCACATTGATCTGAAACTTGGGGGGGGGGGGTGGGGGTGGGGGGGGGGGTAGGACGTTAATATGTTATTGAGGGGGCGCAAAAATTGAACTGAAAATAAGGGGGCGCAAATTTGATCTGAAACTTAGGGTGCAGAAATTTGTATTTTATTGAGGTGCCGCAAATTGTTCTGAAACTTAGGGGGTGCAAAATGTATAGTTTAGGTTGATCATGTAACCTATACGTATTGGTGTGTACTACAAGGTTTTGGAATTAGCCAAGCCTTGGTTATAAAGTAACAAATACCGTACATAGAAAGATGTAGCCTATATGCAACTACACAAAAAAAACTTTGTATAGTCCTAGAAGACAATATGCATTGCAAAGCCAGAATGTGTTATTATTGTATCTGCTCTATTAAACGTCGCTCTTTTCCAAATCCCCCATTTTAAGATATGACTTTCATTACGACTAAGTTTGTAAGCTTCAGAATGTTGGTAGTGAAGAATCATAAAATCACAGAACGTACATAAAAACTAAAGCATATACATGTATGTTCTGTTAACCCTCTGAAGGCAGACAATGCACAATCCGATACACCAGCATCGCATCGCACTTTTTATTCTTTTTGTTTTACCGTAATGTTTTTAAAGTTAACTGTAATGTTCTCAAATATGCGTACATTCATTCTCGTCATTATCATTATCATTTTCTTTTGTATTTAGTACCTGTTTACTCCTGATTATGTTGTTGGTATTGCTTTTTCGTGGGGCGGTGTGTCATGGAAACAAATAGAACAAAATAAGTTAAACAGACATATACAAAAAGAAAAAGAAAAGTTAGGATTCACGATCAAATACTCTATCTAACGTACACCTTCATCGGTTATTTGGGGACTGTATATAAATATAAATAATAAACAACAGGTCAACGGCGAGCTCAACAACTATAAGCATCTGTTGTCATATACTGGTAGCTTTTTACTATACGTAGTCGCGCGCTCGGGGACTCAACGCTAGTTTGATCGCTTTTGTCCGGCTTTTGCCAGATTCTATTGTTCTGGCGCGGATTAAGGCTGCCTAACTTGAATTACCCAAAGTATCGGCATGGCATAGGCTATGTGTGTGGAGGGAGGGGGTGATTCTTTTTTAATAATGTTAGATTTGTCTAATGTTCAATGTTTGATGAATGTTCTGTAAATATATTGAGTACAGCACGACGTCGAAAATGTCTTAGCATGCTGCCCGACACGTCCAAGGCATAGGTCGCACGCCATTAATGGCATGCCTTAATTTTCCATGCCATACGCATCCGGGCTTGTTTCACTCAATCAACTGATTACTTCATGCATGTCCAAATTATAATTCAAACGCCATATCTGTTTCCAACAAAACGCAACAAAACGGACGCTTCGTGTCGCAACTCTTTGTATATTAAAGGGTACTATATATGCCCCATCCCTGCAGGCCTATATGGGAGCATTAAACAGTATTGCATGCATTTCACGAACAATACATGGGTCAAAGGTTCCCCTTTGGTCTTCGACACCCCCCCCCTCTCTCTCTCTCTCTCTCTCTCTTCCTCTCCCTTTCAAACGTGCCTTCCATCATATGACAACGTTGCGTTCACATGTTATTCGCCGTATTAAAGTGATGGTGTTAGATATAGAGCGAAATAATTGAAAGTATATAACGAAAAATATTAAACTTGGAAAAAAGAAGAGAAAAATGACAGTGCTGATTAATTGAGGAGTTGCAAATTGATCTGAAACTTAGGTGGCGGAAAATATATACATTATTGACCGGGGGCGCAAAATTTGTCTTTTACAGAGATGGCGAAAAATTGAGCTGAAACTTCGGGAGGGGGGGGGGGTGGAAAAATTGATCTGAAACTAAGGGGGGGGGGCGGCATTTTCATATTCGATTGAGGTAGCGCAAAATTTATCTTAACCCTCGGGGGCGCAACATCTATCTTAGACTAAAGAGGGGGCGCACAATTGATCTGAAACTAAGGTGGGCGCAAAATGGATCTTTCATTGAGGGGGTGCAAAATTGATCTGAAACCTTTGGGGCAGGAATTTATATTTTATTGAGGCGGCGCCAAATTGATCTGAAACTAAGGGGGTAGGACGTTTATATTTTAAGGGGGCGCAAAATTGGTCTGAAACTAAGGGGCGCAAATTTGATCTGAAACTTAGGGTGCAGAAATTTATATTTTATTGAGGTGCCGCAACTTGTTCTGAAACTTAGGGGCGCCAAAATTTATATTTTATTGAAGGACCCGCGCCACATTGATCTGAAACTTGGGGGGTGGGGGGGGGGGGGGGTAGGACGTTAATATGTTATTGAGGGGGCGCAAAAATTGAACTGAAAATAAGGGGGCGCAAATTTGATCTGAAACTTAGGGTGCAGAAATTTGTATTTTATTGAGGTGCCGCAAATTGTTCTGAAACTTAGGGGGCGCAAAATGTATAGTTTAGGTTGATCATGTAACATATACGTATTGGTGTGTACTACAAGGTTTTGGAATTAGCCAAGCCTTGGTTATAAAGTAACAAATACCGTACATAGAAAGATGTAGCCTATATGCAACTACACAAAAAAAACTTTGTATAGTCCTAGAAGACAATATGCATTGCAAAGCCAGAATGTGTTATTATTGTATCTGCTCTATTAAACGTCGCTCTTTTTCCAAATCCCCCATTTTAAGATATGACTTTCATTACGACTAAGTTTGTAAGCTTCAGAATGTTGGTAGTGAAGAATCATAAAATCACAGAACGTAGATCAAAAACTAAAGCATATACATGTATGTTCTGTTAACCCTCTGAAGGCAGACAATGCACAATCCGATACACCAGCATCGCATCGCACTTTTTATTCTTTTTGTTTTACCGTAATGTTTTTAAAGTTAACTGTAATGTTCTCAAATATGCGTACATTCATTCTCGCCATTATCATTATCATTTTCTTTTGTATTTAGTACCTGTTTACTCCTGATTATGTTGTTGGTATTGCTTTTTCGTGGGGCGGTGTGTCATGGAAACAAATAGAACAAAATAAGTTAAACAGACATATACAAAAAGAAAAAGAAAAGTTAGGATTCACGTTCAAATACTCTATCTAACGTACACCTTCATCGGTTATTTGGGGACTGTATATAAATATAAATAATAAACAACAGGTCAACGGCGAGCTCAACAACTATAAGCATCTGTTGTCATATACTGGTAGCTTTTTACTATACGTAGTCGCGCGCTCGGTGACTCAACGCTAGTTTGATCGCTTTTGTCCGGCTTGCCAGATTCTATTGTTCTGGCGCGGATTAAGGCTGCCTAACTTGAATTACCCAAAGTATCGGCATGGCATAGGCTATGTGTGTGGAGGGAGGGGGTGATTCTTTTTTAATAATGTTAGATTTGTCTAATGTTCAATGTTTGATGAATGTTCTGTAAATATATAGAGTACAGCACGACGTCGAAAATGTCTTAGCATGCTGCCCGACACGTCCAAGGCATAGGTCGCACGCCATTAATGGCATGCCTTAATTTTCCATGCCATACGCATCCGGGCTTGTTTCACTCAATCAACTGATTACTTCATGCATGTCCAAATTATAATTCAAACGCCATATCTGTTTCCAACAAAACGCAACAAAACGGACGCTTCGTGTCGCAACTCTTTGTATATTAAAGGGTACTATATATGCCCCATCCCTGCAGGCCTATATGGGTGCATTAAACAGTATTGCATGCATTTCACGAACAATACATGGGTCAAAGGTTCCCCTTTGGTCTTCGACACCCCCCCCCCCCCCCCCTCTCTCTCTCTCTCTCTCTCTTCCTCTCCTTTCAAACGTGCCTTCCATCATATGGCAACGTTGCGTTCACATGTTATTCGCCGTGTTAAAGTGATGGTGTTAGATATAGAGCGAAATAATTGAAAGTATATAACGAAAAATATTAAACTTGGAAAAAAGAAGAGAAAAATGACAGTGCTGATTAATTGAGGAGTTGCAAATTGATCTGAAACTTAGGTGGCGGAAAATATATACATTATTGACCGGGGGCGCAAAATTGGTCTTTTACTGAGATGGCGAAGAATTGATCTGAAACTTCGGGGGGGGGGGGGGTCGCAAAATTGATCTGAAACTAAGGGGCGGCATTTTTATATTCGATTGAGGTAGCGCAAAATTTATCTTAACCTGTGGGGCGCAACATCTATCTTAGACTAGGAGGGGGCGCAAAATTGATCTGAAACTAAGATGGGCGCAAAATGGATCTTTCATTGAGGGGGTGCAAAATTGATCTGAAACCTTTGGGGCAGGAATTTATATTTTATTGAGGCGGCGCCAAATTGATCTGAAACTAAGGGGGTAGGACGTTTATATGTTATTAAGGGGGCGCTAAATTGGTCTGAAACTAAGGGGGTGCAAATTTGATCTAAGATTAGGGTGTACAAATTTATATTTTATTGAGGTGCCGCAACTTGTTCTGAAACTTAGGGGGCGCAAAATGTATATATTACATTGATCGGCCCGCGCCACATTGATCTGAAACTTGGGGGGGGGGGGGGTAGGAGGGTTAATATGTTATTGAGGGGGGCGCACAATTGAACTGAAACTAAGGGGGCGCAAATTTGAACTCGGAAACTTAGGGTGCAGAAATTTATATTTTATTGAGGTGCCGCAAATTGTTCTGAAACTTAGGGGGCGCAAACTTAGTTAAGGTTGATCATGTAACATATACGTATTGGTGTGTACTACAAGGTTTCGGAATTAGCCAAGCCTTGGTTATAAAGTAACAAACACCGTACATAGAAAGATGTAGCCTATATGCAACTACACAAAAAACTTTGTATAGTCGTAGAAGACAATATGCATTGCAAAGCCAGAATGTGTTATTGTATCTGCTCTATTAAACGTCGCTCTTTTTCCAAATCCCCCATTTTAAGATATGACTTTCATTACGACTAAGTTTGTAAGCTTCAGAATGTTGGTAGTGAAGAATCATAAAATCACAGAACGTAGATAAAAACTAAAGCATATACATGTATGTTCTGTTAACCCTCTGAAGGCAGACAAATGCGATACACCAGCATCGCATTGCACTTGTTATTATTTTTGTTTTACCGTAATGTTTTTAAAGTTAACTGTAATGTTCTCAAATATGTGTACATTCATTCTCTTCATTATCATTCTCATTTTCTTTTTCTATTGTATTTTGTACCTGTTTACTCCTGTCTATGTTGTTGTTATTGCTTTTTCTTGGGGCGGTGCGTCATGGAATCAAATAGAAAACATAAAGTTAAACAGACATATAAGAAAAGAAAAGGAAAAGTTAGGATCCACGATCAAATACTGTATCTAACGTACACCTTTATCGGTTATTAGGGACTTTTAGTTTTGCACGAAGACAATGTGGATTGCTACGGTCGACGTCCTTGCACTGCCTTGAAAGGACGTCACACGTATCAGTCCACGCAAATCTAAAAGTCGGCCTATTTACAAACAAGTCAACGGCGAGCTCTTTAAGCATCTATTGTCATATAGATATAGCTTTTACTACGTAGTCGCGCGCTCAGCGACTCAACGTTATTGTTCGATTGCCGTTGTCCAGATTTGCGGTTTGCCAGATTCTATCGTTCGGGTTGGGGATTAAGGATTTAGGAATCGTCCAATTAAATATTTGGTCAGTAGAATAGGTGTTCATTTGATACCATGTTGATGTCTCGGCAAGGCATGTGTGTGTGTGTGAGGATGGGGGGGGGGGGGGCGGGTCTCGTGAACGATCGGACCCAAATGGCAAAGGCCCATCAGGATACTTGCAGAGGCGTAGTAAAGTAGCGGATAATAAATAGGCCTTCATTTCCTAGGCATAGATGTAATGTTGTCTTTAAAGACGGACTGTACTAGTTTGGCTAGGAGTTAATAGACCGCCCAGGTTGCTCACTGACAGATGGCTATCTCATCAACTCAGCTCTCGATTAACATAAGAAGAGAGGATCATGGGGACCAATGGTCACCGATTTATTATAGGCTTGTCTTCTATATAGAGGGAGCAATTAGTAGCTACAAGTAGTACAATGGGGCATTAGAGGATCTTTATATTGGCAATAGTGGCATGTCGAGACAAAATGAGACAGAGTTATCATGGCTAGACATTGAGAACATTTGAGAGAACGAGAAGGTGTTAAATAAACACATTGTTTTCAGGTGTGTTTTTTCGTCTTCTTCCTCTTCTAAAACGCGTAAAGAATAGAAAGAGACTACAGGACTACAGTGAGTGGATAAACAAAAAGAAAGAACAAAGCGCACGTCATAATAATTTGTTCATGTCTTTGAAAAGCGGCCAATCTAAATTGGTGTTTTAAAAAGCGATTAGGAAAGAATGAACTGTGTCAAGATTACAAAACGTGTGATAAAGAAAATGAGAACGAAATGTCAATAATAAATAGCCCGGTCCATTTCATTTTCGGAATTAAGAAAACTGTTAACATATTATTTCGGACTTTCTGGTTTTTGCAATTACAAACCCATTTACATTTACAGAAATATAATTTTGGGTAAACTATAGTAATTAAAAAAATATCTAAATCTCAATGATAATGATACTATAGGTTTTCCGGCCAAACTTCGTAAACTAGCTTAGCATCCCAATTAATGTTACGTTCATTCAAGTTCGTGCGAAATTGAATGACTATGTAGATCAACATTCAAAAAGCTAATTGCGTCATTCAATTTGCTAATAATTATGCTCATCTTACCGTAATTAAATGCCTAAAACCCCTTGACATCCGGTGGCTCTGCCCCCTGGACCCCACCTAGGGCCCTAACACCAATTTATGTCCTGCCAGTGTCACAAATAACGTATAAAAATATGCTCATCTGACCGTAATTTATTGCCCAAAACTCCTTAGCTTCCGGGGGCTCCGCCCCGGAACCCCACGCCAATTCGTGACCTGCCAGTGTCACAAATAAGGTATAAAATTATGCTCATCTGACGATGATTTGATGTATAAAAAAACCCTGAGCTTCTGAGGGCTTCACCCCCTGGACACAACACCAATTTGTGTCCTGCCAGTGTCACAAATGAGGTATGAAAATATGCTCATCTGATCGTAATTTATTGCCCAAAACCCTGAGCTTCCGGGGGCTCCCCCTGGACCCCACGTCAATTCGTGACCTGCCAGTGGCACAAATAAGGTATAAAATTATGCTCATCTGACGATAATTTAATGTGTAAAACCCCTGAGCTTCTGGGGGCTCCGCCCTCTGGACCCAAAACAATTTTATGTTCTGCCATTGTCACAAATACGGTATCAAAATATGCTCATCTGACAGTAATTAAATGCCTATACCCCCTGAGCTTCTGGGGGCTCCACCCCTTGACCCCCGCTGAGAAACGTTCAACGGCGGGGCCTACATGTCTACCCCCCCCCCCCCAAAAAAAAAAAAACCAGCTTATGACAGCTAAGAAAGCAATACATGCTTTTTAGTAAGCAACCAGAAGACCGACGGCTTTAGGTCCTCTCCGAGGGACCTGGTAATGAGGATTAATGCCTTACCAAGGGGCACTAGCGCATCGACTTGGTTTCGAACCCGGGTCACCGAATAACGAGACCAATGCTCTATCGACTGAGCTATCGCGCCTCCTCGCGATCACTAACCAAAAAACTAAACTAAAACAAGGCCAGCGGATAAATATTCACAGTTCGTAGGGAAAAAAACTTGTCGGCCGACCGACAATATACATCTCACCGACTTCAAACTTTTACTCCCACTCCTCCTCTCTCAGACCCTTACCTCCCCTCTCTCTCCTCTCTTTCCTCTCCCGTTTCTTTTGTTTCCCTTTTCTCTTTTTTCTTTTGTTTCTTTCTTTACTTTCTCCCTCTTTTTTCTTTTTCTCTTTCTTTCTTCTCTTTCCTTTCTTTTCCTTTTTTCTTTTCTTTTTCTTTTTTTTTTCTTTCTCTTTTCCTCTCTTTTTTTCCCTCCCCCTTTTCCCTTTTTTTCCCGACGGCAGCCAATTTACCGACAATATCCTGACAGATCGCACCCCACCCCCCCCCCCCCCACTTTGGAGACGCCCTGAGTGGTCACCAAATTTAAATGGTGTAAGATAGTGGATATAAAGACATAAAATGACATGAAATATTTGAAATTATACACTTAAATTGTCAATAATAATTATGATGATAGCTAGTTCTTATTTTATTATAGTAGCGCTTTTCAGGACCGAAGGCCTTCTCGAAGCGCTTCACAATTATTACCCCGGTCATCGGATTCAGGCTTTGCCGCCAGGGGCGTAGACAACGGGGGGGGGGGGGGGGGGGGGATGAGGGGGATGCATCCCCCCACCTCACAAGGTGGGGGGGGGGGGGTGGCATGTACAATCATCCCCCCCCCCAGGTTTTGGGGAATGATATTGCTTACTTAATAAGTCATAATGATGATAATAATAGTAATAATAATAATGATAACAATTATAATATTAATAATAATAATAATTATGATGATGATAATAATAATCATCATCATTATTGTAATTGTGTTTATTGTTATTAGCCGCATTCACACGCTGAAAGCCAATTCAGACGGTAAAAAAAAGAAAATCTTACAAGTATTTTGTGGTAACCTTGTGGTTTGGAAACCACAAGATAACCACAAGATTAAACAGGCGCGGATCTACGGGGGGGGGGGGGGGGGGTTAGGGGGTTTAATCCCCCTCCTTGGGAGGCCAAAAAAAAAAAAAAAAAAAAAAAAAAAAAGAACGCACGCTGGAGAGAAACCCTTTCAAGTGCAAATATTGTGAAAGATATTCAACTCATCTGGTAACTTAACCAAACACATGATAACTCTGGATATAACTGTGTATTAACTGTTACTTGATTTAAAAAGACGTTATCATGCACTGCTTTTTATGGTCTCCATTGTGTTAATAGATGCCAGGAAAACATCACTTACGGGGTTCAAATAAACACCCCCCAAAAAAAATCGGTTCGCCGCTTCGCGGCTCGTGGACGATGCTCCGCATCGTCATTATTTTGGTCACCCCCCTCCTTAGCAAAAAGCTAGATCCGCCCCTGAGTCATCCCCCCAGGTGTACGAACCTGTCTACGCCACTGTTTGCCGCACACATACTCCCTGGGGAGCATTCCAGCCAAGCGTCGTTTTTACAAGCGCACACTTGCTAATCCAAGCAATTTAAAAACAGGTGCGTTTCGCTGTGAACAGGCGCGATAACAATCGCCCTCAAAGCTACGTCTAAACTATGTTCCCAGCATCACGACAGCCACGTTTGCTCGAAACATTCTGTATTCAAGATTTGTTGGGTGTTGCTAAGTTTTTGTCAAGGTCTATCACTGTATCTTTCCCCTCGTTGCCTTAACGTCCATCCCTTTTTGTATGCAAAGCCCGGCGTGAATAGAAATGTAAACATAGCTTGAAATGACGTCACAATCGGAAAATGAGCGCCATTTTTTTAGGGAAAGCTCAGTACGTTTCAACAAGTTGCAACTTCAAGCATCAAAGTCCATAATCTGGCCTATTTAATTTTGATCTCCACCACACCAACGCTACCTATTCCTACTTACTAGCTACCAGCCGATGATGGCGTGATCATTAAATTAAGACGCCCGCCCGGCGAAACTCAGGCTGGGCTGGTGGCGCATATTTTTTTACACAACTGTTTAGCCATTTTCGTGAAAAAATTCCAAGAAGTGCTCTGGTGAAAGAGTCTAAGTCGTCAGCGCACTATGTGCAAGCCAAGCAAGTACACCCATGACAGGGAAGGAAATTATAGAAAGGGGAAAACAAGGATAGTGGAGAGGATATGGAGAAGGAAATACATAAGGAAAGAGAAGAGGATAAGTCAAAGGAAGAACATAGCAATGCATGATTGAAGAGCTAAGAGGATTAATCTAGATCTAGACTAAGGAAAAACCGTAAAATAAGAAAGGATAGAAAGGGATAGAAAGGAGAAAAAAAAAAACATAGATTAAAACAAAAAAATAGATGACGAAGGAGAAAAGGATAGATTGAAGTAGAAACAAAGAAATACATAAAACAAAAGAGAAAAGGTTATAATAAAGGAGAACAAAAGAAATACAAAACGAAGGAGAACTGGGGATCGATTGAAGGAAAAATAAAATATAACGAATGAGAAAAAGGATAGATTGAAGAAGAAAAAAATACATAACAAAAGAGAAGAGGATAGATTGAAGAGGAACACAGAAATACATAATGAAAGAGAATAGAGGATAGATTTAACCCGACACAAATAACGAGTATACATGTACACACGTACAGATCCTCCAACAAAACTGCTAAGGGTAATACTAGACTCTGTCTCTAGTCGTTTGCACAGTATATTTGACTGAAGTGGCTAAACAGTCGTGTAAAAAAATATGCGCGGGCTGGTGAGCATAATTATGAGTCTGTTGATAACGCCACCTTCGACGGCTTGGATCAAGTGTGGGGAAATTATAAAGGACCGTGCAGATTCTGGACTACAAGCATCACCGCCTGGCTGCCGCCACTAAAACTTTAAGCATCTCCGTACGGCGACCGCCAGCTGGAAACTTTAAAATTGCAACTGTAACAACCTATTTTTGGCGGCAGCCTGGCTGAGCCAATTATAGACGTGCTGCAGGCGGGGGGTGGATGGGCCGATTAAAGATTCCGGGGTAAAAGTCAGATCCCAGCCTGGCGCAAGCCGGCTGGGCTAATAAGTGAAAATTAATTACCCCAGCCAGGATCCGGGCGGAATTGCAGCCTCGATCCGCCAATACGTGAGGCGGGAGCCAGCTGGTATCGATATTTTTGACGCCTCGCCTAAACCGATTGAATCTTTGTGCAGCACAAAACGTACGATCATTCGGTACGAGGGTCAGAAAATCAGACTATTACTTAGGTGATTGCTATCATTTATGTCGATTTGACAACTGGCAGTCGTTATTTTCCCACAGAAAGACAATTAAAAACCCTTTCGTTTTGAGGGAAATTCTAAATAAGTATTGTCTTTCAAATGCCGTTGGAATTTACCCTTTCATTTTTTGACCTGCAAATGGGACATTTTTTTCTCTTCTCTTATCCTCAAGCGGGGTTTTTTTTCTCCATAATTTCAATACATATTTACATTCATTACTCAATGATTGAGTGAAACATAACATAGGCTAATTTTAAAAAAAACAATTCTTCCAGCTTAGTATCATTTTCTTTGCTAACACATTCAAACCTTAAAAATAATCTTATCAATGACTTGAATTAAAAAAACAAAGTATGTGGGTAAAAAAACAAAACCATTGGCAGTCTTTTTAACGTAACATTTTTAAATTGCATATTGCGCATAATTTAAACTTATACTCAGAAGAGTATATTTCTTGTTTCTAATAAATTTTAGTTTATTTATAATTCTACATGGAATAGGTTAAATATCAAATTTCATATTATTTTCCAAAACAAAGTCACATCCCTGCTTGCAATATAACCTAAAGTGAAACGTTGATTCAACTTGTCCACAAGAGTGGCATATATTAGTATTCACAATTTGCCATTTATGTAAGATCTCTTTAGAGGGCAATAAACCTGTGAATCATCTTACAATTGAATTGTTTAACTTCATTATTACGAATTTGCTTTAATTTAAATAAATTAAATACATCCTTCCAAACAAAGACATTATCTAAATATAGAAAGGAACTCCCAAAATAAATGACATTTGGTTCTCTTCACTTCTTACGTATTAACAAACAAAAACATCCACTGTATACCCTGTTTCTATTTCAATAAGATTCGTGATATCACATTCATACTTAGAATCAATGACATAACTTAATATATCTAACCAACACTGCAGAAATGCTTTATTAAATTTTGTATATTTGAAATCAAGTAAAAGCTGTTGTGCTTTCACTCTTTATTTACTAATGTAGAGTCATTCCAAATACTATTTGTAATCAAATTTTTAATTTTTAATAAACCGGCATCTTGCCATTCTCGATTAAAAACAGTATTTTTGTTCTTAAGGGTAATGTTATATTTTTTCCACAAAAAATTGGAATATTTCTTACTTTAAACATATTAATGAATCGTAGTTCTGACCAAGTACATACAAGATTTACATAACAATCTGGCAAATTATGTGTAGAGCATAATAAATTCATATCATTCATGTTACAATTGAAATATTAACAAAGTGGCAAACTCCCTACTTTATCGGACCAGTATCTAAACATATTTTCCCAATTATAGCCATTTATTAAAGAAACGAGATAACCATGCTGAATGAAGTTAAGCAATATCAATCATATTCAATCCACCATTTTCAATATCACTTATAATTACACTACGTTTAATTTCATCTTTGTTTTGGAATTCCATAAGAAACAAAACAATTAATATTCTATTCAATATCTGTAAAAACATGTACAAAAGTTGCGGTATACACAATTTGTGACGCCGCTAACATTTTCAAAACAATTATTCTACCATAAAATGTAAGATCCCTCATTTTCCACATATTTAATACATTTCAAATTGTATCTATTTTTACATTCCAGTTTTAATCTTGTAGCAATTTCTTCTTTTCACCTACCTATACTCCTAGCCATGGGCGTCAATCCGAATTAGACCCGGGGGGGGGGGGGGGGGACAAGTTCAGTGAGGATTAGGGGGGAGGGGGTCGGAGGACATAGAATGCGGTGTTTGCAGGGTATGGTGTAGCATAAGGGCAGGGGCGGATCCAGGATTTCTCAGGGGGGGGGGGGGGGCAAATTTGAAATTATGCGAGCCAAATATTGGTACGTAATGGTGATCAGCAGTGACGTAATAGGGGGTGAGTGCAGGGAGGGGCGAGTTTCCCCTCCCTCCTCCCTGAAGCGGGGAAGCTTTGACGTTTCATTACATTTTTAGAGAAAGAAGATGATTCATTGTACTGTTCTCAACTCTTAATCCTTGTCTCAATTCAGGTACCCCCTAGCTCCCGCCAATTCTTGACTCGCAATCCTTGTCTGAAATCAGTTCCACTCCCCCCCCCCCTCCTGCGCGGAGCGCGGAAGCTTTGACCTTTTTATTATAATTAGTAGAAAAAGAAGACGATTCGCTTTTTTGGGAGCCGGTGTTTTGTGGGGAGAAGAGAAATTGTCTGAATAACCCCTATTCCCCTTCTTAAATAACAAGGTAATAAGACCCTGTCTTTGGGAGGAAGATAATTTTTGTTTGTGATACCCCACATTTAAACTTGCAATAAACAAATCTTTAATTTCTAACCAAAAAACCTTGTACAACTCAGCACTAAGACTATCGCATCTAGGGGCTTTGTTATTGCTCATACATTGCAGTGCGTTTTCACATTCATTTTCACTTGGTAACCCTTCACACGTCAATGCCTCGTCATCGGTCAGAGTACTAACAATTATATCTTTAAAATATTTATTAACATGAACATTCATGCATTCCTTATCATACACTTTTTCAAAATATTTATGAATTTCTTGTAAAACCTTTCATCATCCTTTATAATTTTTCCATTCACATTTCTATTTTCTATCAACATCAACTTTCTATTTCCCCTTTCTGTCCATTGCGCTTTTCCAACTGTAACAAATATTTGCTCGCCTTCTCCCCCTTTTCAATCCATTTTGACCTCGATCTTACAAACGCCCTTTTCATTTTTGTGTATGATATTTATCTATTTTCTTCTGTGCTTCCTTCATCTTACTAATAACATCTTCATTTATATCCCTATCTAACTGTTCACTCAAGGTATCATATTCCTTTTTAAGTTTATTAAAATCTTTTGTTTGAACATCATATTTTTGTTTACAGTATAACATCGTAAATTCTTTTTATCTTAACCTTACATATCTCCCATTTGTCCTGTGGTGACAAATGGATATATTCTAATTCAACTTGTTTAATCAAATTACGACCCCAGTCTGATACTTTGCATCCACAAAAATATCACTATTTATCTTCCAAAACCTGGTCTATTTGCCTCTCTTTACAATTTTACATTTCAATTTTAAAGTAATAGCATTATGCTCGCACTTTAAAACCGGACGGATGTCGGTAGATTGAACCAAATGTCATACCTTCTTTTAATAATCTAACCTAGAAAATAAAGAGAGAGACACCTGCCTTCACGTAAATAGTCCCTTATCTGGATAAAAATGTCTCCAAATATCTACCAAATTGTGATGTTTTTTTAGCAGAGGAGATACCACGTGCATCCATTTTATTATTTTGAACAGAGTTCCAGTCCCCTTCTGCGATCAAAATATCATTATCTTCTTAACCGTTTTCAACCAATTTAAAAGCATTTTATAAAAAGGTCCTTTTTCTGATTTTGTTTGTAGGAGCATAAACATTCGAAGCAAAGTAACACATTCCATTGATGCTCAAACGAGCAGCTACAATTCTTTCTTCACTTTTGATAAAAGACCGTATTAAATAAAATTTCGGGTTTCTGTTAATTACAATTATTTTTTTTATTTATTAGTCTTTTTTTAGTAGGGTGGCTCCATCAGTAGTTAAATACTGTTTTCGGTGGAGGCCCTACAACATAAATACACAATTTTACATATTGATGTAAACAATCCAAATCGAGACAAAATGAATTCAGTTACAGCATTTAAAATTGCGACACTCTTCGAATGATTGGTTCCGTTATTAAACAAACATGTACCCGTCCACTCGTTGCAGATAATCCTTTGTAGGTAGTGAGACCAAAACGTTTCTTGCAACAACAAAAATATCGCAATATTGATGTTTAAGCCACAACATTTTTTTCCCTTTTTTACTTTACTCGTAGACCTCTAGCGTTCAAAGATATGAAATGCAAAAATGGATTCATATTATTGAATATATAAATTCCGAGTGTTCTTATTTTTATATGATTTTCTATATTTTAGTTCATAAGAAAGTCCTTTTTATAAATAACCAAGTAAAACCCATGACCAGATTCATGAAATAAAATACCGGAAGCGTCCAATTTCCATATCCGATATTAAATCATCTTCCTAAATTATTTCTTTTTTGTAGGAGAGGTTTTTAGTTTCCTTTTCTTCGACCTTCCTGCTTTCCGGTTATTTTTCGATTGCAGGGGTAATGGTGTTTCAGGC
Source organism: Strongylocentrotus purpuratus (assembly GCF_000002235.5). NCBI lineage: Eukaryota > Metazoa > Echinodermata > Echinoidea > Camarodonta > Strongylocentrotidae > Strongylocentrotus > Strongylocentrotus purpuratus. Next base: position 12,739,030 of record NW_022145597.1, on the reverse strand, counting down.
GTTTTAGGCGTTTTAGGCGAGACGTCTGATTTGGTGTACTCGCTGTCGCTGTCGATTTTGTCACTGTGACTGTTCTGCGGCGTGCTTTTATTCATCCCTTGTTTGTAGGCTATTGCGCTTTTTGAGTTCGCGATTTCTTCGGCATTTGCCCTAGTAGATGTTGAGTCTGTCGCGCTTTTGTTGTCAGTAGTGGAACTCACGATGCTGCGAATAAAGTTAGCTAAGGTTGTCTGCCGACGTTCACCTGTTGCATTGCTATAATACTATGAACATGACGGACAAAGAAAGAGGACAAAATATACAGTTCCTCATTCTACCCTCAACAATTGCTGTGGTAGACAAAGGAACGTCCGTTCACTGCTATTGTGTAAAAGAAAGGAACATCCCTTCACTGCTATTATGTAACATAATAGCAGTGAAGGGATGTTCCTTTGTCTACCACAGCAATTATTTAGGGTAGAATGAGGAACTGTATATTTTGTCCTCTTTCTTTGTCCGTCATATTCATAGTGTATGTTGCCTGTGCGCTGGGTGTGTTGGAATAATTTTGTGTAGTACCGCCGGTAGCAGTTCGGGATTGGGGGGGGGGGGGCAAACATTCCAGGAGGGCTTACCTTCCAGGGGCAGTGGCGTAATGAGCAAAAACGTTTGGAAGGGGGGGGGGGGCAGAAGAAAAATCTGCATCACCACCACTCAGCTCAGGGGTTTTAGGTATTTAATTACGGTTAGATGAGCATCCAGGGGCCCTCTTTAAGGCCGTTGATGTGGTCCAGGGGGCAGAGCCCCCGTAAGCTCTGGGGTTTTAGGCATTTAATTACGGTCAGATGAGCATATTTTGAGACCTCATTTGTGACATTGGCAGGTCACTTATTTGTTCTCTCTCTCTTTCTTTCTCTTTCTCTGTAACATACTTTTTCAAAAAGTGAGGGGGCTCGGGCACCCGAGCCCAACATTCTGCAGGCCCTGACATCAAGGCTTCTAAATAAGCATATTTTCGCCCGACTGCAAATTTGGGAATTTCTAATCTTCCAACAAACGCATGAAGAGGTATGCCTCACAACAAAATTGAGAAAAATACCGGAAAATCATGTCATTTAAGCAACATTTTTAAATCACTGGTATCGAATATAACTCCCCCCACCCCATCAATACGCCAGCGTTCAGGGGCTCATGTCTCCTCAACCATATCACAAAAACACACACGCTTTCCCATCCTCTCAAAATATTCCCACGATATGCGCGTATCGCTATTATACAAACCTCTATTGATAAATATAGGTAATATGCGGTATGTTTAAGAAATTTAATTCCTGTTAACTTTCTTTTTATTTGAATGGAATTTTATATGTGATTTAAAACAGGTTTTTATATGTTATTTTCTTTGGGGTTAAAAATACGAACCATCTTTTATACTCCTTTGCTGCTTTTTTTTTTGGAGGGGGGGGGGCGTTTTTTTTCAGAGGGAGGAAAACTGAGTTCAGACAATTAGTGTAAAGAGTCGCGAACGGTAAATGAATCGTCTTATTTCTTCTGTGATAATTCAATGAAACGTCAAAGCGTCCGCGCTTCGCCGGGAGGGGGAAATTTTCATTCAGACAATGATTAAGAGTCGAGAACGGTAATACGAATCGTCTTCTTTCTCTGATAATTCCAGGAAACGTCTAAGCTTTCGCGCTGCGCGCGGGAGGTGGAAAACTGAATACAGACAAGGATTAAGAGTCGAGAACGGTAATACGAATCGTCTTCTTTCTCTGATAGTTCCAGGTCACGTCTAAGATTTCGCGCTGCGCGCGAAAGGGGAGACTGAATTCAGACAATTGGGGTTAAGAGTTGTGAACGGTAAATAAATCGTCTTCTTTCCGAGATAATTCAATGAAACGTCAAAGCTTCCGCGCTTCGCGCGGGAACGGAAAAACTCCATTCAGACAAGGATATTGAAAGTCGAGAACGGTAATACGAATCGACTTCTTTCTCTGATAATTTAAGGAAACGTCTACCCTTTCGCGCTGCGCGCGGGAGTGGGGGGGGGGGGGGGAACTGAATTCAGGATTAAAAGGATGAACAATTGAGAACAGTAGTACAAATCGTCTGCATTCTCTAATAATTTATGGAAACGTCAAAGCTTCCGCGCTTTGCGCGAGGGGGGGGGGGAACTGAATTCAAACATTTAGGGCTTATCAAGAGTCGAGAACGGTGCAACGAATCGTCTTCTTCCTCTAATAATGTAATAAAACGTCAATTCAGCCTTCGGCTCCAGGTTTATGGGGTTAAATTTGTAGACATTGGGATATTACATTTTGTCGGTAATTGATGGCTAGTTTTGTTGGTAATCAGTGGCCTCTACATCCCCCCCCCCTACTGAAAAAGGTCTAGCGACGCCCCTGGGTGGTCATGTTATTAAGCTTTGCTTACTTTGTCAACCCTCCTCTTTGATGTTTTCGATTAGTTACAGCTAACCTTATTATATTTACATATACTCTTTTAAGATGTTCAATGATTTGTTTGTTATATATTTGTAAAACTGCAAAAGAAAAAGAAAATCAAACAGAAATAAATAAACCAAATCAAATAAAATGGTGATTTTCCTTGGAATTGCTTGTGAAGGGGGGGGGGGGGGTAGGTATACATGCAATTGGGACATAATACCTTTAAGAAACGGGTGTTATTATAATTATCATTATTATAATTATTATCATTATAATTTCTATTATTACCATTATCTCCCTTCATGGATAAGGGAGCAAAGTCGGACATTAGATCAGGCCGCTCACGAATTTCAGGGGTTAAGTAAAACAGCTACAAAAACACTAACACATTCCATATAGGCATAAGGGACATAATACCTTTAAGAAGATTCTAGGCGAGCCTAAACCTTGACCATCATTCAGTATATACATCTAAGCAAACTCCTAATTTCCTTTCCTATATACTGATTTTATTGCAGAATCAACAGTTGGATTCACAGCAATACATCTTAAGGTCGATGCATCTTCGCGCTAAATGCAGGCGAGGTCTCCTAGAGAATTGTGACAATCCTGATGTAAACATGCTCTGCAAACAGCTGAACGAGGTCCTTGATATCAGCTCAAGTACACCTTCACTTTCAGGTTCCTCTCAACCTACAAACGAAGGAGGAACAAAACCTTGTTTCGGATCTGGATGCAAGACATGCACCCTGGTAGAAGACAACTCCTTTGTGACTGGTCCCAGTAGAGAGACTGTCAATGTTGAGGGCAATTTCATATGCACGTCTAAACGTGTCATCTACTACATCCATTGCATTAGATGCGATAAAAAATACGTTGGTAAAACTACACAGAAGCTGCAAGATAGAATGAGTCAGCATTGTAGAGACATAAGACAACGGTATGCAAGATCTTCTGTTGCCACTCATTTTAACCTTCATGATCATACTATTGAAGACTGTAAAGTGTGCGTGTGATAAAGTCGTTCCATTCCAACACATCACGTAAGACAATGCTGAAAGAAGAGAAGGAAATGATGTTACGTCTAGGGACCATTCATCCATATGGTTTGAATAAAGGTTAATCGAATTTAACTGATTATTATCAACTAAATTTAGGAGTAAGTGCCATGAGCCCCGAGCTGACGGATACAGATGCTAATACAGACATCATTATTATTGCTTTCTTTCTTTTCTTTTTTTACAGTTATGTTTTACTGAGTTTAAAATATACGGAATATAACAAAAAAATAATACCTCATATCTCATGAATGAATTATAGGCCTAATTATTTTGTTATGAATATGTTTTATTGGTATAAAATGTTATAGAATATAAAAATAAATATAAAACAGTAATGAAATAATGATTATATACAAGAGAATCATTAACAAAAACGAAAACAATAAGATTACCTCTTTTTTGTCGTTCCCCGTTTGTTATTCGCTCCGTCTACAACGTCTTGAGCATTTTTTTTAATTTTGAATTTACACTTTCTTTTTCCTCTCTCTTTCTCGAACGTTTATTATCTGTAATTGCTTTGTGATGCCTACTCGATCTACAGTGGCATAATCAGACATGGTTTTCATGGGGATAAAACACCAGAGCTAAACTGGGTACTGTGATCCATATAGTTAGGCAGGGTACAAAATACATTTTAGGGCACTATGATTTCGCGTTACGGGGAGGGAGGGAGATATCGCTCTAAATTACCTTTTATATTTCTTGGGAAAGAAACAGAGAAGCTGAAATAGCTTTATTCCAAAAACTTTAAAGGTTACTGAAAGAGAAATCCCATTTGTTTGTTTTCTAGCTTTTAAACAATTATGACTGTTTGGAACGATATTATGCGAAAACTAATACACGTCCTTGTAAAACCCATTAATCGGATTTAGATTTTTTTTTTGCGACCAAATAGTAAATCGGTTAATAATTATGTCTAGTTTTAGTTCCCAACATAAACAAATCTTCAGTGTGCTCATGCCTTGAGCCATAATGCATGGCCGTCCAGAGGATTTTTTTATGTTGGGGACCGGGGTAAAATGCAATAAATTATTGAAAATTTATTGCATTTTCTGTTTTTTTTTAAATTTATGGAAAGTGCCCCCTACCCTAGCCCCCGCTGCGTACAGCCATTTTTAAGTGACAAAACAATGGCCTTGTAACTGTGAGGCCCCAGGATCAAAACCGTGTCGATGTGCTATATTAGTGCCCTTTTGTGGGGCATTAATCCTCATTACTGTCATTTATGACTTGAGGGCTAGGTCATCTAGTTAATAAGCATAGTAGCAGACAAAATGCTTAGCCGCCCAAAACACACATTGGCAAATTATTATTCAATAAAATATGAGAATGTATACTATTATCTAGATCTATTATTTTTAAATAATTCCATAAATTGGGATAAAACTAAAATATTCCACCTTTATGAGCAACAGCGTAGTATGAGTTTTCGGAACCGTCAAAATGATAAGAAATTGGAGCATTGCAGCTAAAAGTCAGATGCACTGTGCACAGAAATGTATATAAATATGGGACTACATAAACATATTATGTGGCATGAAAGTAAGGTCCATATCCTTTATAGCTGTCTCTTTTCGATTATGAGGGCAATGGAAGGGCCATTCTTTTCGCTGGACTTATTTTGTATATGATTTTATTTATATACGATATTCATCCACACTATAAATGCTTGTATACGGAAAAAAACCCAGACCAAATCAAACCAAACCAAACTATCAAAACAATAACGAAAGAGCCTAAGATTTTTTTGTTCACCTTCACCAGACTTCAACCTTGTCTTTAAATCTCTATAAGGCTATTTCAGTCTATAAAACTTTCAATTTTAATGTTAACCTCAAAATTCAAAATGTGTATGCTTACTGCTTATGAACTGTAAATTTACATGCCGACACCTTCATTTATATGTTTGTAATTACTATGACGAAGGGATTATGTGGGATGGGGTGAGGGGGGAGGGTACGACTTATAGTCATATATGGCCACACATGATATGCTGAAATGCTAAAGGGGAATGAATACTGATCATCAAAATACTGACCCTTTGTCGTAATTTATCTGTATTAATAAAAGTATATTTTTGGCTGGATTGTGTATCTCCATTATCAGTCTATACAGTGATCATGCTTCGTTTGTTATGTAGAGTACAATTTACCATATATTAAGTTGCCTATTGCTTCACATTGTATGTTAATTGTATCATGTAAATACAGGGCTCTCTTGCGAAGCAGTATTTATGTACTGAAGAGGCTACCCTATATAAAGAACACAGAATAAATATTGCATGCGTTTCCAAGAAAAATCGAAAAAAATGGTTGTCTTCAAAGAAATTCCGTCACCTGCTAACTAGAAGATGTAGCCGTTTTTGTTTTTTTCGGAAATCTGCCAGGAAGGTCGGAGCTAGTGCTCCTTGTTTCGCGATGTCGATCTTCCTCTTGATTCGTTAAGAATTTTATAAGAACACTTTGTTATTTCTGCTCAAATCCTGACATTGTATTGTGATATGTGGAGTAATTGTTAGATAGTTCAGTTATACATTAAGTTATCCACTAGCTATCAGGTGATTTGTTGCAGTATGTTTTTTAACCTCTTTATCCTAAATTCCCTTTCCTTTTCTTCGTATATTCTTTTTTGTAATATTGTTATTGTATTGTTCGATAAGTCTAAGCTTTTAGGATTTACGGCTTTTATTAAACATACATGTTTGATTGCATTGTTTTTCCTTTTTATTGGTGTTGCACAGGAGTTTTTTGCTATAAAGATATGGCATATTGTATTGAATACTTCTATCTTTATAAGGTATTTTATGCTGAATCGTGTAAGGAATGTTTTTCTTAAACGAGAAAGTGATATATTGTACTTGGCTGAGTCTTGGTTCATTTTGTGTCATTTTTGTGTTTGAAAATATTCGTTAAATATTTGCAACATTTCGGTTTTAGTAATAATTTAAGAAGTTTTTAAAGAAGATATGTAAATGGAAACCTTGCATGGTTCCAAACATGCAAATGAAGCAGCTTTTTATCCAATCATGACAGAGAAGAGTGCAAGCTTGTTTTCCTGCAGCTTTTTCCATTGTTTCACCTCCCCACTTTAAAGCATGTTGAGAGCCTTTTGTAACTCCCATCCTGCCATATCTGATGCACGCGATGGTAAGATCAATAGTGTGTGGGAAGCACTCAGCACAGTGCAATGGACATGAACAATAACTGCTATTACGAATGCGAGCAAACATGCATGAAGCAGCGAAGCGGTAGCTTGCTCGCGTGAATTAAGCAGCCAATCGATAGCGCGCTCCCGTATACAAAGCACTATAACGGTAGCGTGCATGCGGCCTTATGGCAGGATATGAGTTAATGTACTATATAAAATCTGTATTATTACTATTATATGTGTATATGACCTTACAATGATCCCCTATTGTAGACCTCATTTGCAAATAATCAAAGGTTTTGACATAATTATTGACCAATGACATTGTTCATACATGTACATGTATAAACTGTTATGCTGTGACCGTGACAATAATTCAGTCATAGATGGGGTTTGTCCATAGCATCTGACATACACGAAAGTACACTGTACTATGCAAATGAGATTATACATTATACAAATACTCGAAAAAACGGTTTGAATTTTTTTTTTTTAAAAATAAATTCAAGAATTTTTGAAAGAAGTTATAGCATTTTGTATAAAAAACTGTGTAATGTAACGAACTGAGCACTGGACAATTGGTGTCACTCATTTAATTTATCTATATTATACTTATATGGTTGTGTAAAAAGTTGGCTAGAGCTTGAGATTGTGCCCCTGCAAGCTCCGCAAGCTTGTAGAGCATTTCCTCTTTATCTGCAAGCTTGCAAGAGCCTTAGGTTGTGCCCCTGCAAGCTTGCATTGTGCTTCTTCAAGCTTGCAGGGTATACCCCAAAAATAGGTTTTAAACAAATGGAAACATTAATTTTACCTTTGTAAAAAAAAAATAATGCCGAATTTTTGTTTACTCAAGAGGGGGGGGGGGGGGGGGAGGGGAGTGTTGATTTAAAAAAAATATGTCTCCATATGCATAAACTCTATTCAACCTCGATTCGAATACAATAAATTATTTGTATCCGTAATACAAAATCTTACCTGGAAGTTGTTAAATCATTTTGAAAGGCGGGGCGGGGAATGGGAGGAGGGTTGATATCAAACAGCTTGCAGATAAGGCAGGTACCATTTGCTGATAAGTCAAGTGACAACATTTACACAAAATACATAGAGGATGGTTCGGAGATGGTTCATGCACTTTCGTACTTTGTGCTAAGAAAAAACAAAAACAAATTTACCGATGTAATTTATTGTTTAATTTAGAAAAAAGAAATCAGTTTACTCTCAGATTGCTTGTATTGAAGCATGTATTCGAATTGCATATACAAACAATGTTTAAATTTGTTGTATAAATGTAATTTGGGGATTGTCATTATTGTGTTGTTATAACAATAAAAATGTCCAACTGGGGCAAACATATGGAACTTTGCCATTTTTATTTGAATTGTGATGTCACAGTAGTGCATATCCATTGAGCTGCATGAAATGGACAGGACGTTTCATAATGACTGGGCAATTTACACCTAGACACACCGACGCAAACAGTAGCTATTAATTATAACTCCGGCTCAGAGGCGGCCCTTTAGGGGGAGGGGTACACAGGTGTAACCCCCACTTCAAGTACCCCGAATTTTCCATTTTTACATAGGAAAAGTGCCCCGTTTACTTTGACAAGCGCCCTTATTGCATTGTAAAAGCGCCCCTTCCTTTTATGAGAATGTGCTTATACCCCCCCCATCAGGATTGATTTTGTCCTCTTTATAAGATTTATTTTTTGTGCACTGCGACCTCACAATTTTTTTCGCTCGGTTCGCTCGCTCGCGAATGAATATTCACACCATCGCACCCAACTGCAAAGTATGATGCTTAACCAATATCCTGTACGATGAATACAGAGAAACAAATATTGAAATCATCTCTAATAACGTAATCACAATGTCTATTTGTTGTTGGTAATATGTGATTTCCTTTGTAGATGCCCTTTTTTCTCCAGAAATTATCCTTTTTTGGTCGTGTATAAGGTGTACGTATAAAGAGAAAACAGTATAGAAATCATCCCTGATAATGTAATTACAATGTAGGGATTTATACCAATGTCTAACAAATTGTATATTTCGCCTTGCGATTTCCCTTTGTAGGTATCTTTTTTCCAAGAAAGTGCCCTTTTTGTGGGTGCCCCCTCCCCCCTTTTGGAAGTCGCCCGCCACTCCTGCTCCAGCATCTCAAACAGGTGATATCTTAGAGCATATATTACGTTCTATCAAAAAGATATTGATGGAATAACCAAATTTATGGGATGACAAGTTTATCTATTAACTTCACATGCTTGAATTTATACACACACAAAGACACAATATAACAAATTGGAGGATATTACATCTGGAAATAATATTATGAACATAGCACCTATGGAGTTACACTATTGACAACCAACTAATTTGACAGTTCGAACATTATTGAAGGTAAGACTATTTTATGTGAAGTGTGGAAATCAGAGGCTTATTGAAAAGCGTGTCTTGTAAACGTAACCCATCTTAAAACTTAAAGGGATAGTTGAGTTCTGTTTTCAGACTGCAAATGCCTTCAAAGTGCATGGTTATTGCTCTTATTCCTATCTATGACATTTCTAGTGCCCTTTTAGAACCTAAAATTGCTATGAAGGTGACTTTAGACCCCAAAATTTGTGAAATTTAGCAAGTACGAGCATACCAATTCAGCTCCACTTTAAAAAAAAAAACAGTGACCGTCAATTAATCATTTAATTAAAAATAACTATACATGGGCCGGCTGGTTGTGCGTAATATAAGCAACACGAAAATGCCAACAAAAAAAACCCCCCAACATCGGCATTAGCTGAAATACGACGTAAAAGGCGTTATTTCGTTTTTTCAACGGTTTTTTCAAATTTTTCAAAATATCTAATATTTGTGGTGGTACACAAATATTAGAGATCGTTATATTTCAGCCGTCTCTGAACCGATTTTGATCAAACAAAGATGATTTTGTCATTTAAATATTATGTTCTTTCAAATTTGACATTATCATTATCATTATCATTATCTCACAAACAAATTATTTTGTGTAGCTCCCTCTGCAACAGAACTCAACTATCCCTTTAAGTACGTCTTAATATAAAGTTGGTTCAGTAAACCAATATAAGAACATTAAATGACATTAAATAGGTTACATTTAAAGGGGGTGTAGCATGGTAAATACTGGTTATCTTTATCCACGCCTTCTTTTGGACAACTGCACTTATATCTGTTTCGCGTATGATGCACGCACGTGAATACTGCGGTCGCGTGGTCCAGGCGCGGATCCAGGATTTCTTAGGGGAGGGGACCCAATTTTTTTTCTTTGCTCCCGAAAATTTGGAAATCGCGCCGGCCGAAAAGTCGTTCAATGGGGGGGGGGGGGGGGGGGGGGGCGGCTAGTGAGTCCTTTTTTTTTTTGGCCCTCGAAAATTTAAAAATCCTCCCCCCCAAATGTAAATATCACGTGTTTTTGCACGTTTTTTTTCGCGGGGGGGGGGGGGGGGGCGGGCCCCCTGGATCCGCCACTGGCGTGGTCCGTAGTCGTAATATACCTGATTGGCCCCGAGTCAGGCCACGGGAAAGACACATAGTCTTGTCATGCTACACCCCCTTTAACCTTAATGTACCAACATCGTGAAATTCGTTTACAAACCAAAAATATACGGACTTACGACTAGAAACAATTCATTAAATTCTACAATTTTATAACTAATATTGTCAAGCCTTGACGGAGAACTAAAATAAGAACTCAGTGAGGGTCAATGGTTATAGCATTACCTACATACGGGCATAACATTTCTATTTGTATGTGTGTGTGGGGCAGCACGAGTTCGATTCGATCTGCAGGCATAAATATGAGCACAACCTAATTATAAGATTTATGTTAATACACGCATGCACAAACCCAGTTCAAGCCAGTTGTTTACATTATATGTATTTTCAAACATTTCCGCATTCCACAGTAGGCCTACTTGCGAAATGCCACTCATTTAACTTAAATGCTAGTGGGAGGTGGTGCAGATGTCTTTTTTTCTCCTCCTTTCCCTCTGTTCCCGCTTCTTCCTTTTGATATTTTTTCACCACTCAATTGGCGTTAGAGGGAGGGGGTAGGCCCAATGCTCCCCTGTAGCGACGCCTAGGAGTCAAATGCATACAAAGATCCAAAGTCTATACGAAATTCTGGTATATGGAGTTGAGTATACAATGGAATCGGTCAAAAATCTGACAAGGATTAGACAACAGCAAAGCGAAAGGCAATTCATTTGATGCGTGGTGTATTTAACAATACAGTTATCCAATTTTTTTCTCCTCGAACGCAAAGGAACTGATAAACCCATGGCAATAAAAGAGTGCAAATATCCAAAGTCTAAAAGATATTTTGACAGCGTCTCCTGGTTTCCATTGTCCCCGAACAATTTCATTCTAAACAAATATTGGTTTCGCTCTTAATTCTTAATTTTCAAACGAGGGCCCTCTTAAAGTTTATGGATTGAAGTTTATGGATGATCGTAAACAGAGATTCCCCCAGGCTAGTTAAGGTCTGGATACGCCACTGATCTAAATGTTTATGTAAACGTGTGCGTGCATTCATTTTTAGCATATGCATGGGGGTGCATCTTGGTGATAACAAACCGTTGGCTACATTGGCTTCATTCTTAATACATGTTTTCAGCTCGTGCATTAGTGAATATGCACTGCACGCAGGTTTCAGTTTCAGTTTCAGTTTCAGTTTATTTTCATATTTCACACGTTGTATAATACATCATTAAATTTAGCATGTTACATTTTTGTACTCATTTTAGGATGCGTTTATACAAACAAAAAAGAATGATACATAAGACTAAGTTGAATAAAGAAAGAAATATGATGGAGCCTAAAGAGAAAGCAATGCTTGTAGGTCATAGGCTCCGGAAGTTACAATAATGACATAGTCTTGTGTATATTACAAAACGTAATTTAATTAAATTGAAACTTATTATGAAGAAAAAAGAAACAATATTCATATACTTAGCAATATTGTATAACATATCCACTACCCGTACGCAATGGCAATTCTCATAGGAGCACACCAAGATGTCGGCATCAATTGACAGGGAGTGTCGCTGGCTGTGTGCCGGTAAGGTACGATGATGAAGAAAATTTGAGTGTAGCCGCGCTGGCGAACAGACTGTTGTCAATGACGCCATCATCTTGGTATGATGGAACAAACATGAATAGAACATTTGTTTTTGATACACATTTATGTAAAACTAAATATTAGCTCGATGACAAGCCGCCATATCCACCTGTAGTAATCAGTCACAGTAGGATAATGAACGAGAATTGTCGAGTTTATTGTCCGTCTCATTGTGACTTAACCAAGCGCAGTGCATATCACTAATGCACGAGCTGAAAACATGTATTATTTGTTTTATAAGATGGGTCTACAATATTAATATAAAGAGGATATATTGACGGTTGAGTCACAATGAGACAGACAATGAACTTGACAAGTCTCTTTTATTATCCCACTGTGACTTAACCTGCGTGCAGTGCATAGTCACTAATGCACTTGCAAACATGTATTTTTTTGTAAAATAGTGCATGATAATTACTGGAGAGAAAATACTTCAAAATATTTCTTTTAATCTGATTAACATTTGGAACATGTGTGTTTTAGGGGAGACTTAAAGCTATCCATTTTTTTTATTTTTTTATTTTTTTTATTTATTTTTTATTTTTTTTTTTGGGGGGGGGGGGGGCTATTCTGTAAAAATCAGACGTTTATATAAAAACGACCAGGCGTGGATCCAGGAATTTTTTTTTTTTTTTTTTTTTTTTTTTTGGGGGGGGGGGGGGGGGGGCCTAAATTTGAAATCAATTTGAAATTTAGTGTGCTGAAATTTGAAAATCGTGCCGGCCAATATTTCGCTAAGTAGGAGGGGGGGGGGGGGGGGGGGGGGGGGGGGTGGCGGGGTTGGGGGTAGTTATTTTTTTTTTCTCCCGAAAATTTGAAAAATCGCACACTTCCCCCCCCCCACCCCCCCCCCACCCCCCCCGCCCCATCCCCCCCCCCCCCCCCCCCCCCCCCGATCCGCCAGTAACCACGACCGTCGTGTAAACCTTGCTAATATTAATTAGACCCGGATCTCAATTCGTATCATGATGGGTAGCCCAGATTATGTCCGTTTTAGGTAATTTTACAATCACACGCACATCCCACACACGGCAGCACGTTGTCTCCACTCATCGCGCGATGCCTCAAAACAACCGTCGATAAGAACGTTATCGGGGGTACTTATGAGAGGGCAAGGACTACTGTCACCGGTTTAGCGTTGAGGGTGTGTCGTTTTCTCAGCTGATAATTGTGCGCACGACACGAAGACGGTCCTGCCAGGCTGTGGACTACGCCTCGATATGCTATCGAGTCTCTGATCCTTCTCACAATATTGTAGCAGCGGATACATGATAAGGGATATCAATCTGAATACGTGTACTGGTTTTTAATGCTAAGCGTGGGCTTAACCGCGACATATTTTCCTAAATGTGATTATCATGATAACAAAACTGTTTTTCGTACTTAACCACGAACCGGCGTCCCAATGGCTGAGGCAGACGAGAACAAAAAGATAAATACATCTTCATTGAAGCTTGTATGCCAACTCTGCGACAACATTTTCGAAGAGGCCATACCAATTACATGTGTACACCTCATGTTCTGTGGGAAGTGTTTCGAGAAAAATGGTTTGCTTGATGATCTCGGCCATGGCTTGGTCTGCACTCGGTGCCCCGGGAATTCTGCTAGCAGGGTAAGTGGTCAAAATGATAATAAGTCAATGCATTATAAAAGCCAAATAGCCGTCTGGGTATTTCCATTTACTCACTATGAATATGACGGACAAAGAAAGCGGACATAATAGTTTCTCAGGTAGACAAAGGAACATCCCTTCACTGCTATTAAGTCAAGTGACAACATTTACACAAAATACATAGAGGATGGTTCGGAGATGGTTCATGCACTTTCGTACTTTGTGCTAAGAAAAAACAAAAACAAATTTACCGATGTAATTTATTGTTTAATTTAGAAAAAAGAATCAGTTTACTCTCAGATTGCTTGTATTGAAGCATGTATTCGAATTGCATATACAAACAATGTTTTAAATTGTTGTATAAATGTAATTTTGGGGATTGTCATTATTGTGTGTTATAACAATAAAAATGTCCAACTGGGGCAAACATATGGAACTTTGCCATTTTTATTTGAATTGTGATGTCACAGTAGTGCATATCCATTGAGCTGCATGAAATGGACAGGACTTTCATAATGACTGGGCAATTTACACCTAGACACACCGACGCAAACAGTAGCTATTAATTTAACTCCGGCTCAGAGGCGGCCCTTTAGGGGGAGGGGTACACAGGTGTAACCCCCACTTCAAGTACCCCCGAATTTTCCATTTTTACATAGGAAAAGTTGCCCCGTTTACTTTGACAAGCGCCTTATTGCATTGTAAAAGCGCCCTTCCTTTTAGAGATGTGCTTATACCCCCCCCATCAGGATTGATTTGGTCCTCTTTATAAGATTTATTTTTGTGCACTGCGACCTCACAATTTTTTTCGCTCGGTTCGCTCGCTCGCGATGAATATTCACACCATCGCACCCAACTGCAAAGTATGATGCTTAACAATATCCTGTACGATGAATACAGAGAAACAAATATTGAAATCATCTCTAATAACGTAATCACAATGTCTATTTGTTGTTGGTAATATGTGATTTCCCTTTGTAGATGCCCTTTTTTTCTCCAGAAATTATCCTTTTTTGGTCGTGTATAAGGTTGTACGTATAAGAGAAAACAGTATAGAAATCATCCCTGATATGTAATTACAATGTAGGGATTTATACCAATGTCTAACAAATTGTATATTTCGCCTTGCGATTTCCCTTTGTAGGTATCTTTTTCCAAGAAAGTGCCCTTTTTGTGGGTGCCCCCTCCCCCCTTTTGGAAGTCGCCCGCCACTCCTGCTCCAGCATCTCAAACAGGTGATATCTTAGAGCATATATTACGTTCTATCAAAAATATTGATGGAATAACCAAATTTATGGGATGACAAGTTATCTATTAACTTCACATGCTTGAATTTATACACACACAAAGACACAATATAACAAATTGGGAGGATATTACATCTGGAAATAATATATATGAACATAGCACCTATGGAGTTACACTATTGACAACCAACTAATTTGACAGTTCGAACATTATTGAAGGTAAGACTATTTTATGTGAAGTGTGGAAATCAGAGGCTTATTGAAAAGCGTGTCTTGTAAACGTACCCATCTTAAAACTTAAAGGGATAGTTGAGTTCTGTTTTCAGACTGCAAAATGCCTTCCAAGTGCATGGTTATTGCTCTTATTCCTATCTATGACATTTCTAGTGCCCTTTTAGAACCTAAAATTGCTATGAAGGTGACTTTAGACCCCAAAATTTGTGAAATTTAGCAAGTACGAGCATACAATTCAGCTCCACTTTAAAAAAAAAAAAAAAAACAGTGACCGTCAATTAATCATTTAATTAAAAATAACTATACATGGGCCGGCTGGTTGTGCGTATATATAAGCAACACGAAAATGCCAACAAAAAAACCCCCCAACATCGGCATTAGCTGAAAATACGACGTAAAAGGCGTTATTTCGTTTTTTCAACGGTTTTTCAAATTTTTTCAATATCTAATATTTGTGGTGGTACACAAATATTAGAGATCGTTATATTTCAGCCGTCTCTGAACCGATTTTGATCAAACAAAGATGATTTTGTCATTTAAATATTATGTTCTTTCAAATTTGACATTATCATTATCATTATCATTATCTCACAAACAAATTATTTTGTGTAGCTCCCTCTGCAACAGAACTCAACTATCCCTTTAAGTACGTCTTAATATAAAGTTGGTTCAGTAAACCAATATAAGAACATTAAATGACATTAAATAGGTTACATTTAAAGGGGGTGTAGCATGGTAAATACTGGTTATCTTTATCCACGCCTTCTTTTGGACAACTGCACTTATATCTGTTTCGCGTATGATGCACGCACGTGAATACTGCGGTCGCGTGGTCCAGGCGCGGATCCAGGATTTCTTAGGGGAGGGGACCCAATTTTTTTCTTTGCTCCCGAAAATTTGGAAATCGCGCCGGCCGAAAAGTCGTTCAATGCGCGGGGGGGGGGGGGGGCGGCTAGTGAGTCCTTTTTTTTTTTGGCCCTCGAAAATTTAAAAATCCTCCCCCCCAAATGTAAATATCACGTGTTTTTGCACGTTTTTTCGCGTGGGGGGGGGGGGGGGGGGGGCGGGCCCCCTGGATCCGCCACTGGCGTGGTCCGTAGTCGTAATATACCTGATTGGCCCCGAGTCAGGCCACGGGAAAGACACATAGTCTTGTCATGCTACACCCCCCTTTAACCTTAATGTACCAACATCGTGAAATTCGTTTACAAACCAAAAATATACGGACTTACGACTAGAAACAATTCATTAAATTCTACAATTTTATAACTAATATTTGTCAAGCCTTGACGGAGAACTAAAATAAGAACTCAGTGAGGGTCAATGGTTATAGCATTACCTACATACGGGCATAACATTTCTATTTGTATGTGTGTGTGGGGCAGCACGAGTTCGATTCGATCTGCAGCATAAATATGAGCACAACCTAATTATAAGATTTATGTTAATACACGCATGCACAAACCCAGTTCAAGCCAGTTGTTTACATTATATGTATTTTCAAACATTTCCGCATTCCACAGTAGGCCTACTTGCGAAATGCCACTCATTTAACTTAAATGCTAGTGGGAGGTGGTGCAGATGTCTTTTTTTCTCCTCCTTTCCCTCTGTTCCCGCTTCTTCCTTTTGATATTTTTTCACCACTCAATTGGCGTTAGAGGGAGGGGGGTAGGCCCAATGCTCCCCTGTAGCGACGCCTAGGAGTCAAATGCATACAAAGATCCAAAGTCTATACGAAATTCTGGTATATGGAGTTGAGTATACAATGGAATCGGTCAAAATCTGACAAGGATTAGACAACAGCAAAGCGAAAGGCAATTCATTTGATGCGTGGTGTATTTAACAATACAGTTATCCAATTTGTTTTCTCCTCGAACGCAAAGGAACTGATAAACCCATGGCAATAAAAGAGTGCAAATATCCAAAGTCTAAAAGATATTTTGACAGCGTCTCCTGGTTTCCATTGTCCCCGAACAATTTCATTCTAAACAAATATTGGTTTCGCTCTTAATTCTTAATTTTCAAACGAGGGCCCTCTTAAAGTTTATGGATTGAAGTTTATGGATGATCGTAAACAGAGATTCCCCCAGGCTAGTTAAGGTCTGGATACGCCACTGATCTAAATGTTTATGTAAACGTGTGCGTGCATTCATTTTAGCATATGCATGGGGGTGCATCTTGGTGATAACAACCGTTGGCTACATTGGCTTCATTCTTAATACATGTTTTCAGCTCGTGCATTAGTGAATATGCACTGCACGCAGGTTTCAGTTTCAGTTTCAGTTTCAGTTATTTTCATATTTCACACGTTGTATAATACATCATTAAATTTAGCATGTTACATTTTTGTACTCATTTTAGTGCGTTTATACAAACAAAAAAGAATGATACATAAGACTAAGTTGAATAAAGAAAGAAATATGATGGAGCCTAAAGAGAAAGCAATGCTTGTAGGTCATAGGCTCCGGAAGTTACAATAATGACATAGTCTTGTGTATATTACAAAACGTAATTTAATTAAATTGAAAACTTATTATGAAGAAAAAAGAAACAATATTCATATACTTAGCAATATTTGTATAACATATCCACTACCCGTACGCAATGGCAATTCTCATAGGAGCACACCAAGATGTCGGCATCAATTGACAGGGAGTGTCGCTGGCTGTGTGCCGGTAAGGTACGATGATGAAGAAAATTTGAGTGTAGCCGCGCTGGCGAACAGACTGTTGTCAATGACGCCATCATCTTGGTATGATGGAACAAACATGAATAGAACATTTGTTTTTGATACACATTTATGTAAAACTAAATATTAGCTCGATGACAAGCCGCCATATCCACCTGTAGTAATCAGTCACAGTAGGATAATGAACGAGAATTGTCGAGTTTATTGTCCGTCTCATTGTGACTTAACCAAGCGCAGTGCATATCACTAATGCACGAGCTGAAAAACATGTATTATTTGTTTTATAAGATGGGTCTACAATATTAATATAAAGAGGATATATTGACGGTTGAGTCACAATGAGACAGACAATGAACTTGACAAGTCTCTTTTATTATCCACTGTGACTTAACCTGCGTGCAGTGCATAGTCACTAATGCACTTGCAAACATGTATTTTTTGTAAAATAGTGCATGATAATTACTGGAGAGAAAATACTTCAAAATATTTCTTTTAATCTGATTAACATTTGGAACATGTGTGTTTTAGGGGAGACTTAAAGCTATCCATTTTTTTTATTTTTTTTTTTTTATTTATTATTTTTTTTTTTGGGGGGGGGGGGGCTATTCTGTAAAAATCAGACGTTTATATAAAAACGACCAGGCGTGGATCCAGGAATTTTTTTTTTTTTTTTTTTTTTTTTGGGGGGGGGGGGGGGGGCCTAAATTTGAAATCAATTTGAAATTTAGTGTGCTGAAATTTGAAAATCGTGCCGGCCAATATTTCGCTAAGTAGGAGGGGGGGGGGGGGGGGGGGGGGGGGGGTGGGGGGGGTTGGGGGTAGTTATTTTTTTTTTCTCCCGAAAATTTGAAAAATCGCACTTCCCCCCCCCCCCCCCCCCCCCCGATCCGCCAGTAACCACGACCGTCGTGTAAACCTTGCTAATATTAATTAGACCCGGATCTCAATTCGTATCATGATGGGTAGCCCAGATTATGTCCGTTTTAGGTAATTTTACAATCACACGCACATCCCACACACGGCAGCACGTTGTCTCCACTCATCGCGCGATGCCTCAAAACAACCGTCGATAAGAACGTTATCGGGGTACTTATGAGAGGGCAAGGACTACTGTCACCGGTTTAGCGTTGAGGGTGTGTCGTTTTCTCAGCTGATAATTGTGCGCACGACACGAAGACGGTCCTGCCAGGCTGTGGACTACGCCTCGATATGCTATCGAGTCTCTGATCCTTCTCACAATATTGTAGCAGCGGATACATGATAAGGGATATCAATCTGAATACGTGTACTGGTTTTTAATGCTAAGCGTGGGCTTAACCGCGACATATTTTCCTAAATGTGATTATCATGATAACAAAACTGTTTTCGTACTTAACCACGAACCGGCGTCCCAATGGCTGAGGCAGACGAGAACAAAAAGATAAATACATCTTCATTGAAGCTTGTATGCCAACTCTGCGACAACATTTTCGAAGAGGCCATACCAATTACATGTGTACACCTCATGTTCTGTGGGAAGTGTTTCGAGAAAAATGGTTTGCTTGATGATCTCGGCCATGGCTTGGTCTGCACTCGGTGCCCCGGGAATTCTGCTAGCAGGGTAAGTGGTCAAAATGATAATAAGTCAATGCATTATAAAAGCCAAATAGCCGTCTGGGTATTTCCATTTACTCACTATGAATATGACGGACAAAGAAAGCGGACATAATAGTTTCTCAGGTAGACAAAGGAACATCCCTTCACTGCTATTATGTAAAAATGTGTAGAACAGGTGTCACATGCATATTCACCTGTTCTACACATTTTTAGATAATAGCAGTGAAGGGATGTTCCTTTGTCTACCTGAGGAACTGTATAATTTGTCCGCTTTCTTTGTCCGTCATATTCATAGTGACTGTACCACTCGTTTTTGACCAACCTGACACACTTCAATCTGACCCACTTTTCCCCATTCATTTTCCTCACAGAGGCATTTCAGGAGACAGGTTCTGTGTCTAGCTTTTTTTGCTAGTGAATATTCATGACATGAGTGCCGCCATATTTAAGGGAGTTTACAAATAGCACATGGTACAAATGACCCCAAATATCCACAGATCTTTTACACATGGAGAAGTTCCACTTTGAGAATCTTAGAATAATAACTGCCAAAGTCCTAGATGTGCTTCATGAATACCTTTTGTTTAACCTCTTGAAAAGAATACTTCCACCTGCGTATCTTAGAATGTACCGTTAGTGCATAAATTAATAATGTTACATAACTTTCATGAGCGCATATCCAGTATTCGTCTCTGTGGGTTTTACCATTTTGGTACAAATGACCTTCATCTGCCCATGCGCAGATTGTATCTGTGAACTGGCTTATTTTCGTCGCGCGAAAATACGTAATTTCCACTCTTTACCCGGCTCTTTACAAATCCACAATATTTATGAATCTCTGGCTCCCCGCTCGCTTCTTATACACGGCGAGCCCAGATTGAGCTCGCGAGGGAAACCTGCGCACTCGCAAAGTAAACCAGCGCATGCGCACATGGAATCCGGTAGGGTGGTTAATAGAGTGATAGTAATTATACAAATCAATCTTTCATCAACTCATCGTTAGCTCAATCGGTAAAGACAGTGTGTTTCTAATAGAACTTTGAAGTTGACGTGAGGGTCCAAATCTTAGTTTATTTATTTTGTTTGCCTTCATAAATAGTGAGGCAAAGCAACAATCAAAGTCCAATATTGTTTGTGACGTCTTTGCAGGCTTTCCTAACTTGTTCTGTATAGCAGAACAATGAAATAATTTTACGTTGCAAAGCAATGGTAATTCTTGATATCACGTATTGAATTCGTGATATCAAGAATTCGATTTCGTGCTATCAAGAATTGAAATCTTGATATCAAGAAATATGTTTTAATGATAAAACGGCTTGCCATAAGCTCGCGCCAGCTCGCCACAACTCGAGGCTCCAACTCGGCTAAGTGGGAGCCCTGCATATGAAAATGAGTTCATACTTGAATTTGGGCTCGCCGTGGTACGAACAAATAAGACACTTCCCGTTGCAAGTGTTGTAATTTACACGCTTGTAAATGGTACACTCGGCCGCTTGCAATTTACTTTTGAAATCTTCCGCTGATATCATGAGAACTGTTACAGACTACAAAAATAGGTCAGCCCCCCATTGGATCCGCCAATGCTAGAGTTTACATAGAAAATTTAATTTATTTCAAAACAAACAAAAACGGGGGCAATAGAAAATAACCAGCGTGTAAATTACAAGCGACAACGCTTGCACAGTGACCACGCTTATAGCATGAATATTCACTAGCAAAAAAGCC
Source organism: Strongylocentrotus purpuratus (assembly GCF_000002235.5). Classification (NCBI taxonomy): domain Eukaryota; kingdom Metazoa; phylum Echinodermata; class Echinoidea; order Camarodonta; family Strongylocentrotidae; genus Strongylocentrotus; species Strongylocentrotus purpuratus. The sequence continues at coordinate 12,718,148 of NW_022145597.1, read as the reverse complement.
ATTCACAGAAAATGCCTCTGTGTAGAAAATGAATGAGAAAAAGAGTGGGTCAGATTGAAGCGTGTACAGTACAGTAAATGGAAGCACCCGTTAAAGGCCCAGTCACACAGAGGGGACGCATGGGGGACGCATGGCAAGCGCATTGGAAATTTGCAATTTTGGCCAGTGCGTTATCGTTCGCGAGGCGTGCGTCATCATTCGTTACTCGTTCGTCGAGCGCGCTGGACCAACGCTGGGCCAACGCTATGCATTCGTCGTCATTTGCTGTGTGCGTCGGGATTTCTCGAGCATGCTCAAAAGTGTGCGCGGAGCTCGACGCATGAATGTACACGCCAAAAGGACGCCAGACATAGTGCGCGGAGCGCGCTAGACCGACGCCAGACATACGTGGAGCATACGCCCTGTATAGGCGCAGCGCGCTAGCAACACGCTATGCATTCGGTGTCAGCAGGGGCGTCTCCAAAGGGGGGGGGGGGGGGGTGACACCCCCCCCCACCTGTCAGGATATTGTCGGTTAAATTGCGCTGCCGTCGGGGAAAAAGAGGAAAAGGGGGAGGGGAAAAAAAGAGGGGAAGGGAAAGAAAAGAAAAAAAAGGAAAAGACAAGAAAGAAAGGAAAAGGGAGGAAAGAAAGGATAGAAAGAGAGAAGAAAGAAAGAGAAAAAAGAAAAAGGGAGAGAAGAGGAAAGAAAGGAAAAGAAAGAAAAGGGAAACAAAAGAAACGGATGATGAAAGAGAGAGGGGAGGTAAGAGCCTGAGAGAGGTGGGGTGGGAGTAAAAGATAGAGGGGGTTGTTGGGTGAAGTCGTCTCGTCGAGGGAGCAAGAAAGACACGGGTAAATATGTTGCTGTGTCGGGTCAGCTGTGTCGGTATTCTTGCTCGATCCTCGTGTACTATATCAATGCAGAAGTTTGAAGTCGGTGAGCAACCGTGAGATGTATATTGTCCGTCGGCCAACGAGTTTTTATCCCTACGAACTGTGACTTTTTATCCGCTGTCACGACTTCGAGAATGACTACAACTACAATACTTGTATTTTCTCAAAGTTTCACTTTCCTATAATATCAGCTAAACAAATCAGAGGTTTAAAATTTTCGGGGACACTAAATTCAAGCAAGAAAGAGTCAACAACGGTACGACGAATCGTCTTCTTTCTCTAATAATTTAAGGAAACGTCTAAGCTTCCGTGATTCGCGCGAGAGGGGGAAACTAAATTCAGATAAATAGGGCTTAATAAGAAGTCGAAAACGGTGCAACGAATCGTCTTCTTTCTATAATAATTAAAACAAACATCTAAGCTTTAATCGCGGAAAGGGGAAAACTGAATTCAGACAAGAATTAAGAGTCGAAAACGGTACAACGAATCGTCTGCTTTCTCTAACAATTTAAGGAGACGTCAAAGCTTCCGCGCTTCGCGATAAAGGGGGAAACTGAATTCAGACAATTGGGGCTTATTAAGAGTCGTAAACGGTACAACGAATCGTCTTCTTTCTTTAATAATTTAATGAACGTCAAAATTTTTGCGCTTCGCGCGGGAGGGGGGAAACTTCATTCAGACAAGGATTAACAGTCGAGAACGGGAGGGGGAGAACTGAATTCAAATAAGGATTAAAGAGTCGAGAACAGTACACCGAATCGTCTGCTTTTCTCATAATTCAAAGAAACGTCTAAGGTTCCGCGCTTTGCGTGGGAGGAAAGCGCGGGAGGCGGAGAAACTGAATTTTAACAAGGATTAACAGTCGAGAACGGTACAGCAAATCGTCTTCTTTCTTTCATAATTTAATGAAATGTCAAAATGTTTGCGCTTCGCGCGGGAGGGAGGAAACTTCATTCAGACAAGATTAACAGTCGAGAACGGGAGGGGGAGAACTGAATTTAGATAAGGATTAAGAGTCGAGAACAACTAGTACACCGAATCGTCTGCTTTTCTCATAATTTAATGAAACGTCAAAGCTTCCGCGCTTTGCGCGGGAGGGGGAGAAACTGAATTCTGACAAGGATTAACAATCGTGAACGGTACAGCAAATCGTCTTCTTTTTATAATAATTTAATGAAACGCCAAAGCTTTCGCGCTTCGCGCGGGGGGGGGGGGGGGGGGGGAAACTTAATTCAGACAAGGATTAACAGTCGGGAATGGTACAATCAATCTCTTTAAGTGATTCGCATGCTCACTACCGGCCCTCCCTAAAATAAGATCCTAGCTCAGCGCCTGCATTAAAATATATAGCTATGATAAAACTGAATAAAGCACTTTAAGGAATTGGAGGGGGGGGGGGGGGGGAGGGAAAAAATTACTATAACATTATCATATATTTTCTATTTGAATTCGATTGGTCAGTTCATTGAGATTAGAGGCGATCCAGAATCTTTGAGCATGAGCTTGAGCATCATCCAGTATATATCTATATGCCAACACCTAATTTCCTTTCCTATATACTGAATTTTTTATTGCAGGATCAACAGTGGGATTCAAAGCAAGACGTCTTCTTACATTCGATGTATCTTCGTGCTAAATGCAGGCGAGCCCTCCTGGAGAATTGTGACAATCCTGAGGTAAATTCGCTCTGCGAACAACTGGACAAGGCCCTTCATATCAATGAATATACAAGCTCTAGTACACCTTCACTTCAAGATTCCTTCATAGGAGGAACAAAACGTTGTCTCGGATCTGGATGCAAGACATGCTCTCTGGTAATAGACGCCCCCTATGTGCAGAGTCTTAGTGGAGGAAATGTGAAGGTTGGAGGCAATTTCACATGTAAGTCTAAACGTGTCATCTACTACATCCATTGCAGTAGATGCCAGGCAGGATACGTTGGTAAAACTACACAGAAGCTGCAAGATAGAATGAGTCAGCATTGTAGAGATATAAAACAAAGGAATACAAGATCTTCTGTCGCAAATCATTTTAACCTTGGTTATCATACTATTGAAGACTTAAGAGTGTGCGTGATGACACGATTCCACAACAGGACATCAGATAAGAAAATGAAGGAGGAAGAGAAGAGAATGATGATAATTCTAGGGACCATTGAACCACATGGTATGAATAAAGGTTAATCGAATTTAACTGATTATGATGTATATTTTTGGAGTAAGTGCCATAAGCCCGAGCTGGCGGATACAGATGCTAATAAAGACATCATTATTATTACTTTTTTTCTTTCCGTTTTTATAAATATGTTTTACTGATTTTAAAAAGTATAAACTATATAGGCCTAATTATTTTTTTCATGAATATGTTTTATTGATTAAAATGGGTTCAAACATATTCATAAAAATATAACACAATAATAAAATATAATGATCAAATACAAGAGAATCATTAAAAAAAACGACAACAATACGATCACCTTCTTTTTGTCGTTCCCTGTTTGCTATTCGCTCCGTCTACAACTTCATGAGCATGTTTTTTTAATATTTGAATTTACACTTTCTTTTTCCTCTCTCTCTCGAACGTTTACTTTCTGTGGTTGCTTTGTGATGACTACTCGATCTTCAGTTGCATATTCAGACCTAGGTTTCATGAGGGGTAAAAAAACGAGAGCTTACTGAGTACTGTGATCCATACAGTTCAGCAGGGAAAAAACATTTTTAGTGCACTATTTCAGGTTACGGTGAGCGAGGAAAATAACGCTCTAATTGACCTAATTCATTATTTGGGAAAGAAACGGAGAAGCTGGAATAGCTTTATTCCAAGAACTTTAAAGGTTACTGCGAGAAAAATTTCAGTTGTTTGTTTTCGAGTTTTTAAACAGTTATGACTGTTTTGAAGAACATTATGCGAAAACTAATACACGTCCTTGTAAAACACATATTTAATAGATATTTTGCGACCAAATAGTAAATCTGTTAATGATTGTGTCTAGGTTTAGTTCCGTTTTGCGACGAAGCTGTAAAGTCTTTTTTAAAGAGATAAAGTTGAGTTCTGGTAATGCGACTTGCATTGGGAAAAAAACTGAGTGGAAGCGATCGGAAATGGTCCATAATGTAGCACATTGGTATATATAAGTATTGGTATATACCATGAGGTTTTGGAACCGTCAACATGATAAGAAATTGGAGCATTCCAGCTAAAAGTTACATGCACTGTACATAGAAATGTATATATGGGACTACATAAACATATTATGTGACGTGAATATAAAGGCCCGGTTACACAGAGGGGACGCATTGGGGGCGCACGGCCGGCGCATTGAAAATCGGAAAAAGTCGTGATTCCGACTTTTGTCAGGATTTGGGAGAAGCTAGCGAGCTGACACCGAATGCATAGCGTGTTGCTAGCGCGCTGCGCGTATACAGGGCGTGTGCTCCACGTATGTCTGGCGTTGGTCTAGCGCGCTCTGCGCATGTCTGGCGTCCCGTTGGCATGTACATTCATGCGTCGAGCTCCGCGCACACTTTTGAGCATGCTCAAAAAATCCCGACGCACACAGCTAATTACGACGAATGCATAGCGTTGGCCCAGCGTTGATCCAGCGCGCTCGACGAACGAGTAACGAATGATGACGCACGCCTCGCGAACGACAACGCACTGGCCAAAATTGTAAATTTCCAATGCGCTGGCTGTGCGTCCCCCATGCGTCCCTTCTGTGTGACCGGGCCTTTAGGTCCACAACATTTAAAACTGTTACTTGTCAAATTTCGAATATGAGGGAAATGGAAGAGCCATTCTTTTCGTTGGACCTATTTTGTATATTATTTTATTCTAATACATACGAATTAATTTTCACTTTCACCAGAGCTCAACCCTGTCTTTAAGTCATTATAAGGCTATATAAGTCTATAAAACGTTTAAGTTTAACTGTTAATTTTAAATTCCAACTTTTTATGCTTACTGCTTGTACATGTTTATTGCAAATTTTCATGCCGACACCATCATATATATTTTCTTAAATACTATGACGAAGGGATTTTGCGGGGTTACGACTTTATACTCATATAATTATGGCCACACATGATATGCTGAAATACTAATAGGGAAGGAAATGGGGAATAAATACTGATCACGAAATACTGACCATTTGTGGGATTTTATTTGTATCATTACAAGTATATTTTTAGCTGAATTGTGTATCATGATCAAACGTTTTAATTCTTGTTTCCATTATCAGTGTATAATTTGATCTTGCTTTTTTATATTATTCATTGTACTATTTTACTATTTATTAAGTTGTCTACTGTTTCACCTTATATTGGTGTTGCGCACAAGACGTGTTTTTACACGTGCTATAAAGATACGGCATATTTTATTGAATACTTTTATCTTTATAATATATTTTATCGTGAATCGTGTAAGTGTAACTTGTTTACTTAAATGATATTGAATAGGTTACTTTGGAGCTAACATGTACCGACAACGTCAAATTTGTTCACACACCCACAATATACGGACTCTTAACAACTTATTTATTCTAATGTATTTTGCAACTAATGTTTGTAAAGCCTGGACTGAGAACTAAAATATGACCTCAGTGTTAAAGGGATAGTTGAGTTTCGTTGCAGAGGGCGCTACGCAACACATTTTTTTGTGAGATAATGAAAAACTGATTTGAAAATTTGAAAGAATATACAATTTAAATGAAAAATCATCTTTGTTTCATTAAAAAGTGGTTCAGAGACGGCTGAAATTTCAATAAATATAACTATTTCTAATATTTGGTGATTCCCCACTAATATTCGGTAATTTTTAACCAGCCGTTGAAAAAAGCGCTTTAGACGTTTCATTCCAGCCAATGCCAATATTGGCTATTTGTTGGCTTGTTCGTGTTGGTTATGGTACGTACAACCAGCCGGCCCGTGTATTGTTATTATTAATTAATTAATTAATTAATTAATTAACGGTATCCGTATTTTTTTTAAATGGAACTGAACTGGTAGGATCGTATTCAATCTAAATTCACACATTTTGGGGTCTAAAATTACCTTTATAGCAATTTTAGGTTCTAAAAGGGCACTAGAAATGTCATAAATATTAGAATAAGAGCAATAACCATGCAATTTGAAGGCATTTGCGGTCTCAAACAAGAACTCAAATATCCCTTTGAGGGTCCATGGTTACAGCATTAAATACATACGGGCTGCGTGTGTATGGATGTGGGTGCGTGTGCGTGTGTGTGTCTGGCCGCACGAATTGGATTCGGACATAAATATGAAAAAATATATTGAAATGATATATGTTAAGGCAAACATGCAAAAACCGAGTTGCATATAATATATGTAAATTTAACCCTTTTCTCCAATCCACGGTATTGCAAAATAACACTTATTCAAGTAGGGGTGATTGAGTATTCAATTGAAGCCCTACAACATATGATATACAGATAAGTAAAAGCAACTTCACATAAAATATACATAATTATATTTCAAAATTTCCTTCAGTTTCTTGATAGAACAGAAACACTAATTGAGAAATAGATGAGAATGAAATAGTGTAAGTTATGTATTTCATGTGCGGATCTGCGTCCTTAATGAAGTATACAGCAGAGAAAAAAATCATGGAGAAATGAGTATAAGATAAAATAAATGCTGGAAAAGAGATTAGAGACAGTACATATTTTGTTCGTTTCACTTAAAGTGCAACATTTTCCCACTCTAAAGTGCAAAAGGAGTACATATCCTCCTGGTCTTGTCAAGCTGCTCCTTAAAATGTTGACCGTTTAGTAAGACGAGATAAATTTGGTTATATTAACAAAATATTGATAGATAACGTCGATTGGAAGTAAAGCGAAGACTATAATTTGTTATGTTTGCTGTTCCAAACACACAATGCAAAGCAAACAATCAGCGAATCCAGACGTTATTTTGACATTCCTTTCAAGATGGAAGTTTCTGCAAGACTCATTATTATATATAAGTCTGCCAATGAAGTTGCGGGCAATTACTTTCTGGACTTGTAGCGGTAGGGTAAATCAACTTAAGATAGTGCTTAAACCCCTCTAAAGTGTTGGGAGCCCTAAATTTGCCTAACATTTGAGGGCAAAATGTCACTTAAATTGTAGCAGAATGTGAAAGAGGATGTCATTTAAGACTCACTTCTGCAAAGATTTCCCCCCAAAATGTGTTTGAAGACAAATATTGATACAAAATACATAATTTTGGTTTTCTGTTGTACGCAGAAAACCTAAATTTTGTATTCTTTCATCAATATTCGAATTCAAACACATTTGTTTTGAAAACCCTTGCAGAAATGTGTTTTAAATGACATCCTTTTTCACATTATGATAGAATGTAGTGAAATGTTGCCATCAAATTTGTAAGGCTCCCAACACTTCAGAGGGGCTTTAAGGTAGATTATTGGTGTGAACGACAAGGTTTGAATGACCATGGTGACATGAAAGAGGGATTATTATTATTCTTTAAAATTACTATAGCCATTAATTAAATATATTATTTTCATATGATATATCATGTAGGAAGGAGACTATTTTTTAAATTTGAAGAAAAAATCATCACCCGACGATTGACGATTTTATACAAGTAACCTTGCTCGCAGCCTAGCGAATTTTCTTCTCTAAATTAGATACAATGTGTCATGGAACTGAGTGTGTATGTAGTGTTTTTCTTAGTTCATATTATATGTGAAAAGTTTAAGGTATTCCCTCCACATTTTTTTTCTTGCTTTTGAATGAGATTTATGAATTTTATTTGTTCTTACTGTTCATGACATACAGAAGTACTCTTAAGAGCAATCATAAGAAATGTTTCTGGAAATAGGTTAAGAAAACTGTAAGTATTTATGTTTCTCAGATTAACTAATATTAGTTATATTACATGTAAAGTATCTATTTTGTATATACCTTTTTGTTGGTAATAAATGCATTTAATAATGGTGTTTTGAAATGAAATGTGATTTTATTTTTAAATTAATTGTAAATTGTCATATAATTCAGTTGAGGCTGCGAAATGATAATAAAGCAAACTGAAACAAACTGAACTGAATTATGTAAACGATGTGGGTTTACTCCTGGACCCTGGATTCTATAACACAAGAGACAGACAGGCACAGACAAGGAGAGAGACAGACAGAGAGACAGAGAGAGAGAAACACACAACACACACATACACCCGCAAACACACACACACACACACACACGCACACACGGAAAAGAGTGACTTTGCCTTGAAACCCCACAAATCTATTAGTCATACCACGGTATACGGATTGGCAAACTCTTTATAATCATGTCACAGTATCGTATATGTGAATAATATATATTTCATACTGCTGGGCTTGTAACAAGGGTTAAAGAAGAAAGAAAAAATATTTGAATATAGGTACTTTCTGCAACCTTCTGTACCTTGATTGAATTCTTTTGTAATGATGTTCACGCTGGTAGGTTTTCAATTAAAGAAAAAAAATAACGATCACTGACAGTACACTCAGGAGCGTTGGAGCTTTGAAGCTCAAAAACATGTTTGTCGAATAGATTCTTTAGAGTAAAATTACAATGGAAAACTATTTGAAGTGTAAGCATTTCCAAATATGGGTATTAATTTGTTCCGCTTTTTTACAAACATTCCTCGCTAGAAAAAAATGATACGACAAAACACAACCAGACATAAAACGGAAGTGAAAAATGGAAATTGATTATATTTAATACTCTTTCAAATTACTATAGCCATGATATAATATTATGTCATTTATTTCATAATGTAGGAAGGAGGCTCTCTATTTTAAATTGAAGACAAATGATCACCCGATATCTGACGATTCTACAAGACAGAAACCTTGCTCGCAGCCTAGCGAATGTTCTTCTCTAAATTAAACAAATTGTGTTATGGTACTGATTGAGTATGTAGCGTTTTGTTTGGTTCTTCTTCTTAGTTTATATCATGTAAACGATATGGTTTTACTCATGGACCCTGGTTTTGTAACACAAATGAGGGAGAGAGAGAGAGCGATAAAAGAGTGACTTTGCCTGTAAACCCCAGAAATCTATGTCTGATCCAACAATAGTCATACCATGATATACAGACTGGCACACACTCTTCAAATCATGTCACAGTATCGTCAGTGAATACGCCTGGGCTTGTAACAAGGGTAAAAGAAGGAAGGAAAAAAAAATTTTGAAAGGAAGTTTCTAAAAAGAAGCGTATCTTGATTGATTTCTTTTGTAATGATGTTCACGCTGTTAGGTTTTCGATTATTTTTTTATTTTTAATTACGATCACTGACAGTACCATCAGGAGCGTGGGTGCCTTGAAGCTCAAAACATGTTTGTCGAATAGATTCTTTAGAGTAAAATTACAATGGGAAATTATTCGAAGTGTAAGCATGTCCAAATTTGGGTAGTACTTCGTTCCGCTCTGATTCAAACATTCCTCGCTACCATAAATTATACGGGAAATCTCAGACAGACATAAACTAAAGTGCAAAATGGAAACAATATTTTGGTTTCTGTTTATGACACTTTACCTGATATTTTGGTAGGTAATGCAAGGCTTCTTTCATGTACAAGTATTCTCAAAGATCACAAGACAGAGTTTTCGTTTGGCGGACTGCCAACATGTTAAATTATGCCAGTGTTGTTGTAGTTGTTGGCTTTGGGGTTTTAAGGCTGTCTAATCTCGAAAGATTATTTCCTCCTTGCTAAACTGTTCCTCGAATCATTCATCAATGATGATTAGATGGCGCTGTTTCCTTTTATCTGCCTCAAATATTGATTCAGGCATTTCAGTGTCTCATTTCAGAGCGTGCAGAATATCTTCTTTCCCCAATAAATTAACTCTTTTTTTAAATTTCAACCTTGAAAACAACGTTTTACTATCTCGTATATATTTTTGACAGACCATTAAATAACGCTTAATTGATTAAGCTTCATGATAACAAAATCACAAAGGCCATTTTCATGTTTATCAATACTAAATTCGTAAAAACTTAGTGTGCATTTTGTTATTCTCCTTTCATGTAATAATCTTTTGAGTCATCAATTCATTATAATAAGATAAAATAATAAAAATTGTAACAAAATGTTTTTATTAAGCAAACAATAAACCATAAAAAGTTCAACAATCCAAAAGAAAATAATAATTAATTAATTAATTTTCTATATGTGGAAAAATAACCATGAATAAAACTAGTAACTCCTGATGACGGACGGTCAAGCTGTCCGAAACGTCGAGCCTTTTCATCACCTTCTCTACTTTCTACTATCTCGTCAGGTTTAAAGTCCTTCTCAGGTCTTCACCTAATTTCAAGAAAGATTACTCTGCACTCTATCTTTCTCGCTTTTCTACCTCTCCTCTTCTCTCTATTTGTCGAATGATTGGTCGAAATTAGAGTCGTGAGTTTAGCCATTCCCGTAAAGAACGTAAAATGCCCAAACCGGTCAACAGTCTTTCGAAAAAAACGCCCTAGGGCACTTTTCAAAAGACTATTGACCGGTGGTGGCATTTTACGTATAGTATGTGCGTGCAATCTCAATGGGAAGGATTTTAGCACACAAACTCAAGTGGTGCGTGATCAGACACCCTATTAAGACTAGGTCTCGATAGCGTAAACCAACTTGATTACCACTATTGGTAAGTCGCACATGTATTGATAGGCTTTCCTCAGAATTTGGAATACGTGACACGGCTCTGCAGTGGTTTCGGTCGTATCTTAACTGTCGGACCTATCGGGTTCGCATAGATAGCACTTACTCTGATGTTCATACTTTAGATTATGGAGTTCCACAAGGGTCCGTACTCGGCCCGCTCCTTTTTACGCTATACGTCAAACCTTTGGGAAGAATTATTAGTCGCTACGGTCTTAGATATCATATGTATGCTGACGACACACAAATATACACAAGTTTCAACCCCAAAAGTCTTGCAAATTTTCAAGAAGAAATAAGTAAACTGGAACAATGTATCTCTGAAATTAGTATATGGATGACCTTAAATAAACTCAAACTGAACGAAGGAAAGACGGAACTACTGCTGGCCATGTCACCAAAGCTTAGACATCACTTACCGCGTGATATAAGTATAAACATAGGAAATGGTAGAGTACAAATGTCTGACAATGTCAAAAACTTAGGTATTTTCTTTCAATCTTCAATGTCCATGTCTAAACAAATTACTGCTTTGTGTAAATCGCTTAACTTTCATTTGTACAATATCTCTAGAATCAAGAATCTGTTGACCTCTGATGCGTGCCATCATGTCGTAAGATCATTAATCCTCAGTAGAATAGACTATGCCAACTCTCTTCTTTTGAATGCTAATGTGACAGACATTCAAAGATTACAACGAATCCAAAATCGTGCTGCCCGGGTTGTTTTGGGAGGGAGCAGGTATGAATCAGCATCTCCTCTACTTAAGCAATTACACTGGTTAACCGTAAATAACAGAATCATATACAAAGTTTCCCTAATTGTCTACCAATGTTTGAATAATTGTGCACCAATGTATCTGTCTGTGCTTCTACATACTCCTCCTAGACTTAAATACAACCTCCGCTCTTCTAACGACCCCACGCTCCTCCGATTACCACGTATCAATTCAAGATCGGGGGAGTGTAGTTTCTTTTATTATGGCCCCAAAATTTGGAATACCCTTCCTTTCGACCTCCGTACCTCTCCCTCAGTTGAAATTTTCAAGAAAAAACTAAAAACGTACCTCTTCAATAAGTAAATTGTAATTCTAATATTTTTGTTTGTTATTATAATTACTCTTTTATACATGTACTATCTTGTGTTTACTATGTCATTTTTTCTGTAAAGCGCTTCGAGCAATTCGTTGGATGTTGCGCTATATAAAAGACAATTGTATGTATGTATGTATTCTATGACCCTTTTCGGTATATAAAAGTTAACATGACTGCTTTAATATTCGAGGCATAATTGTTTTATAGGCTCTCGGGGAGGTTACATCGTGCTATTACCACTCGGCACGCCTCGGGGTGATAGCACGATGTTACCTGCCCTTGAGCGTATTAAAAAAACTATGTCTGTCATAGCAGTCATTTTTACTATAATATAAATACATGTACCTACTTATATATATATTGCACTTATTAGAGTTTGCGTGTGAAATTATTTTTAAATAGTGTTTATCAGTCGCACTTGACATGGAATGGTCGAGTTCCTATAACGCTCTGTTCTTGTCCTGGATATGTAGATGCGAGTTATTATTCACGTCCTCTCTTCTGAACTTTCCTTCTCTGTCTTCCTTTGGTTTCTTAAAGGTTGTACAAAGTTTTGGGAAATTTTGAAAATTGGTTGGATAGTGATTCTTTACAATTTGGATGCCCCTGTGGATGTATTATAAGCACAAAAAATTTAGCCCCTAAAACACTTCTGCTTTCGAGAAAAATTGTATATAACAATTTCGGATACTCCCGGTAAATTTTGATAAATTTCAAGTAGCGCCTACGGCCGTACAATGGTAGCTGCGACCATAATCTCAGAATATGTACTTGTGAAATATAATTTACAAACGGGAATAGCTAATCGGTCTATTTCAGTCAATAAACATTGTTTTATAGCTTAATTAATATCTTGACCTTAAGAGGGAGCTATCCAACATAAAGAGTGTTCAACCGCGACAACAATCACTGAATATTGTAGGACCGCATTATGCTTCCAATATGTTAATTTGAACCAAATTCATGACCCCATACCAAAACTTTGTATTACCTTTAATGACGTTTTATTACGTTATACCTCTTTCCTACGCACTTGTTCTTACTCGCTGCCTTCTTTTTCTTTGTGACTGTTTTTGTTCGTGTCCCCTCTATTTGACAATGACAATGACGATGACGATGACAATGAAAATGACATTGTATTATCATGTCACCCACATTGGGGTATTAAAGAAATTATATAATCAGTTTGAATTTGTCACATTACACTGTACAGTATACAATTAAAATCGAATTAATGTTAATCAATACAAATATCACTAACGACGACGAAGATAAAGATTATGATATTAAGGCCCTTGTTTGAGAATTAGTAGTCTATTTCTTGCGTCTTAACAAAAGCATTCTTAGATGCACTGACCCCCCTCTAACAAAACTGATTGTGGCTGCAATATTTTTCCAACGGGAGGGGCAAGAAATATACTACCAATAATATATTTTCAAAAAAGGGCCCTCGAAAAGTTGTTTGCTCGTTGAAGTGTATGGTCGATCATTAGCAGAGATGTTTTGCTCCTCCCAAGGCCAATTAAGGTCTCGATACGCCATTGATCTAAATGTATGTACCAGCCTTTATGACTATAGTTACGTTCACACAAAACCGTCTTAGTTATGATAATGATATGATGAAGCGGATCCTAATCAAATGATTGGTTGAGAGCGTACACGTGACCATGCTTTTATTTTTGCCTTACATGTAATTTTACTTCTGACTGGTGATTGACACATCATTTTATAAAACACATCATCACACAAATAATACAGATCATTTCGTTCGGGCATTTATAGTAAAATAACCCAACACTCGGTACCTTCGAAACAGTCCAAACACCCTCGGCTATCGCCTGAAGCGTGTTAGACTGTTCCAAAGGCACCTTGTGGGGGTAATTCTTAACAACCGTGCTGGAAAGAACACACTCATACACACTCATTCACAGTGTGCTCAACAATGTTAAATTGGGGCGTTTTCACATTGAGCTCGATTCGTTTCACACTGTGGTTCACAGTATGGATAACCGGAAAAGGAAAGAACACACTCAATATCATTCATTCACAGTGTGAATCACATTGTGCGCACGCAAAATTTGTAAATGCTCAAAATCGTCTTAAATTTATTTTGCATACGTTTCAGGTCATTTTAAGCATTTTATAAAAAGTGGCGCACACGTGCGTGCGCGTGCGTTTTCGCGCGTAACACCATTACACAACATAGAATCGCAATTTTGTTGTCTTTCATGATATTTCTCATATTTTTCCGAACAATTTGATACCATGTTTATCTCTTTATGACCATTAATAACAAGATGAGCGTCCATTCAAGATAAATGTCCGTGCGCGCGAGCTCTTTTAATACATAGCATATATGGGCAAAAACATGCCTATATAAAAATCCATTATAGCTCTTTGGAATGAACCAGGACCTTCACTTTTTTCTTCATATTTAGATAGAGTATGAGTCGGAGATATGACTTCATGTCTCATTTGGCCATTAAGTGTATCGTGACATCATCATAATGGCCTTGGAACTCAAAATACGAATTTGCATATTTTGACGTCAGAATATTTATGGAAAATTGATTGTATCACTGTAAATATTGATCGATTTTCTTCCAAATTTCGATATGTTGTAGCTAAGACAATTCTCTACAAGCTTAGAAGCCACCATTTTTCATTTTGATGACGTCATCATAGTAAAAATTACGATTAAAGGGCACATATCAGAAATTTCTTAAGTTGCGTGTTATGCCTTTGGAAGGTGAATTTCGTTCACATCATTAATCTACATGTCATTGTTTTTTAGCAGTATCTCGCTTATTTTTGCTCTATTTTGAGTCAAATTTGAGTTGGACCAGCCCACCTATACTTGTTCCAAACAAGTATTATATGTCTAGTTATGATTATTATTATTATGATTTTGATTATTATGATTATGATTATTATGATTATTATTAATATTATCATTATTATTATCATCATTATTGTTATTATCATTGTTATTTTATCCCTTCATGGATAGAGAGCAAAGTTGGACATTAGATCAGGCCGCTCACAATTTTCAGGGTTTAAGAAAATCAGCTACAAAATCACGAACATATTTATATATATATAGGCCTAATCGTCCCCCCTAACCATTTAAAGTAGAGAAATTCCCCCCCCTCCCCTCTCCGCCCGAACGACAATAAACAAATGAATAAAACACTATAAGGAATTGAAGAAAACAAATTAAACATACAGTTATCATAGATTTTTCATTTGAATTTGATTGGTTAGATCAAGAAATTTCTAGGCGAGCTTGAACCTCCCTGATCATGAATTTCAGCTTCATTCAGTATAGATTTCTAAGCCAACTCCTAATTACCTTTCCTATATACTAATTTTATTGCAGGATCAACAGTGGGATTCCCAGCAAAACATCTTAAAGTCGATGCATCTTCGCGCTCAATGCAGGCGAGGTCTCCTAGGGAATTGTGACAATCCTGATGTAAATTTGATCTGCCAACAGTTGCACAAGGTCCTTAATATAAATGAATCTACAAGATCAAGTACATGTTCACTTCCAGGTTCCTCCCAACCCACAGACACAGGAGGAACAAAACCTTGCCTCGGATCTGGATGCAAGACATGCACCCTGGTAGAAGACGTCTGCTCTGTATCTGGTCCCAATGGAAAGACTGTGAATGTTGTTGGCAATTTCGTATGCAGGTCTAAACGTGTCATCTACTGCATCTTTTGCAATAGATGCAAGCAAATATACATTGGTAAAACTACACAGAAGCTGCAAGATAGAATGAGTCAGCATTGTAGAGATATAAAGGTAAAGAAAAAATGTTCTGTCGCTAACCACTTTAACCTTCATGATCATACTATTGAAGACGTTAAAGTGTGCGTGTTAAAAACGTTCCCTCCCAACACATCACGTAGGACAATGTTGCAGGAAGAGAAAAGAATGATGATATTTCTAGGGACCATTGAACCATATGGTATGAATAAAGGTTAATCAAATTTAATTGATTATTATGTACTCAATTTTGGAGTAAGTCCCATTAACCCGAGCTGGCGGACACAGATGCTACTAAAGACATAGTTATTATTAACTTCTTTCTTTTCGTTTTTATGAATATGTTTTACTGATTTTAAAAGTATGAAATATAACAGAAAATTATTATACCACAATAATGAAATATAGACGAAATTATTATTTATAAAAATATATTTTATTGATTAAAAACGGTATAAAATCTATAAAAACAAATACAACACAATAATGACATAAATTGATCATTATACAAGAGAATCATGAAAGAAAAAGTAATTCTTCTTTTCTCGTTCCCGATAACCTCCGTCCATCACGTCGTGAGCATGTTTTTTAAGAGTTTATTCGGAAATTACACTTTATTTTTCCCCTCTCTATCTTGATCGTTTACTTTCCGTATTTGATTTGTGATCTCTACTCGATATTCAGTGGCATATTCAGACCTAGGTTTTTATGAGGGGTAAAAGACCAGAGCTTACTGAGTACTGTGATCCATATAGTTAAGCAAGGAAACCACATTTTAGGGCACTACGATTTCCCGTTACGGGGGGGGGGGGGGGGAGGGGGATATCGCTCTATTACCTTTTTTGTTTTTGGGAAAGAAGCAGAGAAGCTGGAATAGCTTTATTCCAAGACTTTAAAGGTTACTGAGAGAGAAATCCCATTTGTTTGTTTGCCAGTTACGACTGCTTGGAATGATATTATGCGAAAACTTATACACGTCCTTGTATACACATATTTAATCAAATTTACATTTGTTTTGCGACCAAATGATAAATCTGTTATTAACTATGTTTAGATGCTGCTTGTAAGTGTCGGCTTGCATGGTGATGTATATATACAGTAGATTTGCGGGTGCACCATGAGTGGCTCGAAACGTCGAGCCACTCATCCTCTTCAAGCGCTATAGTTCTCCTTAGAACTATAGCACCACACCCCTAAGAAAGATTACTGATTACCCTCTCTCTCTCTCTCTCATGGTGCACCCGCAAATCTACTGTATAACTATGTTTAGTTTTAGTTCCGTTTTGCGACCGAGCTGTAAGTCTTTTTAAACGAGTTAAAGTTGAGTTGTGGTCTTGCGATTTGGATTGGGAAAGAAACTGAGTGGAAGCGATTGGAAATAGTTGATAATGTAGCACATAAGTATTGGGTTTTTTTTGTTTTTTTTAATTTTCGGACGACATCTATCTATTCCATTGTCAGTTAAACAGACTAATATGAATGAACGGTAGTGGTTATTTTACATGACTGCTAAGAAAGCACAAATGCTTGTAAGTAGGCAACCATCCTCTCCGAGGGACCTGGTAATGAGGATTAATGCCTTAACGGAAGGCACTAGCGCATCGCCTTGGATTCGAACCCGGGTCATCGGATTACAAGACCACTGCTGTACCGACTGAGCTATCGCGCCTCCTTATATGCCATGAGGTTTGGGAACCGTCAAAATGATAATAAATTTGAGCATTCCAGCTAAAAGTATGAGGGCAACGGAAGAGCCATTTTTTACGCTGGACCTATCTGTATTAATGAAAGTATATATTTTTAGCTGAATTGTGTATCGCGATCAAAAGTCTTAATACTTGTTTCCATTATCAGTCTATAATTTGATCTTGCTTTTTGAAACTATTTATTGTATTATTTCACTATTAATTAAGTTGTCTACTGTTCCACCTTTTATTGGTGTTGCGCACGGAGACGTGTTTTTACATGTGCTATAAAGATATGGCGTATTTTATTGAATACTTGATAACATAATTCATGGTGAATCGTGTAAGTGTTTTATTTTCTTTCTTAAATGAGAAAGTGTTTACACTTTTGGTCATAAAGGTGAATTTTGTTTTACCCCACTTAATGGAATGATTTTGACAAAGATTTATTCCCAATAGATTAGATAATAGTTTACATTCTCAGATTTGATTGAATAATGATTTGCGAGTGTTTGTTTTGCATGACTGCTAGAGCATGTTTATGCTTATATGCTAATCAACTAGGGGACCTACATCCTTAAGTCATAACTGACAGTAATGAGGATTAATGCCTTGCAAAAGGGCACATCGACACGGTTTTGATCCTGGGGCCTCACAGTTAGTCACTTGTTGGTTTGCAGGTGAAGTAAGTCTTCGTTTCATTTTGTTCATGAACTGATCATCCTATATAAATGTATATAAACAAACAATTATTAATCATTTAGACCTTTATAATGTTTATGAATATTGGGATATTAAATATTTTTTTCACCGAAGCATTGGAGATATGCAGAGTGTTTAATGTTGTCAGGTAAAGCATTCCAAATGTTTGGATCATGGTGTCTTATCGATTTTAGGACATAATAATTTGTTGGTTAGTTGAATGGAAGTCGGATGAGTGTCGTGTAGGTTAAGAATGTATATTTGTATGTATAGTTTGACATATGTGAATACCAGCAATTTTAAAACTTTTTAGTTCATAAAATATTGGATCAGTATGGGCTATATAATGTGAGTGTGTACATATATAGTGTGCTTTCTTTTTGTAATATCATTTCAATTATGGGCATGTCACCTATAAACATATTATCACGAAGTATATGTTTATTATATTTAAGAAAATATATATAATTGGTCTTATTACTACCCCCTCAAAACGTCAACAACAACTAAGTAGACAGAGCATTATAAAGAAACAACAAGACCAAACCAAAAATAAAATAAACAAAACAAAACATAAAAATAGAATTAAAAAAAACATTTAAACATATACATGAAACAGAAACAGATATACATGATTACTTATTTGTTGGTGGCGCGTATATAATTAGTTTACATCGCTTTCTAGTCTATTCTACCTCGATTCGAATACAAATATTCGTATCCGTAAAATAAAATCTTACCTGGATGTTGCTAGATCATTTTGAATGACGGGGCGGGGGAGGGGGGGGGGGGGGTATCAGACAGCTTCTTCTTCTTCCAATGTAGTACATCCCTCTAAAAGGGCATCGTCGTACTTTGTGCAGAAAAAAGGTGCGCGGTCGCAGGAACACGTGCAAGGGAAGTGCAGTGACTGATACCATAATGCTGCAGTTTCAGGAGAAGGCGCTCATATGGTACGCGGTCAAAAGTTTTCTAAAAATCAAGCAGGATTGCGTCAATTTGTTGTTTGTCCGGTAAGCCTGCGGCAAGATCTTGAACTGTGATCAGCAGTTGCGACTCACACGAGCGTCTTCGTCTGAATCCGAACTGACATTCTGTGAATGATGTGCTCAGCAGTCTTACAGATATTTGAGGTAAGGGAGATTGGCCGATAGTTCTCCGGCTTGTGCTTGTCACCCTTCTTGAGGATAGGAGTTATTTATGCTGATTTCCAGTCTTGGGGAATTGGAGAAGGTGGCATTGAAGAGAAGGCAGAGGATAGGGGCGAGTTCATCAGCAACCTCCTTCAACAGGTAGGCAGGACGATTGTCTGGACCACTAGATGTGTGCGGCTTGATTTTGGCAAGAAGTTTCCTGACCCCTTCTTTATCAACAGAGAATTCTGGAACTATGGGGTGATGGCTATCACCTAGATCAGGGAGATTTGACAGGGTCTCATCAGTAAACACAGAGGCAAACTGTTCGTTATCGTAGGTTGGCTTTAGCGTAGGCTTCACACTGGAGGGTGCCATCCTTCAGCAAGGGTGCAACACCTGTACTATCACACCTGGTGTTTTTTAATGTAGGACCAGAATCTTTTGGGTTTGCCTCCTTCATTGCTGAGCATGTCACTGATATACGTGTGGTAAGTGGATCTACACCTCCCTCGACTGCATAGACTTTTTGATGTTTTTGTATCTTGACGAGTCTTTGGTTTTCTTTGATCTGTGTGCTTTCTTGTAAGCTCTGTTCTTCCTTCTTGACAAGGCTTTGATGTTGCTGTTAATCCATTGTTGGCTAAAATGGGTCGAGGTATACTTTGAGGGGACAAGGGTATCCAGAACTCGATGAAGCTCGGATTTCAACTGCATCCACAGAGTGTCGACGTCTGTCGAGATGGAGTTTTCCTCGGTAAAAAAGAGTGCCGAAAGCAGAGTGCCGAAAGCAGAGATTTCTGATCTTATACGACTCATGTCTGCTTTTTTCCAGAGGAATATCTTGTGGCGTACTGGCTTCTGTCTCTTGGCACGCGTTTCAGATAAAGTGAGAACCATGTCATGGTCGCCGACTCCTGGGGTGGGCACGCATCTTGAAGTCAGTGATGGTCTGTTAGTAAAAGACAGGTCTAAGGTCTTCTTCCCTCTTGTTGGGAATTCAACAATTTGTGTGAGTCCTGCGTCAGAGAAGGTGGATAGTAAATGATTATTTATGGCTTGCTTTAATAGTTACGCGACAAAATCCTCACCAAACAAACCCAAAGAGTATGGTTCATGCACTTTCGTACTTTAAATAAAAATATTATCAAAATTCACCGATGTAATTTAGTGTTTAAATTGGGTTGAAGGAGGAGAATGGTTTTTCAAACCCCTGTCCACGACCCTCTTCAAGCAACCTCTTTGTTCATTACCAAAACAGACACTAAAACACCGTCATTCCAATTGGATATTCATGTTAACATGACCAAAACACTATCAATGATTTTTTTTTTTTTAGAGTTGATGAGACATTTACCTTTTTTTTATGAAATAAAAAATATAATAAAGACACATTATAAGGATGAGCAGTACATTTATGTTGTTGTGAATGGAAAAGGAAATCAGTTTACTTTACTGTATGTGAATGATATATACAAATATTGTTTTCCTATTGGTTGTATGAATGTATTTTTTGAGATTTCGTTGTTATTTTGTTATAACAATAAAAAATTTCCACTGTGGAAAACATATGGAACTTTGCCATTTTTATTTAAATGTTGATGTCAGAGTAGTACATATTCATTGAGCTGCAGCCATCCAATGTTACACCCCGGCACAGAGGCGGCCCTCCGGGGGGGGGGGGGGGGCACAGGGGCTCCACTTTTTCGAGTACCCCAGAAGTGCCCCTTTTTACACAGGAAAAGTGCCCTTTTACTTTGACAAGTGCCCCTATTACTTTTTAAAAGCGCCCCTTCCCCTTTTCACCTCTGATAAGTGCTCCTTTTAATTTGACATGTGCCCCTTTTCCTTCGACAAGCTCCCACTTTCACTTTGCAATAAGTGTCCCTCTCGCTCTTAATAACTACCCCTTTTTAACTCGGATTCATATGCGCCCCTTTTCTTTTCTAATAAGTGCCCATTTCCTTATGATAAGTGCGCTCATTTAAAAGAAAAAAGAGCCTCTTCCCATTCTCACAAATGCCCCTTTTCACCTATGGAAAAGATCCCTTTTCATTCTCATAAGTGCCCCTTTTAATCTCTGGTAAATGATCCTTTTCAGGTACGAGAAGTAGACTCCTTCACTTTAAATTAGTGCCCCTTTACCTCCCATTAATTTCCCCTTTTCAAATCTAAGAGATGCTCGTTTTACTTTGACAAGTGCCCCTTCCTCTCCTGATAAGTGCCTTTTTTTAATCTCTGATGAATGCCCCTCCTCACGTATCTCTAATAACCGCCCATTTTCCTTTTGTAATAAATGCTCTTTTTCTTTCTTATAAGTGCCCCTTCCCCTTTTCGCAATTACCCACTTTCCCCTCAGATAAAGGCCCCTATTAAAATCTGGTTGGTGCTCCTTTTCTTTCAAGAAATGCACATTCTCCTTTATTATAAGTGCCCTTTTTTGATTTTCATAAGTGCCCCCTTTTTATATCTGGTCAGTGTCCCTTTTTAGGTGCGATAAGGGATCTATTTCCTTTTCATAAAGGCCCCTTTTCACCTCACCATTCAACATGTCCCTATCTTAAACCGACTTAGAGCAATTTCTCCCAAAGCTCGATCGCATTTGCAGATATAATTATGTTACTTCTCAAAGGTCTTTCCAGTCGTTTGTTATGAGGATGTGCTTATACCCCCATCAAGATTTTTACTTTCCCCTCTTTAAAAGATGTAATTTTTCGCACTTCGACCTAACAGGTCTAAACATTTTCCTTGGTCGCTTTGCTCGTTTGCAAATGAATATTTAGACCATCGTACCCAAGTGCATAGCATAATGCTTATTATGATGTATAAAGAGAAGCAAATATTAAAATCATCCCTGATAATATAATCATAATGAAGGGGTATATACCAATGCACCTACAATATACCAATTTTAGGTGCCCTTTTATCTCTCCAGAAAGTGTCCTTTTTTTTTTATTAATGCCCCCCCCCCCCCCCCCCCCCCTGCTGTAGTATCTCAAAGAGGTGAGACATTTGAGCAAATATCAGGTTATATTAAAAACAAGCATTGATGGAATAACCAAATGTATAGAATGACTAGTTTATTTATTTACTTCAAATGCTTAAATGTATATAGAAACAAAGACACAAAATGGAGGATATTACATCTGGAAACAATATTACAAACAATGCAATATTGTAGTTACATTATAGACTACCACACGAACTTGACAGTTTGAACATTATTGAAGGTTTCAAGTTCAAGTTCATTTTATTTCACATCCAATAAAAACATCATTATAACATTAAAAATACAATTATACAAAATGGAATATATATAAAATATAATAAGAACAATAAAACAACAACAGTAACACTAAAATTGATTAATGGGTGGAGTAGGGATGTGAGGGACCAGCAAAGGCCATTGACCTATCTAGGCTGGTCCCCTTTTTCTACAACCCCAAAAGTAAAATCTTCAGTAATTAAAAGCAAAATATTGACAATATAGACATTACATTAACTAAGACATATAAACACACATACAAGGACAGGCAGAATTAATAAAAGCTAAAGAAGTATATTGTAACTTGATATTTGTTTGTGTTTAAAATTACGCTTAAAACTAGACAATGTTGGGCATGCTTTGAGAGAATCTGGTAAGTTATTCCAAATAATGGATCCTTTATATTTTATTACTGTTCTTGACAAATTATAGCGAAATGAAGGAACATAAAGTTTGTGTGAATTTCTAGTACTATATTGATTTATATCTCTATTAAAAATAAAATAATTATTAAAACAATCAGGTAAAGTAGTTATATTGTACATGTAAGAGAACATAAAAGCTCCAATACTTATATCATATAGATCATAAAGTTTTAAAAACTTCAGCTTAAAAAACAATGTACCTGTATGTGCTCTATAATATGAGTTTGTTATAACCCTGACGGCTCTTTTTTGTAATAAAAATAGCTTTTGAAGCAGATACGAAGCGCAGTTGCCCCATACAATAATACAATAATTAAAATAAGGCAAAATCATAGAGTTATACAATTGTACAAGTATGCGTAATGGTAAAATATCTTTGAGTCTATTTAAAACACCAATGACCTTTGACAGCTTGTTAGAAATATAATAAATGTGGTCCTTCCACGTTAAGTTTTCATCAATAGTGACGCCTAAGAAAGTAACTTGGTGTACTTGCTTAATTTTTTTACTATTTATACAAATCTTGATAGCAGCTTCATTTACATATTTATTTCTTGTTTTAAAAATTACATAGTTTGTTTTTTCAAAATTAATCAACAATTTATTGGCAAGGAACCACTTGTGTATTTTAACAATTTCAGAATTCAATAGATTATTTATTTCTACGGGATCTTTACCAGATAAAAACAGAGTGGTTTCATCAGCAAATAAAATAGAAGATAAAATATTGCTTACAGATGGCAAGTCATTGATATACAGTAAAAACAGGAGCGGGCCAAGATTAGAACCTTACGGCACACCAGTTAAAATAGTGCTGTGATCAGAGTAATAATTACCAAAGCTAACATATTGCTTTCGGTTTGATAAATAATTTTTAATTAAAAGAAGAGGAATTCCTCTTATACCATAAAAACATAACTTATTTATTAAAATATTGTGATCAATACAATCAAAAGCTTTGGATAAGTCTAGAAATACACCAATTAAAAATTCATTAAGTTCAAAAGCATTTGCAACTTTATCAATAAAATCAAGAAGAGCATGGCAAGTACTGTATCCTTTTCTAAAAGCAAATTGATTTTCATACAGAATATTATTTTTTACTAATAAAACGAGTCAATTGATCACATAAAATCTTTTCAAATATTTTGCTAAAAACAGATAACACAGATATCGGCCTGTAATTATTTAAAAGTGACTTATTGCCTTTTTTAAAAACAGGAATCACCTTTGCAATTTTTAGAGCATCGGGGAAAATACCTTGTTCAAAGGAAAAGTTTAAGATATTGCACAAAGGTGTAACAATCATATAAATCGAGTTTTTCAATACCTTAGGGTGAATTTCATCGTATCCTGGACTTTTATTTTCATCAAAATTCAAAACCACATTAATAATATCAGCGTTAGTAACAGGCTGTAAAAACAATGAATTCAAAAAGTTACCCTTCAAGTACTTGTCGTATTTTGTTGATTCAATATTGCAAGTAATCAAATTATCGATACTTTGCTGTAGTTTTTGCCCGATTGTACAAAAATAAGAATTAAATATATTTACAATTCTTTGTTTATCAGTAATCTTTTCATCATCAACTTCAATATCATTGATCCCATGCTTTAATGTGTTCTTGTTTAAAATTGCATTAATAAGTTTCCATGTTGCTTTCACATTATTTCGAACATCATCAAACTTAGAGTCATAGTATGCACGTTTATTTTCCCGTATTAAATTATTTAAGACATTCCTGCATTCTTTATATGCCATTTCACGTAAAGTTGAGGTTGAGTTTCTTAGGTATTTACGATATAATATATGCTTACGTTTACTCAGCTTGATTACCTCTTTGGTTACCCAAGGCTTATCAACTTTATTTTTACTTTTAACTAATTTAACAGGGAAACATTCATCGTAAATATCCTTATATAATTTAAAGAAATAATTGTATCTATCATTCGCATCACAAATATAATTAAGTCGTTCCCATTTAACTTTGTTCAACTCACTACAAAAATGCTTCATATTTTCTTCACTAAAATCAATTTTTCGCACTTCAATATCAGGTTCAGAATCAAAATTGTTTGACCTCAAAATAATAAACGGTGTTAAATGATCACTGATATCTGTTATCACTATACCAGATTTCAAAACTTTTCCAGGATTATTATAAAAAATATGATCTAAAGTTGATGCAGTATCATTTGTAATTCTTGTTGGTTTATAAATATATGGTAAAAAAGACAAAGCAACAAAACTATCAAAAAAATCCATTACTTTCGTATTTTCATCTTTTTTCATGAAATCAACATTAACATCGCCCATAACTACACATTCTTTTTTTTCCTGCACTATTTTAATCAAAGATTCTTGTAATTGTGACATAAAGTTAGACGGGTTATGGCTTGGAGGCCGGTATACTACAGCAACAATAATATTTTTCACTTTATTACGTACCTCAATAAATACACTTTCAATATCCTCACTAAATATATCTAAGTCCAATCTTCTAATAAATCTTAAGCTATCACTAACATATAAACCTACACCACCCCCTCTTTTATTCGCTCGACAATTTCCAACAAAGTTATAGTTGGGAATACATATTTCTTGTTCTTCACCTTGTTTCAACCATGTTTCACAAACTCCAATTAATGATAAAGGTTTATAAAAAACATCAAGACAGTTTAAAAATGTATCAAAATTTTGTTTCAAGCTGCGACAATTAAATTGTGCAAGAGAGAGCGTACTTTGTCCATAACTTTTTAAAATATTACAAAATTCTAAAGGAGTGTAATATTGATTTTCAATAAGGTCACCAGTATCATTATCAAGTCTTGAATCAGATTTATTATCTAGTTTACATAAAAAACAATTTCTGCATGTTAAATTATGTTGCCTGTTACACAAAATACAACTACATTCAGAAGACATCAAAGAACAAGAAACAAGAAGAATACAATACAATATCGAATAATACTATCATCAAAATACTAAGAATAAAAAAAATAGTTTACGATGGCTGTATACACATGGGAACTGATGATTATTGTCTCTGTAAAGTAGTAAAAAGTCATTTGTAGTTCATATCTTTGAGAGATCACTCACCGACCAAATTCTTTTCCTGACTGATCTACCGTTCGTTGCTTTCAGTAACAGGATGATCCTGCCGTCAGTCGACCAAGCTGCATCTATCTTGTCATTTTTCTTTACTTCTTCCTTCGCTTTGTACAGGATAGTCCTATTTCTTACGGTCAGATCTTCTTCTATGCCTATGTGGGTACCTTTCAGCTTTCTGCGGTTCTTCAAGAACCTCTCTCTAGTGCGGTACGAGGTGCACTTCACTATGATGGGCCTCGGTTTTGCAGCGCTCCTCCCAGTTGTGCTATGTGCCCCTGCAGCTGCAGGCGCGCCTACACGATGAGATCTGTCAATCTCATGTTGCTCCAAGTTGAGATCCATCTTCTCGCGAGCCAGATCAAGAACCAGCTTGTCGGTGTCCTCTCCTGGGTTCTCAGGTACACAGTTAAAATTTTTGTGAACAAGTTGTTTAAAAGTTTAAACAACTCTTGATTAACGGGTGACCTGATCTAAGAGTTGTTTAAAATGTTAAGCAACTCGAGTTGTTTAAAGTTTAAACACTTAGTTGATCAACATTTTGAACAACTTGTTTAAAATCACAATTTAAACACCTGGTGTTGTTTAAAGACGGTTGTTTAAAAAGGAGCTGTTGTTCAGTGGGGGTTGTTTACACCAACTGGGTTGTTTAAAGAAAGTTGTTTAAAAAGGAGCTGTTGTTCAGTGGGGATTGTTTACACGAACTGGGTTGTTTAAAGAAAGTTGTTTAAAAAGGAGCTGTTGTTCAGTGGGGGTTGTTTACACCAACTGGGTTGTTTAAAGAAAGTTGTTTAAAAAGGAGCTGTTGTTCAGTGGGGGTTGTTTACACCAACTGGGTTGTTTAAAGAAAGTTGTTTAAAAAGGAGCTGTTGTTCAGTGGGGATTGTTTACACCAACTGGGTTGTTTAAAGAAAGTTGTTTAAGAAGGAGCTGTTGTTCAGTGGGGGTTGTTTACACCAACTGGGCTGTTTAAAGAAAGTTGTTTAAAAAGGAGCTGTTGTTCAGTGGGGGTTGTTTACAACAAAAGGGTTGTATAATGGGGTATAATTTGGGTTTGATACTCTGAATAAGTGCACCACTACTTCTGGGTCTCTATATAGGTATATGAAGACTACAAGACTACAATATGGTAGGGTAATTCTGCAATTCATGAATTAGCGCCAAAACAGTGCCCATTTTGCATGAGCGCGCATGCACGCACGTATAAACTGCATATATAGGGATACATGCAATCTATATGGCAAGGAATTTAGCACACGTTATAACCGAGTGCGCGATCAGTGCCGCACTGCATGACGCGACGATTTTAAGTCTACCTTTATTCTGACATTTGCGTACAGATACTGAAAATTGTAACTGTGAACTTACGCTATAAGTTAAAAACTTCAAATTGGTTAATAGAAAAGTGATTTCAATTAAGACATTGAATCCCCAGTCACTTAGAAGCGCGTCGGTAGCTTGGTCGGCCATGATGTGTGTTGTGTTGTGGGTTGGAAAGTAAAAACTATTAAGCTAAATAAATGTAAGTATAGAGACAAACAAAATGGAGCCTGCAGAAACACGTGTGGTTGCTTTGGTAGTTTAATCCAGACTCAATGTCCATGTGCTTTTACATATGTATCAATCTGTGTAGTCAACAGAAGACCCTTGCATATACTTGCATTGTGTGTATGCATCTAATATGAATAACAATGAGCTGTGCCTGAACAGCTGCACTGCATTTCTAAGTGGCATGTTAATTTCAATTGCATGTTAGTTTCAAGGAACCTGTTTCTAAACATAACAATGTGAAATAAAGCTTTTAGCCAGCGCGCACTTTACAGGCACGAGACACATGACGTCATATGTAAACAACACTGTCTAAAAGCTCTCGTATAGTAAATATAGCAGTCATTAAATTTTAAACAACGAATGTTTAACAAAATTACTTTCGTTTCGAGCAACATTGTTTACAATTTGTTCAACTGTTGTTTAAGATAGTGTACAACTGTAAGTGAACATCACTTTTTTAAACAGCGTTTTTACTGTGTACGCCGTAGACACGAACACAGGTACGTCGGGAGTACTGTTCGGCTTCGTTGGACTCCTGCTTCAGCTTGTCGATACTGGCCAGGTTGCTTTCTTGCTGTTCTTGAAGAGTGATGATGGTGTTTGATTTGGAGCGTAGTTGATGCTCGAGCTCAAGGATTTTGCCTTCCGCTCTCTCCAACTGCTCACGCAGGTCCTGCATTTCACATTTTGTCGATTTCGTAAGTGCTGTCTGAAGCATCTTGTTAAATTGTTTACTTTTAAAATAGTCTTGTACCTCTTCAGCTATCTGATCATGTTTGTCATATGATTCAGTTTGAGGTTCAGTAGTAGCAGCAGCAGTGTTTTTTCTGGTTTTGTTTGCTGGCATTGTGAAGCAGGCAGGTTTATCGGTGAGTAGAAGCTACCATATATAAGCTTTAAACAAGGCTGGTTTCGCGGATGAAAAGAAAGTGAGGTTCAAAGGCTTTCTGGTTTAAGTTCAGGGCTCAATAGATAATGTCTGAATAGACTATTGTCACTGACTCAACAGGATCGATGTAATCAATTGAAATTCTTTGGTCACTATGGCTGTGGGCTACTTGAGTTCAAAATTTCAGCAAATCACTCATGTACTGTACTTACACAGAGTTTTGCACATGGGACAAGCAGCATCATGATCCAAAGAAGCCAATGCAGAGTTGAGATCAGAAAAATCAGTTTTCAGTCAATAATTCTCATTTCCCAGTGTACACATGGTTATCAAACCGTTCCTACATTGTCCTCAAGTTCGTAGAAATGTTTTCAACTTGATGTTCAGTCTGATAACTGTTATTTTAGGCAATAACTTCTGCACACTTCACCTGCACACTTCACCAGCATATGTAATTCATGATAGATCATGATACTATTTCTGTGTAACATGTGAAAATGAGAGGCTTATTTATTAGGGTCCATGGTTATAGCATAACCGACATACGGGCATTAACATTTTGTGTTTGCAGGTGTGGGTGTGTGAGTGTGTGCGTGTATGTTTGTGAGGCCGTACGATTTGGATTCGATCTGCAGGCATACATATGAACACAATCTAATAATAGGATTTATGTTAATACACGCATGTACAAACCCAGTTGTATACATTATATGTATGTTAAAACGTTTCCGCATTCCACAGTATTGCAAAATGTAATGTACAAGGCTAGTGTGAGGGGTGGGAAGTGGTACAGACGTCTCCTTTTCTCCTCCTTTTTCCTTCTCCTGTTCCCTTATCCTCTGTTCCCGCTTCGTTCTTTGATATATTTTCACCACTCGATTGGGGGGGGGGGTGGGGCGAGGGAGTGGTAGTCCCAATGCGCCCCTGTAGCTACGCCTAGAAGTCAAATGCATACAAAGATCAAAAGTCTATACGAAATTATGGAATGGAGTAGAGTACACAATGGAGTCAGTCAAAATCTGACAATGATGAGAAAACAGCAAACGCGAAAGGCAATGCATTTGATGCGTGGTGTATATATAAAACAGTTATTTTGTTCCTCCTCGAACACAACGGAATTAAAACACCCATAGCAATCAAATCGTGCAAAGATCCAAAGTCTAAAAGATATTTTAAAAGCGTCTCCTCGATTCCATTGTCCCCGTACAATATTATTCTAAATAAATATTGGTTTTGCTCTAAATTCTTTGTGATGCTTTTCATATTTTTTTAGAATGTCAGCCTTTTAGTCCCGCTTTTTAGCCGTATCTCAGCAACACTCGACACTAAATCAATGCATGCATGACGAACGGTTTCTGAAGTGGGGGGGGGGGGGGGGGTGCTCAAATTTGTCTGTGGATCAAATTCAATGGCATAGGGGTCATGCGTTTTCATCAGTGTGGTGTGTTTGTTTTCTTCTTCTTTTTTTCTTTTTTTTAAAGAAAGAGTAAGGGTGATTGAAACCCTTCAATATATGATAAGTAAAAGCAATTTGACATGAAATATAATTATATTTCAAAATTTCCTTCAGTTTCTTGTTAGGATAGCAACACTAATTGAGAAATAAATGAAATCGAAATGGTGAAAGGTGTGTATTTCATGTGCGGATACTTTCTTGACTTGTAGCGGTAGTTAATCAACTTAAGATGCTTAAACCCCTCTAAAGTGTTGGGATCCCCAAATTCGCCTAACATTTGAGGGCAAAATTTTACTTAATTTTGTAGCATAATGTGAAAGAGGATGTCATTTAAGACTCACTTCTGCAAAGATTCGCCCCCCCCCAAAAAAAAAAAAAAAAAAAAAAAAAAAAAATGTGTTTGAAGACAAATATTGATACAAAATACACAATTTTGGTTTTCTGTTGTACGCAGAAAACCTAAATTTTGTATTTTTTCATCAATATTAGACTTCAAACACATTTGTTTTGAAAACCCTTGCAGAAAAGTGTCTTAAATGACATCCTTTTTCACATTATGATAGAATGTAGTGAAATGTTGCCATCAAATTTGTAAGGCTCCCAACACTTCAGAGGGGCTTTAAAGTACATTATTGGTGTGGACGACAAGGTTTGAATGACCATGGTGACATGAAAGAGGGATTATTTTATTATTCTTTAAAATTATTATAGCCATGAATTACATATATTATTTTTATATGATATATCATGTAGTGAGGAGGCTCTTTTTTGAATTTGAAGAAAAAACCATCACCCGACGATTGACGATTTTATACAATTAACCTTGCTCGCAGCCTAGCGAATTTTCTTCTCTAAATTACATACAATGTGTTATGGAACTGATTGTGTATGTAGTGTTTTTCTTAGTTCATATTATATGTCAAAAGTTTACGGTATTCAATCCACATTTTTCTTTTCTTGCTTTTAATGAGATTCATGAATTTTATTTGTTCTTACTGTTCATGACATACAGAAATACTCATAAGAGCTATCATAAGAAATTGTTCTGGAAATAGGTTAAGAAAACTGTAAGTATTTACGTTTCTTAGATTAACTAATATTAATTATATTACATGTAAAGTATCTATTTTGTATATACCCTTTTTTTGGTAATAAATGCATTGTATAATGGCGTTTTGAAATGAAATGTGATTTTATTTTTAATTTAATTGTAAATTGTCATATAATTCAGTTGAGGCTTCGAAATGATAATAAAGCAAACTGAAACAAACTAAACTGAATTATGTAAACGATATGGGTTAACTCCTTGACCCTGGATTTTATAGCACAAGAGACAGACAGACACAGACAGAGAGAGAGAAAGAGAGAGAGAGAGAGAGAGACAGACACAGAGAGACACACACACACACACAAGCAATTTTGTTTTATTTCTCCAAATGTGTAATACAAACCATAACATACAATTGAATAAAATAAACGTGTTCAATATTGATTGCTTTTACATAAACATAATTAGACAAAAACTTATTTGCAGTATATATAACTTAGCAACGAAGTAAATGTTTAGTACCTAAACATAATATGTATGTCAATATGTTATTCACTTATATATATAAAAAAAAAAAAACTTAAACAAATCTGAAGGTAATTTTACTGGAACAATGCCTGCCCCCTCCCTGCCCCCTCCCTCACACAAACACCCCACCCACCCACACACATACTCACCCACCCAGCCAACCCCCCCCCCCCACACACACACTACTCATTCAGTGGATGTCTGCTAACATTCTCAACTCAAGAAAAATATACTAAATAAGTAAGTTATCCACACACACACACACACACACACACTTAAAAGAGTGAGTTTGTCTTGAAACCCCACAAATTTATTACTCATACCATGGTATACGGATTGGCAAACTCTTTATACTCATGTCACAGTATCGTTTATGTGAATAATATATATTTCATACGGCTGGGCTTGTAACAAGGGTTAAAGAAGAAGGAACAACGTATTTGAAAGGAACTTTCTGCAAGGGAAACGTACTTTGATTGAATTCTTTTGTAATGATGTTCACGCTGGTAGGTTTTCAATTAAAGAAAAAAATAACGATCACTGACAGTACACTCAGGAGCGTGAGAGCTTTAAAGCTAAAAAAACATGTTTATTATGTAAACGATATGGGTTTACTCATGGACCCTGGTTTTTAACACAGATGAGAGAGGGAGAGAAAGAGAGAGAGAGAAAGAGAGAGAGAGAAAGAAAGAGAGGGATAAATAGTAACTTTGCCAAATCTATTTCCGACCCAATTAGTCATGCCATGATATATGGACTGGCACACTCTTTATATCATCATCATGTCACAGTATCGTAGGTGAATAAGATATTTCACACGGCTGGTCTTGTAAAAAGGGTAAAAGAAGAAAGAAAAACACATTTGAATGGAACTTTTTGAAAGGAAGCGTACCTTGATTAATTTCTTTCGTAATGATGTTCACGCTGGTAGGTTTTCGATTAAAACAAATAATTTAACATTACGATCACTGACAGTATCCTCAGGAACGTGGGTGCTTTGAAGCTCAAAAACACGTTTGTCGAATAGTTTCTTTAGAGTAAAATTACAATGGAAAACTATTTGAAGTGTAAGCATGTCCAAATTTGGGTAGTACTTCGTACCGCCTTGATGCAAACATTCCTCGCCTCGATAAATTGTACGAGAAATCTCAGGCAGATATAAAAAAGAAGTGAAAAATGGAAACAATATTTTGGCTTCTGTTTATGACACTTTACCTGATATTCAGGTTCACCATCTTAAGTTAAAAATATTTCATAAAATGTAGCATGATGTAGTTCAGGAAGTAAGTGTAACCCTAAAACGTGAATACCGAACTACATTTATGCATTTAGGTAGGGTATGATGTACTTGAACTTGAGAGGGATTTTGACCGTTAAGCTGATGTTGAATATATTGAGAAAACCCGAATTTAAATAAACCTTTTATTTCTGCAGCGTTCTACATGAGTAAAAAAAATATAAGAACTATACAAAGTATATTAAGGCATATATATCATATATATGGTGGAAAACACATGGGTCTGAATTTCAATACTTCATTTGTTGACACTTCAAATGATCCCCGGTACAAAATATTACACATAATGTGTATGTGTACTTATTAATCAATATTATGAAATTGATTTAGGCTCTTGCATACTCTAAAATAAGATACCAACGACATTCAAGCCATGTAACATATTTATAACCTAACCTGTATGCCGATTTTGTACTGCTAAGCCGTTGATGTTACGAACTAGGTAAAGGTTGGTGTAGAAAACAAGAACATTTGTTTATTTAGAAACATCAAATTAAAAAAACTATCACTGATATATTGCTTTATATTACAAATATGTTCTATAATGGCAGAACCCCCGCCCACAAAAGTATACAAATAAATATAGGCTTGGTTCAAGTCTGCGTTCCCGGGGCATTTAGCGAGTAGTGATTGAAATAATTCAAGAAAAGCATTGTAAATTCATATGGATGTTATCATAGGCGCCGGAAGTGGGGGGGGGGGGCAAAACGCATTTTTGCCCCCCCCCCCCCCCCAAAAAAAAAAAAAAAAAAAAAAAAAAAAACGCCCCCTCCCCCTCCAAAAAAAAAAAAAAAGCAGTAAAGGAGTAAAGATGGTTTGTATTTTTAACACAAAAGAACGTAACAATAATAAAAACCTGAATTAAATGACGTATAAAATTCCATTCAAAGAAAAGGAATGTTAACAGGAAATAAATTTCCTAAACATTTAGATTTTTATAATAGCGATACGCGCATATCGTGGACATATTGTGAGAGAATGGGAAAGCGTGTCTGTTTTTTGTTATAGGGGTGAGAAGTTCATGAGCCCCTGAACGCTTGCGTACTGATGGAGGGGGAGGGGGTAGTTTTTGTATTCGATACCAGTGATTTAAAAATGTTGCTGAAATAACATGATTTTCCGGTATTTTTCGCAATTTTTTGGTAAGTCATACCTCTTTATGCGTTTGTTGGAAAATTAGAAATTCCCAAATTTACAGTTGGGCGAAAAATGTGCTTGAGAGAGAGAAAAAATAAGTTACCTGCCAATGTCACAAATGAGGTATCAAAATATGCTCATCTGACCGTAATTAAATGCCTAAAACCCCAGAGCTGAAGGGGGCTCTACCCCGGACCCCACCAAGAGCCCTAAGGCGGGGCCCTGGATGCTCATCTAACCTTAAAGAAATGCCTAAAACCCCAGAGCTTACGTGGGCTCCGCCCCTTGATCCCCTGCCGGTGCTCAGGTCCTTGACCCCACGCCAATTTACGCTCTACCTGATCGTTAATAGTCCACTTTGAAAAACGTTCCGCGGGGCCTGCATGTAACGTGTAAGAGTGGTGGGGATGCAGATTTTTCTTCTACCCCCCTTCCAAACGTTTTTACTCACTGCCCTGGAAGGTGAACCCCCTCTGGAATGTTTGCCTCCCTCCCCAATCCCAAACTGCTTCCGGCGCGCCTTGATGTTATGATGCTCTTTTAATACCTCTATCAGGTCGTCCTTGTGTTCATAAACTAACTTTTCAAGTTATTGACACAAATACCACCTGCGGGCGAATATAGCAAGGTCTATTCGATTCTTAAGATCTCTTTCAATGACACTTCGGCCTTTTTGGGGGCCATAAATGATATTGTTTATGACACTACAGTTTATATGATGTGAAATAAACAACATCCGGAATATGGACATTTACATGGATCTCATTTATTCTAAATTCTTACAAAACATGTTCTCCGACTTTATTATTCCACAAGTTTCCTTCTTCGAATGACTACAGTGCCCTTCTCAACCAAACACACTGACTTGATCTGAGGGGCATTCTCCTTTCATATTTTAATATTCCAACAATTTCAAATTGAATTAAACATATTTCAATGAGCAAGGGAAAATGAACCTCCCCTTGAAAGACAAACCAATATGAACCTACCGCCTTTTAGGGCATTGCTCGTTGGTCTAGCCGCCATTTCTGGGTTACGTGTTAATTAGCCTAAAAATGGACTCTTATCGGACCCAGGAATAAAACTTGAAAAACAACAAAGAAAATCCAATATATTATCAATAATTCATTGCATTTTCCCACAATCCCCAACAGGAAAAATTCCTCTGTAGGGCCATGCATTATGGTTCAAGGCATGCCTACATAGAGAATTTGTTTATGTTGGGGTCGGGACAAAATGCTTTTTTCTTTTTTTTTCTTCTTTGTTTTTGTTTTTTATTTGTGGGGGCGGCGACATACCCTAGCCCCCGCTGCGTACAGTCATGATTCATTTGCTAAGCAATGGCCTCGTTACTGTGAGCCCCGGGATCAAAACTGTGTCGATGTGCTATATTAGTGCCCTTTTATGAGTCATTAATCCTCATTGCTGTCAGTTATGACTTAAGGACGTAGATACCCTAGTTGATTAGCATAGTAGCACACACATGCTTTAGCAGTTACGCAAAACAAACACTCACAAATTAATATTCAATAAAATCTGAGAATGCATACCAGTATCTAGATCTATTAGGAATAAATCATTGTCAAAATCGTTAAGAATCCGCGGCTTTCTGCTCCACCAAACGTCCGCATGCGGAATCGTTTATCAACTAAATTATTTAAATTTATGGATGCTTCCTTCCCAGGTGTTTGTGTTGTTGAAGCATATCATTTATCTGCATTCTTTGTACTCCAATTGCCAGAACGCAACTTAAGCGTTGGTCACATCCCACCGTGCGTGTTTTTAATCCGTACGGTTTTTGGGGAGGCCACGGCCGCCACGTTTTTCTGAAAACGTAGGGAG
The DNA here is from genome assembly GCF_000002235.5 of Strongylocentrotus purpuratus. NCBI lineage: Eukaryota > Metazoa > Echinodermata > Echinoidea > Camarodonta > Strongylocentrotidae > Strongylocentrotus > Strongylocentrotus purpuratus. The sequence goes on along the minus strand of NW_022145597.1, from coordinate 12,682,678 downwards.
GGAGTGGCAAAGGTAGGGAGGGAGTACCGGCAACGCGCGTCACACGCACTGTGTAAGTACGTGGCCCGCACGCCACGCCTGGCCGTGAACGGTTGCGTGCATCGTACGTTGCGCACGTGGTAAGTGCGTTGTACGTGCTTACAACGTACGGTCTCCGTGCGGTTGCCACGTTATCGTACGGAGGCCGTACTTACAAGTGCTGCTCACGTACGGTGTCCTTACTCACTCGCATGTTGTAAGTGCGTGCACGTGCGATGAACTCGGTGTTTATAATTATAGGACGACATTCCGATGTTCTCCAGAAGTCCCAGCTGTTGCTGCCTCAAGATGCCGCCCATTCCACCGAAGAGACTACTGCATAAATCAGTGCGAACAACGTGCGTTTGTAAGTGCTTACTCGGTACGGTCGACGTGAGTTCTGCGTGCTCATTGGATAGCTGAACTGGGGGAAGTGGCGAGTAAGCACGGACCACGCACTTATCACGTGCGCCTTTAAAAGACGCACGGAGTCAGTGCGTTGTGCGCTCGTTGGCAGTACCGGGCACGCACGTCACACGCACTGGGGTGAATCGGTAGCCCGAACGCAGCCCGAACGCAGCGAAAGTTCCTCGTGCACTAAAAGTGCTACGGTGTGTCTGCGTGCTCCCAAATCCGTACGGAGGCGGTACTCATCACGTACGGATACCCAAATTTTGCCCGCGTTTTTGCACGTAGACAGCACGCACTTGCAAGTACGGCGGGATGTGACCACCGCATAACATTTTTATTGATAGTTTCATCGGAGTCGTTTATCAACTAAATTATTCACATATATAAATGCTTCCTCCCCATGTGTTTGTGGTATTTATGCATTTCATTCGCCTGTTATTATTCTTTGTACTCCAATTGTTAGAATACAAAATGCATTTTGGTTTTAAAGTTTCATGCAATAAGTAAATCAATAAAAGAGTATGTTCTGCACAATAAAAACAATGTGTGTCCCTATTGTAAAATGTAATGTGTCTCCTCATTTTGTAATAGTTAATTTACCCATTCACATAATGGAACTACCTGCCCGATGAAACAAGTGGCCCGTGACCCCTGAGCACCCAATACCGTGTGGGAGTCAGTCTGTGGTTGAGACCAATACAAGCAAACGTTTCCATATGGTAGGAAACTGTACGCACAATCGTGAATTTGATGTCTGTCCTATAATCTCACATATTATTTCGTCTGTCATCCCTCTTGACTTCCAATACACACAAATAACACAATAATACACTTCAATTATTGTGGAATAGCCTGACAACGACTAGAATAGCCTGACAACGACTACTGAGAGCCGGCCGTTTATTCAGTATGAATGTTTAACAAACATTTCTTCTCGTTTCCTTCACTGGAAACCGTTTCCTTCGCTGGAAACCGGACCTATCATGGTCCAGGATAAAAAACCAGAGATAAAACTCAACGAGCATAAAAACTCTGGAAAACCTTATTCAAACACAGTCATGTAACAGTACATGACACAACGCACTTTTATTGTAAATAATAGTTGTCTCGTTGAAAGCTCAAGCTAGAATGATTCAATTACACACTAATTCATGCCACGCCCTGGTCTCCGTGGCAGAATTAGCTCGCACACCTGTACGAGCTGCCTATGCAAATTACATTCCATCGGGGCACAGCCCCGGACCCAACATAAGTATGCATTCATTAACGATACAAACAACATTTGTCTGCCATACAATCGTACCGCAGACAAATAATAGTCTGTCCTATAATCTCACATATTATTTCGTCTGTCATCCCTCTTGACTTCCAATACACACAAATAACACAATAATACACTTCAATTATTGTGGAATAGCCTGACAACGACTAGAATTCAAAGAACGGGAGCAAAAGAGAACAGAAGCGAAATAAGCAATCTAAATTTAAGTCATGCCAAATAGACTCCTAGTTAAATATATTTTAACATTGTTGAATAATAATGGCATTTCTATAGCGCCGTCTATCGAGAAATCCTATTCTGAGGCGCATTAATTATTACCCCGGCCTTACTCTTGCTGCCGTATATTACAGAGCCTCCAGCATATCCAGGAACTAATTCATGCAAGGTATCCATTTACTTCACCTGGGTTTACTATAATGAAATCTGAAAGTTAGTACCCAACTGACAAACGAGTCCAATTTGGACTAAAACCACAAGCTTGCTCGTTTAAACTTGTCACCTTGTTTGAATACAACCGATTCTAAAGTCTTAGCATATGTTTCAGGAACTTGCCTTTCCCACTTAATACATATGCGTACAGAACACTGTCATTGAATAATTTGATTCATAACCATGACATTCGAGATCCGAAACGTTCTCTTTCAAGAAAAAAATTGAAATTCGAACAAAAGCTCGTTATATTCAAATATGAACAGGCAAACCTGTGTACGAGACAAGACCTCGTTTTCTTTTGCCCTTCTTTTGATAATTTTTAAAATCATGTCCGTAAGGTGAAAACACCATCCATGCTAATAACATGTCATTAAATTCAATTGACACAACTCTTTGTTCCGGCAACACTTTGTTGGTGGTAAATAAAACAGCGACAACAAGAACGAGTGTTAAATCTGCCCAAAACATATTCATCTATTGACAAAGAGAAACGATACATGTATGTATAAATCTACTGCTGTTACAAATCCTCTCGAATAATTGAAGATTCCTTGTAAAATAAAAACACGAATTTCACTACCTACGTATATTTGCGGTCTTCTTTAAACCAGCTCTGTGGAAAAATATCTTTTGTAATTTCTCCCGATGAAAGCTTATGGAATAAATGTTATCACTTACATCCAAATGAATATCATGCATTTTGCTTACCTACGCTCACTTGCAGGTCAATCCAATTTTTGCCCAAGGCACAAACATGTTCTGAGAATGAACAAAGCAAAAATTATGCTTATCTTATATTTATTTAGCTGCACGACACTCTGTGCTTTTTCTTTACTCTAACAGAAAAAGCCCTTTTCACAATTTCAAAGACTTAACGACCAATAATTTGTGCTCCAAACTATCGTCAACATTGCCATCTTTTGACTTCTCACTGCTCCTTCGCCCGTGCCTCTTCCAAAGCCTATTTGACACGGAAGCTCTGGCCTCGGCGGTAGCCCCTCCTGCTCTGAGGGAGTAGGCCCAAATTAAACTAGCCTCTTCCACGCATACCTTCCACAAACGAGCAACAACTGCCTCATATGCACTGGTATAACTTGACTGTTTGCTTACTATGACAAACTCGTATTACCTTTGTTCCAATAAACTGGTCTGAATTGAATTTGTCAGATTTCTTGGAAATACCTTCCTTTGCCACATATGTTCTCGTAGAATTTCTACTGGACAATTAAGTACTTCATTAACTATTACTCATCAAGATGGTATTGCGCCTGCGATACTGATCTGACTTTCACTTCTCCGCCAACATATTACAGATAAATATGAGCTTTCAAACACAATGTCAGAAACGAGAATATAAACGAGATCTCTTAAAAATTCAAACATCATCGCAACCTCCGTACTTATTGCATAAAGCACTGAAAAAACACTGCGTCCTTCTTGACGACGAGTCTTGGACGTCCCTTCTCCCCTTCGCTTCGGCTCCGAAGATTGTCAAGCCATGACGATAAGATTCTCAGATCAAACCCTCGCTTTGTCCACCGCACCATGTATGGCCTTCTTGACTCCTAAACCTGGAGAGTGTAAATAAAAATAACGTGGTACAACTAAAAGTCTTCAATGCGACAAGCATAAATTTGCTTCGAGGGCTTCCAAAATTTCAGTTTTGGCCCTGCATCCTCCTCACCAGAGGGCAATATTTCAAATTCTTCAATAAAATGAATAGAACTTATCACCATCCCAAATCATGGGCCCAAATGAAGCAGACTTCAAATATGGGACTATATCAGTGAGCTCTTGCTTTTAATATCCAGCACCAATTTATCAACAGTTTTGGCAATGAATCGGGGTGGTGGTACCTACCCACCACTCGATATCTCATTCTCAACTCTGAGAAAAAACATCAATACAACTTTTCCCATTACACCATCTGGAATTAAACTTCCTACTTTTGGTATTATAATGACAAACAATAATTATTCTGTCAAACACATGAGTCCCCCACTTCTGATCAAGCCTATGTTACAAGCCTCAGTTTACATATGCCAGTCGTCACTGTCTGACGTCCTACTCAATCTATCAACCTGCCTGTTCTCACGTCTAGATATCCAAGCCGGATAAATTTTTACATTGTTTTCTTCACAAACAATTCGTATTTCCAAAGCCTTTTCTTGGCAGGCGGAGTTACCACTCCATTTTATTACGATGTCCACAACATTCTTGTTGTCCGTGTACCAGCGTACACTTCGCCCTTCCAGGCGATGCTCGAACAATACTTGCCGTTCTCACGACGGCTTCGAGCACTCTCCACGAGGAGCTTTGAATCTTCTCAGACTCGGACCTAACTCCCATGAGTTCTATGTTACTATTTAACTTGTCTACACTCAATCTATCAACCTGCTTGTTCTCACGTCTAGATACCCAAGCCGGATCAATTTTTACATCGTTTTATTCACAAACAATTCGTATTTCCAAAGCCTTTTCTTGGCAGGCGGAGTTACTACTCCATTTTATCACGATGTCCACAACATTCTTGTTGTCCGTGTACCAGCGTACACTTCGCCCTTCCAGGCGATGCTCGAACAACACTTGTCGTTCTCACGACGGCTTCGGGCACTCTCCACGAGGAGCTTTGAATCTTCTCAGACTCGGACCAAACTCTCATGAGTTCTGTGTTACTATTTAACTTGTCTACATTTCCCCTGCAAAAAACCGAACCCTGCCAGCATATCTCATGTTTACCGAGATAGGAGCATTCCAACTCTTTCTGTTCACAAACTTGAACAACTCCCTTGTCTTTAATAGACCAGTTCACGGGTTATCCACGGATCCTCAAAAAATGAAGAGTTCCCACTTAGTACACTTTGAAATAATCACTTCAATAGCGATGGAGGTACTGTATAAATAGCCTTTGTGTCCCCTTTTCAAAGAATTCTTCCACCTGTGTATCGTGGAGTGCACTGCTTGTGCATAAAATGAACAATGATGACATCACTTTCATGAACACTATCCAGTATTTTGTCTCCGTGTATTTCACAATTTGGTCTGCAATGACCTTTATCTACTCATGCTCGGACTGCAGCTATGAATTGACACACCGATTATCCAAACACGATGTGCATTGACACTATCTTTCCAACTACCTTCGCTAGAGACCTAACGAGCCAAACAAAATACCAGACCTTCGATCTTTAGAAATTATAGTGGAAATATAGAAACCTTAAAATCGGTTAATGCGTTTCTTTGCGATTCGCACTCGTTCGTTCAGAAAATCCCAATTTAGTCCTAGCCAGGAAGTATCGCCCACTGACATTTTTCTTCAGCAAGAAGAAGACCTAGACCTCAGGTTCCTTTAGCACTGAGACACGTAGAGAATCAGCCCCTTTCCTGCTGTCATGCCCTGCAATTCCGTGTTCAAGAAACATGATTGCATTATGACCATGACCACGCCAATAACTGACAACAAATCTCATCACTTTTAATGGTGAACACATACCCCGAGGTAGAAATGCCTAAAAGTAAAACGTTGCAAACGTGATACCTTATTTCACCGAAACCCCAGGCAAAGCCTAACATATGGCTTTCCACATTGAGCATACCAATGTGAAGGTATTAATGCCAACTTTAGGCTGAACGTGAACACATAGTCACCCTTTTTATCTTTCACAATTAAACATCTTCATGTTTCTCTTTGTATTAATTGAGATTGACGCTCCTTCAATCTCGAACTTATCTGCACTGTCCTTTGTAATCGGACACAGAATTTATTACAAGAAGCCTCTCTTCAACTTCGTTAATTCATTTTCTACTCTATTAATACCTAAATGAGATGTAAAGGGAACTCGTACCCTTGATCTACTATCACAGACGTATCTATCAGCAATTTTCTTATTTCTCCCCGAAAACAATTTCCTTCTTCTCTCGTAGTCTCCCTACAGGAAATGGTATATGCCAGCTACGAAACTCGTTTCACACTCCAATACACGGTGATCTTTACTGTCCTTCAACCTCCTCCTCTTATTCAGTTATACAATTCTTCTCTACCAATTTTCCCATCTCTGTCTCGACAAATTTCGAATGGTCTTTGGCAGAAAGATTACAGGGCAAATTAATCCCTAAAGGAGTTGAATGTAAGAGTAATTTGTACCCTTGTTCGATTATATCAGACATAATTACCAGCATGTATATATATATCAATACATTTTCCAACATTCCTTCTTAATTTTCTCGTAGTCTCCTACAGGAGGTGCCATTTTGACAGTTACGAAACTCATTTAACACACCGTTTTAGTACATGGAGAATCTTTCCTTTTCGTATTACCTATAGTCTTCTTCTTTACCAATTTACCTATCTCTCTCTCTCTCTCTCTCTCTCTCTCGAGAAAAACCTTTCCAGAAAGATTATTGGGTAAATTAACCCCTATAAACGGGTAAATGTAAGGACAATTTTACTTAGCTCTGTATTTTAAAGAAGATAAATGAAGACCTCTCCGTCGTCAACTCTCCAATGCTCTGCTTTTCCACACGAAAAACACGATCCCGGCTTTCTGATTGCTATTAATATAGCTGCTGAAAAAAAAAACTTGTTAGAAGTCAACGAATCGGGCTAGCCTGGCAGCCCCGTTTGGTTGTCTCGCATGTCCGCGTTCACGAGATCGACAACCTCGGTCGGCTCCACGGTAGTTGTCTCGTTGAAAGCTCAAGCTAGAATGGTTCAATTACACACTAATTCATGCCACGCCCTGGTCTCCGTGGCAGAATTAGCTCGCACACCTGTACGAGCTGCCTATGCAAATTACATTCCATCGGGGCACAGCCCCGGACCCAACATAAGTATGCATTCATTAACGATACAAACAACATTTGTCTGCTATACAATCGTACCGCAGACAAATAATATTCACCGAAGATGAAGAAGAGTGCCGATAAATGAAATTAATTGCTCGGATTTTTAAATTATTTGAAGGCCCGAATTCACCTGCGAGCGACCTCTATGTGAATTTGAAAGCAGGTTCATGAATTTGAATGAAGAAAGTGTGAAATTGGCGGCAATGATTATCCTGCAAAATAGTAACCTATCTCTAAATTTAGGCAAAAAAAATACATTGATTGAAAAAATTGGTTAGGCTCGTCACGCACACTAGTTTTACACAAAATAAATCTGAAGGGCGTGGGTGAAAGGCGCTCAATAGCAAGTTAGCGGAACAGATTTTAAAGAGCAAATTTACAATGGTCCGTAAGGTTCAGAAAATTTTTATTTTATGATACCAAAAATGGCCATAAATCACTTATTATCAATCATGGAGACATAATTTTGGTTTCCATCCCATGTTGTAGTTGTTGGTTGTTTATTTTTTTTAATTTTTTTTTTTTTTGGGGGGGGGGGGGGTGGGGGGGGGAATAAGATAATCCATTTAGACAAGTTAAAATGTTTTTTTAGATGCTCTAGGAAACCCCAAATTCCAAGATGGCGTCCAGGATGGTCGCCGTTACCTAAAAAAATAGCCGTAAGTCATTTATAATGTATCCTAGAGACATTATTTTCATATCTATTCCATGGTTTTCGGGTTTTTTCATAGTGGTGAAGAATAATGAGCAAGTAAACTAAATCAGCTGTCACACGTAAAACAAGCGCTGCGCATGCCTGTTATAGCGCGGTCCACAGCTGCCCCCGGACGTGTCCTATGATTGGTCAATGCGCCCGGAAGTGCCCCGTGATTGGTGGCACCCATTTACCAATCATGGGACACGTTCGGGGACAGCTAATCCTCGCGACCGCGATATAAGACGCATGCGCGGCGCTTGTTCTACATTGTCTGATGAAGGCTAGCAGTTGCAGCAGAAACATCACAGTACTCTTTCGTTTGCTCTTCGTGCGACAGCTGATCTAGTTTACTTACTCATTACCTATACTTTTTTGGGGTACGAAATCTCGAAACGCCGCGGCATTCCAATGGCTTCAGGACCAGTAAAAGAAGAAAAGTATTCACATAGGCTTGTGTGCCAACTCTGCGACATAATTTTTGAAGAGGACATACTTATTGCATGTGTACACCTCACATTCTGTAGGAGCTGTCTCGAGAAAAATGGTTTGCATGATGATCTCAGCCATGCCATGGTCTGCACTCAGTGCTCGAAGATTCCTGTTCGCAGTGTAAGTGCCCACATTGATCATTCTTTTGAGCATGTAGACAGAAATAACCGTCTGGTATGGGGAGTTCTTTAATACAACTGATATTTGTCAACCTTCCCCATACACAGCCGGCCAAACGTGTGATTCCGAATTTATTTAATAAGTCGGTACTGTTAGAGAATGGCTCAATACCTCTTATAAAAAGTAGAGTAAATAAATGTTCCCATTTAAATATACATACCTTACATCAAAAATTGATAAACTAAAAATAATACTGAAGAATTCACCTTTTGATCTAATAACGCTCAATGAGACTCTGTGCTACAGTACCGTAGAGGACTCCGAAGTATGTATGGATGATTTCATATTACTTCGAAAAGATAGAGATAGAAATGGTGGAGGAGTTGCAATTTCTGTCTCCAAACAATTTGACCATAACAGGAAAGATTAATCTAATCATGACGATTTGGAATGTCTGTGGGTTGAACTCTACTATCCACAAGTCCAGTAGACGGTACCATATACCATGTACATGACCTGGAAAAGTTGTTAAGTACAAGGTTTTTTTGTTGATTCGTATTCTAGATGGGTTAAGATGTACATTCAGCTTGGTTGCCATCATGGCAACCTTGGGCAACTTTTTTTAGAAGCCTAATGAGCTTAATTATCAAAAAAGCATATGTGCAATATGTAATATGTTGCTTATCTTAATCCGGGAAGCCTAAACACAGGATAGCAACCAAACTGAATTTAACTCTTAACCCATCTAGAATACGAATCAACAAAAAATCAACAAAAAAGGTTGTACTATATAATGAACTTTTACGGATCATAAAAAACTTCTACCGGACTATACTGCGACAATTAAATTATTTGAAAAGCTGCATCTTTCTAGGTGACTTTAACTGCACTTATATGCCAAATCAAGCTTGCTCTCATGCTATTGTTAATAAACTAAAATACTGCACAAAGTTGTATGGTTTTAGTCAACTAATAAATAGTCCAACACGAGTTACTAACAACGAGTTCTATAATTGATGTCAGATTTGTTTCCGATCCTGAACTATACTGTTAAGCAGGGGTTTCTCAAACAAGTATTAGCTATCATTTGTTCGTGAATGCAGTAAAATCCTTCAATTTCAGTAAAAGAAACAATCCCACCTCCATTGAATTTCGTTCATTGAAGAATTTTGATCAAGTGAGTTTTTCTTAATGATTTAAAAAATATGCCAAAGCATCTTATCAAAGATATTAGAAATATTGATCTTGCCTAGGAAACCTGGGAACACCTATTCTTCACAGTCGTAAACAAGCATATTCCGTTATGCATAAACCAATTCGTAAAAATGCTTGTCCATGGATAACGGACGGTAAGATCCAATAAGATCACTCTGCTTAGTTTGAAAATTGATGGTGTTCGTATCAGATCCACCTACCACAGCTAATGCATTCATTAACTGTTTTACTACCTGTGCTTTAAATATAACAAAAGAACTGAACGGTACTAGAACTGAATCTCTGATTGATAATGATATTCCGGTTAATCCAGTCACACAATTTGATTTGGACGATGTGTCTGAGGACTTTGTCATTAAGGAAATTAATCGCATGTGCAAAGATAAGGCCACTGGCGATGACCAAATTTCTGGTCGTCTTCTAAAATGACAAAATATGTTATAGCAGAATCGTTAACCAATATCATAAAATGTTATGTCTGATCGAAGCAATTACCACCCAATTTCTATTTTGTCTGTTGTTAGCAAAATCATAGAGAGGGCTGTTCAGTACCAACTTTCTTAGATTATTGACGATACTAATATCCTGAACTCCAATCAGTCTGGGTTTCGAGCAGAGCATTCTACAACAACAGCACTCATGACATTTGTTAATAATATATCATGGAACATTGAAAACAAAAAAGATCGGTGGTGTCGCTTTTAACGACTATCGTAAGGCATTTCACACCGTTGATCACAATCTTTTATTAACGAAATTAACGGGTATTGAATGTTCTCATGAATGTGTAAAATGAGTCAGATCTTATTAAACAGGTCGTAAACAGACTGTTCACTTTAAAAGTCCAAAATCTAATCCATATTATATTATGTTATATTATATTATATTATATCTTGTGGTAATGTGGATATATACTTATCTGTAAAGCGCTTTGAGAGGGCATTCGGTTCTGAAAAGCGCTATATAAGAACGAGCTATTATTATTATTATTATAGCATTTCCCGGCCAAATTCGCGAGTTTGTCATTCGAATTCATTTACTTTGCATTTAAGTTAGCGCAGATCAGCTTTGCCATGCCAATTATCATTCAATTTTCCCGTTTTTGTATTTAATTTAGGATTTTGGTCGAAGGATTTCATAGATCTGTCATTCAATTTAGAAACTGCTCAACTAGCATTCAAATTAATTGTCACTTGTCGAGGCGTCATTTTTATCATTCAAATTAACACCTGTCATTCGTATTCGAATTATGTTCATTCAAGTTAGGAATGTTAGGGGAAAGAAATGCAACACACGTTTACAGCTTTTAAAAAATGCAATTAAATACATAATTTGCCATAGGGGTCTTTTCTGTTATTCAATTTATTAATTTTGAGGACAAAGCATATGTTTGTAGTCAGACATTAGGTAAAGAAGGGGCGAAATCAAGGGATATGGCATCTCTGAACGGACATGTTCACATACCCCAGAAAAGTGGGGATACAAAAACACCTACCCCAGTCACAATTGTCAGATTTAAATACTGTAAATTATTATGGTCTGACGATAAATTAGGTTCTGATGAAATGAGTATGTATCACAAGAAAATCAAGCAATTTCAAGAGTAAGAATATAGGGTACAAACAGTTTATTTAAGAGCCATCGGCTCAATATAATTAAACATGCAAATAGTTGACAAAAAAATAAAATGTTTCAGAATCACTGTGAACTTAGATAGGAGTATATCCTATCACTGTTTATGTCATCTTATCGGTACTCAATTATATCACAATATAATTCTCCATATTTCCAAAAGAAAATAGATTACTTGATGACCGGGTCATCCTTCCATTGTAAAACATACAAGTAATCACCCACCCACTCTAGCCCGGTCTTTGTATATATAAAGTAAACGGCTGTGGGTTAAAGAGTCCCGATTTAGAGTTCGTAAATACCACCTCTTCCTGTTTCTGAATAGGCGGAACGATATACTCTGGTGTATGTAGTAACCCGGTGCGATATGATGCATGACCTGCTAAGCCTGACCGGTGTACGACAGCACTGGGCGTTGACTCTACGACTTGACGCGAGTAGGTTGCCTGAGCGTGTCGACTACGAACACATGTCCATTCACTGATGGTGCCTAGGGTTATGGCTACGAGCCCAGCTTGTCCAGTTCAGATGTTCAAATGATGATTCAAGTTGAGGCGAGGGCTGATGAGGCTTCTACCACGTCGGCCTGTGCTGCCTGGTTCTTGCCTGGTCCCATAGTATAGGGAAAGTCTATGCCAGCAACAGCATGCTTATAGCCTGTGGCTGTAACTTTTACCTTCGTGGCCAACACCCCTCATTCACTCCCCAAAGTCAGACCAAATTCTGAAAGGTCTGCTCCTCTCGAGATCTCATGTGCAATCTGATTAAACTACCCTAATTCTCTAATCCACGTTGGCTCTCTCAATAGTAACCTCTTTAACATTCTTTGTATTCCTCTCATGCCAAAACTGTCCATCCAAATTCCTTTTACTGAATCCTCTATACAAAACTTTCCTATTAACATTCTCCTCATCCTTTCCCCACACACAGACAAAGACAGACACCTGCTCTACTAGAGACCCAAGTTAGTTGACCTAGTAAATCCAAGTTAGTTGACCTAGTAAATTGCTACCAACAACATCTATTCATCTAACACCTGTCCATTACATTCTGTCTAAAAAAGAAATCCCAGTCACATTGTGACATATCTCCCCTTCCTTCAAGAGATTTATATAATTTCAGAAAAAAATTTCAGAGTGGTTTTCTCATTCTATACGAGGAAAATTTGTTTACAGGAAAATATAAAGATCAATAATAATTATTAACACAAAAACCTTCTGTTCCTGCTTTACTTGAAATCAACTACTGGTATCTGGTATCCTACTTAAGTAGTCTGCACCGACGTTTTCACTGCCCTTGATAGCTGTGATGCTAAACTGGTACGGTTGAAGCGCCAGAGCCCATCTCAGAATCCTTGAGTTCGCGACTTTTGATTTCGCGATACACTGCAGTGGCTGGTGATCGGTTTCTAGTTCAAAATGCTTGCCGTAGAGGTATGGTTCGAACTTCTGAACACCCCAGACTACTGCTAAGCATTCACGTTCCATAACACAGTAGCGCTGCTCTCTTGGGAGAAGTTTCCTACTAGCGTAGGCGATAGGGAACTTCTTCCCTTCTGTCTCTTGTAGCAGAATTGCACCGAGACCATGATCTGAGGCATCAGTCCTCAGGATGAAAGGAAGATCTAAGTCCGGAAGATGGAGGATGGGTTCACTAGCAAGTTTCTTTTTCAAGGTAGTGAAAGCTGCCTCTTCCGCATCTCCCCATTTCACTAGAAGTGGCTCTCCTTTCTTTGTTCGGTCAGTCAGTGGTACTGCTAATGCTGCGAAGTTGGGAACAAACCGTCTGTAATAACCCACAAGACGTAGAAAGGATCGAAGTTGCTTTTTGGTCTTAGGTCTCGCAGCTCCTTGAACTGCATCGACCTTGTCTTGCACTGGTCGAAGCTCTCCTTGACCTATTCGATGACCAAGAAATTCGATACTTACACATCCTACAGTGCACTTGGTAGGCCTCGCTGTCAAGTTTGCTCTCCTCAGTCTCTCGAACACCTCACGGAGGGTATCTAAATGCTCCTCAAAACTTACTGTATGGATCAAAATATCATCAATGAAATTGTCTACACCATGCAAGCCACGGAGTAAAACCCTCATGATACGACTAAAGCTTGCCGGAGCATTAACTAGCCCAAATGGCATGCTTCGAAATTGATACAAACCATCTGGTGTCACAAATGCTGTCAGTTCCTTGGCTTCCTCTGTTAAGGGTACTTGCCAATACCCTTTGGTTAGATCAATCTTTGTGAAATACTTGGCCCTAGAAAGTTTTGCAAATATTTCTTCCTGATCAGGTATCGGTTCTGCATCAGTTACGGTAACTTGATTTAACTTACGATAATCACAACAAAACCTGATCGTCCCATCTTTCTTCTTTACCATCACTACCGGGGATGCATAAGGAGAAGACGAGGATTCCACTATGCCAACATCTATCATCTTCTGAACCTCCTCCTTCACCTTACCTCGCAAAGCATGTGGTAATGGGTACGGTTTACTCTTAATGGGTTCCTTATGGACAAGTTTAATGTCATGCTTACCTAAGTTTGTCAATCCCGGCATATCAGTCAAAACTTCTTCATACTCCCGTAAAAGAGAGTTGACCTCCTCACGCTGCTTATCATCTAGATGTGGACTGATCTGCACATCTTTGAGAGATTCTGTTGGGGTAAGATTGGGGAGATGAAGAATATCCTTTCTCGAAGAATGGTTTACATCTTCATTCTCTCCTTCGCTACATTCCTCAGACAAGCCATCATCCACAACAGAAACACCAGCAACATCAAACCCACCTGCACTCTCCTCTCTCCTGTAGTACTTCTTCAGAAGATTTGCATGGAAGGTTTTTATCTTTCCATCCTTATCAATTCTGTAGTCCATTTGTCCTATCTTCTTTACCACCTTGAAGGGTCCTTTCCAGTGCATCAACAGTTTGTTGTTGTCACTCGGAAGTAGAAGAAGGACTTCATCATCAACTTCAAACTTTCTCTCCTTTGCTTTCTTATTGTACTGTCTCCTGTACCTCTCTGCTGATTTGCTGAGATTCTGTTGGGCAACTTCACAAGTCAATTGCAGCCTGTCTTTCAGATCCAATACATACTGATATGTAGTCTTGGTATCCGGTTCATCAACCTCTCCAGTCCACAGCTCCCGTAGGATAGCAAGAGGGCCTCGAACTGCTCTCCCAAACAGGAGTTCAAAGGGTGAGAATCCCGTGCTCTCCTGCACTGACTCTCTGTAAGCAAACAAGAGGGGGTTCAAATACCTACCCCAGTCCTTGGGTCGTTCTTCACACATCTTGCGGAGCATAGACTTCAAGGTACCGTTGAAACGTTCAACCAACCCATTGCAAGCGGGATGATAGGGTGTAGTCGTCATCTGACGGATGGAGAATAGACGACTGACTTCCTTCATCAGCTCTGATGTGAATTGGCTGCCCCGGTCTGTCAACACCTCTCGTGGTATCCCCACCCTGGAGTATATGTCCATCAGTGCCTCTGCAACTGTCTGTGCATCAATCCTGCGAAGTGCTACAGCTTCTGGGTAACGTGTAGCATAGTCTACAACAGTAAGAATGTACCGATTACCTTTGCTAGTAGCAGGTTCTATCGGTCCAACCAGGTCCATCGCCACACGTCTAAAAGGTTCATCGATGAGAGGGGTTGATCCCAGAGGCACCTTCGTAACCTTCCCCTTAGGCGAAGTACGCTGACATGGTCCACATGACCGACAATACCGCACTATATCTGCATGCATACCTGGCCAGAAAAAGTGAGTCAAAATCTTATCACGGGTCTTTTTAGTTCCAAAATGACCACCAAGAATAGATTCGTGAGCAAGCTTCAAGACTTGATTCCTGAATTTAGTGGGTACCACAACTTGCACGAGTACATCTGACCCTGGGGTTGCATCAATATATTCTCTATAGAGTACATCCTTCTTAACGAGAAAGTAAGACGAATTTCCACTCTTACTTATCTTCTTTTCTCCACTTTCAGCGAGTTTCCTGGAAGCATCCAGTGCATTGTCCTCCTTCTGGGCCTGGATTAGATCATCCACAGACACAATGTCATTCAGTGAATCGGGTACTTGAAGGGGAGGCCTCGTACGTCCTGCCTTCCGCTTCTGTCCTCTTGTCTCTACTGCGTTGGCCTGATGATCTTTTGGCTTCCAGTCTTGGTCTGGGTCAGCTGGTTGCCGGGCTCCATAAATGTTCCCTAGTACAATATCATACACGGGTGTTAGCACACACAAAGCTTCTGCCTTACCTGTGAAGAAAGGAGTATCTAGCTCGATCGTTGCAACTTGGAAGGTTCTGATCGTCCGATCAATGAGCAAGCAAGTCCGCTGTTCTCCAGTGAACTGCTCTTCCGACACCAAGTCTTGCCGAACAATGACAGTAGTACAACCGCTGTCACGTAGAACATCCACGAGCTTCCCGTTCACCATTCCCTTGCTGACTGGCATCTCCACTGGTGAACCACTCGCTGCTGCTGATAGTACCGGGAGGGTGTCGCCAGATGCTAGCTTCACTCCGGTTCCATCTTCGGTGAGGTTTTCTCTCACGATGAGACTCAAACCCTTCGAGTCATCCAGATGAGCTGTCTCTCTTGAGTCAGTAGGTCCTGCTGCAGCATCATGTCTGGCTGATGTATCATCTGCTGACCTGCCTTTGACGAGACTTGATCCCATCTCACGTCGACCTTTCTTTCCACTTGGGCAATTGAAAGAAAGATGTCCAAACTTATTACAAGTGTAACATTTCTTGTTCGAAAGATTAGAGTTGGTTGGATTCTCAGACCTACTTGATCTTTTATCACTACTTGAACTAGTAGAACTGTTTGGACTATTAGTATTATTTGAACTGTTAGAACTGGACTGCTGGGCTTTCACCCTTCTTACCCTCAAATCTGTATGAGCATCATGATATTGATCAGCTAGAGTTAATACTTCTGTAAGCTTTCCCGGATGGCGTTCCTTAACGAACATCAGGCATTCCTTACTGCTTGTATTAAATATCTGTTCCTGGATGAGCAGGCTCTTCAGACCTTCAACATTGTCATCATAAGAGCTAAGATCAATCCATCGATCTAAGTATTTCTCAATTCTATGGGCATATTGAACGTAGGTTTCCCCCTGATGGAGTTTAGCATACCTAAACTTAGTCCTATACCCTTCTTCCGTAAGATCATATCCTTTTAGAAGTGAGGATTTAACTATGTCATAATCCTTAACCTGGGAAACTGTAAGTCTTGAAATAATATCCAAAGCCTTACCCGACATCAAAGCACAAATTGCGAGTGCCCAATCCGACTTATCCCACCCTACAATTACGGCATGTCTCTCAAACCTAGACAAATAACTGTCAATATCATCCTTTCCTTCTTGGAAAACTGGAAGAGGAGGAATACTGGGCCTACTACGTGGGTGCCCCGACTGTGAACTAGGTCCCGTCCCATTAGTTTTCCTTAGTTCCTCTAGTCTAATCTGTTGAGCTATTACTTCAGTCTCAGCACTCCTTGCTGCCGCTCGTTCATCTCTAGCTTCACGCACACACTCATCAACATACGTTCTCAATTCCTTCCCCTCCAAATTAAACTCTTTCCCTTGTGTAATAAACTTATCTCTCTCCATACTGCAGGCCACACCAAGGTAAATTTACAAACCTGCCAAATGCAGACAATTTATGCAGCGCAAACGTCACCACGCCCTCAGCTCTGGCTCAGGCACGTAGAGAAGCCTCCCTGCCCCGACCTGCACTTGCACCACCGTCCGAACAGTCTTGAACCTACAAACACTGTAAACTGGAGAGAAGATCAAGTTTTCATTATTACACAAAAACAATCACAAGACATATTAACCAATGATAACAATCTAATCATTATAACCTAACCTATCAAATAGACAAAAATTGTCCCATCAGGGTCGCCAATATGTCAGATTTAAATACTGTAAATTATTATGGTCTGACGATAAATTAGGTTCTGATGAAATGAGTATGTATCACAAGAAAATCAAGCAATTTCAAGAGTAAGAATATAGGGTACAAACAGTTTATTTAAGAGCCATCGGCTCAATATAATTAAACATGCAAATAGTTGACAAAAAAATAAAATGTTTCAGAATCACTGTGAACTTAGATAGGAGTATATCCTATCACTGTTTATGTCGTCTTATCGGTACTCAATTATATCACAATATAATTCTCCATATTTCCAAAAGAAAATAGATTACTTGATGACCGGGTCATCCTTCCATTGTAAAACATACAAGTAATCACCCACCCACTCTAGCCCGGTCTTTGTATATATAAAGTAAACGGCTGTGGGTTAAAGAGTCCCGATTTAGAGTTCGTAAATACCACCTCTTCCTGTTTCTGAATAGGCGGAACGATATACTCTGGTGTATGTAGTAACCCGGTGCGATATGATGCATGACCTGCTAAGCCTGACCGGTGTACGACAGCACTGGGCGTTGACTCTACGACTTGACGCGAGTAGGTTGCCTGAGCGTGTCGACTACGAACACATGTCCATTCACTGATGGTGCCTAGGGTTATGGCTACGAGCCCAGCTTGTCCAGTTCAGATGTTCAAATGATGATTCAAGTTGAGGCGAGGGCTGATGAGGCTTCTACCACGTCGGCCTGTGCTGCCTGGTTCTTGCCTGGTCCCATAGTATAGGGAAAGTCTATGCCAGCAACAGCATGCTTATAGCCTGTGGCTGTAACTTTTACCTTCGTGGCCAACACCCCTCATTCACTCCCCAAAGTCAGACCAAATTCTGAAAGGTCTGCTCCTCTCGAGATCTCATGTGCAATCTGATTAAACTACCCTAATTCTCTAATCCACGTTGGCTCTCTCAATAGTAACCTCTTTAACATTCTTTGTATTCCTCTCATGCCAAAACTGTCCATCCAAATTCCTTTTACTGAATCCTCTATACAAAACTTTCCTATTAACATTCTCCTCATCCTTTCCCCACACACAGACAAAGACAGACACCTGCTCTACTAGAGACCCAAGTTAGTTGACCTAGTAAATCCAAGTTAGTTGACCTAGTAAATTGCTACCAACAACATCTATTCATCTAACACCTGTCCATTACATTCTGTCTAAAAAAGAAATCCCAGTCACATTGTGACAACAATATTGTACCCTTCCTCCATAATGAAATTGTGATACATTTATGATGAAACACAAGACAAACAACTTCCTTACATGAACATTTACACAAATATTGAGACCATCGAGTCCGTAGATGTAAGTCTTTTTTTTTAACAACAAACTTAAAGGCTGATGAATATCTGATAAATCTAAAAGTGTATAAAGAGTATAAATGCAAGAAAATAAAATAGGATGAAATACACATGAAAAAACGATCTTGAAAGAAAAAGAATGAGGTATAAAAAGTGTGTAATAAACGAAAAATGTATATTGACCATTAATTTTAGTGCACAAAGTGCTAATTTGAATGCTACAAATGAATTAGAATGCTAAAAGTACACCGTCGCGATGTCAGAAAATCGTGTTGCGCTAAATCGAATGACCAAATAGCGAAAGAAGCACTTTGTTCATTAATTTGAATGAAACATACATATATTCTAACGAAAACTTCATAGATTTGAAATCTAGAAAAAGGAATATAAACCCGAGATATACCCGAGAGCACTAAAACCGTCGAATTTGAACGCAAGACATTGAGGTAATTTCAGGTCTTACATATTGATGAGCTGTTTGAAATTAACTAGGAGGTATGCGCGTATTGGGGAATGTGGCTTGCTGCTCTACTTTTTAAAAAAAACTTCCCACGACATGTAATGAGTGTTTAGTATACATTATATGGGACGTACAGTGATAGATGGAAAGTTATTTCAGTATATTCGAAATGACTTTTAGGTAACTCCTTTTTCCTCCCACTTCATGAACATTCATTCATTTCATTTCATCTACATTATTTCAAGAAATGCATTCAGAAAATGAAGAAGAAAAAAAGAAACGAAAAAAATAGGTGTAAAGAAAATATTGTCGGCGAAGCATTTGTCGTAGTACTAGTAGCATTTGTAGTTTATAGGACACTTTTTGGGCGGAGCAAATGTCGTCGGAGCAAATGTCGGCGGAGCAATTGTCGCTTCAGGCGGAGCAAATGTCGGCGGAGCAATTGTCGCTTCAGGCGGAGCAATTGTCGGCGGAGCAAATGTCAGCGGAGCAAGTGTCGCTTCAGGCGGAGCAAATGTCGGCGGAGCAAATGTCGGCGGAGCAATTGTCGCGTTTTGCGGAGCAATTGACGGCGGAGCAATTGTCGTCGGAGCAATTGTCGGCGGAGCAATTGTCGGCGGAGCATCTGTCGGCGGAGCAACTGTCGGCGGAGCAACTGTCGGCGGAGCAACTGTCGGCGGAGCATTTGACGTCGGAGCAAATGTCGCGGAGCAAATGTCGCGGAGCAATTGTCGCGTTTTGCGGAGTAAATGTCGGCGGAGCAATCGTCGGCGGAGCATGTGTCGGGTTACCGATTTCGCCCCTTCTTTACTAAATGTCTGACTGCACCCATATGCATTGTCCTCAAAATTAATAACTGGAATAACAGAAAAGACCCGATTGGCAAATCATGCATTTAATTGCATTTTTTTTAAACTGTAAACGTGTGTTGGATTTCTTCCCCCTAACATTTGTAAGTTGAATAAACATAATTCGAATACGAATGACAGGTGTTAATTTGAATGAGTAAAATGACGCCTCGACAAGTGACGATTAATTTGAATGCTAGTTGAGCAGTTTCTAAATTAAATGACAGATCTATGAAACCCTTCGACCAAAATTATAAATTGAATACCGAAACGGGAAAATTGAATGAAAATTGGCATGGCAAAGCAAATCTGCGCTAACTTCAATGCAAAGTAAATTAATTCAAATGACAAACTCGCGAATTTCGCCGGGAAATCATATAGGATTTCCCGGCCAAATTCGCGAGTTTGTAATTAAAATTAATTTGTCTTGCGTCCAACTTCGACGGTTTTAGTGCTGTCGGGTATATCTCGGGTTTATATTCCTTTTTCTAGATTTCAAATCTATGAAGTTTTCGTTAGAATCTATGTATGTTTCATTCAAATTAATGAACAAAGTGCTTCTTTCGCTATTTGGTCATTCAATTTAGCGCAACACGATTTTCTGACATCGCGACGGTGTACTTTTAGCATTCTAATTCATTTGTAGCATTCAAATTAGCACTTTGTGCACTAAAATTAATGGTCAATATACATTTTTCGTTTATTACACACTTTTTATAGCTCATTCTTTTTCTTTCAAGATCGTTTTTTCATGTGTATTTCATCCTATTTTATTTTCTTGCATTTATACTCTTTATATACTTTTAGATTTATCAGATATTCATCAGCCTTTAAGTTTGATTGTTAAAAAAAAAGAATTACATCTATGGACTTGATGGTCTCAATATTGTGTAAATTTTCATGTAAGAAAGTTGTTTGTCTTGTGTTTCATCATAAATGTATCACAATTTCATTATGGAGGAAGGGTACAATATTGTGACTGGGATAGGTGTTTTTGTATCCCCACTTTTCCGGGGTATATGAACATGTCCGTTCAGAAATACCATATCCCTTGATTTCGCCCCTTCTTTACCTAATGTCTGACTACAAACATATGCTTTGTCCTCAAAATTAATAAATTGAATAACAGAAAAGACCCCAATGGTAAATCATGTATTTAATTGCATTTAAAAAAAAAATGTAAACGTGTGTTGCATGTTTTCCCCCTAACATTCCTAACTTGAATAAACATAATTCGAATACGAATGACAGGTGTTAATTTGAAATGATAAAAATGACGCCTCGACAAGTGACAATTAATTTGAATGCTAGTTGAGCAGTTTCTAAATTGAATGACAGATCTATGAAATCCTTCGACCAAAATCCTAATTAAATACAAAATCGGGAAAATTAATTGAATGATATTGGCATGGCAAAGCTGATCTGCGCTAACTTCAATGCAAAGTAAATGACTTCAAATGACAAACTCGCGAATTTGGCCGGGAAATCCTATATTATCCAGTAGTTTGGTAAACTGCAATATTTTTGTTGTAAATATGTTACATAACAATTTTGGTATCCCTAATGTCTTTCTTAATTGAGCCTAAATATAGGATTTTCCGGCGAAATTTGTTCATATACCCCGGAAAAGTGGGGATACAACTCCCAGTCACAATATTGTACCCTTCCTCCATAATTAAATTGTAATTAATTTATTATGAAACACAAGATAAACAACTTCCTTACATGAAAATTTACAAACATATTGAGACCATCAAGTCCGTAGATGTAAGTCTTTTTTTTCCCTTCTTAACAATCAAACTTAAAGGATGATGAATATCAGAAAAATCGAATAAGTATATAAAGTGTATAATAAATGCAAGACATTAAAATATGATTGAATACACATGAAAAACAAATCTTGAAAGAAAAAGAATGAGCTATAAAAAGTGTGTTATAAACGATAAATGTATATTGACCATCAATTTAAGTGCGCATAGTGCTAATTTGAATGCCACACATGAATTAGAATGCTAGAAGTACACCTTCGCGATGTCAGAAATCGTGTTGCGCCAAATCGAATGACCAAATAGCGAAAGAAGCACATTATTCATTAATTTGAATGAAACATACATAGATTCGAACGAAAACTTCATCGATTTGAAAACTAGAAAAAGGAATATAAACCCAATATATATCTGACAGCACTAAAACTGTCGAATTCGAACGCAAGACAAATTAATTTAAATGACAAACTCGCGAATTTGGCCGGAAATTCCTATAGTTTTTATACTTTGTTCATAAACTCTCAATGTATATGTTACCTCTTTTTCAAAGTCTAATTCATACCGAAATACGCTAATAGTTACTTTTCATCGGATTTAAAAACTAATTTCCGTCGTTACTATATTATGTTTTTTTAATATAGGATTTCCCGGCCAAATTCACGAGTTTGTCATTCAAATTAATTTGTCTTGCGTTCAAATTCGACGGTTTTAGTGCAGTCAGACATATCTCGGGTTTATATTCCCTTTTCTAGTTTTCAAATCTATGGAATTTTCGTTAGAATCTACGTATGTTTCATTCACATTAATGAACAATGTGCTTCTTTCGCTATTTGGTCATTCGATTTGGCGCAACACGATTTTCAGACAACGTGACGGTGTACTTCTAGCATTCTAATTCATTTGTAGCATTCAAATTAGCACTTTGTGCACTTAAAGTGATGGTCAATATACATTTCTCGTTTGTTACACACTTTTTATAGCTCATTCTTTTTCTTTCAAGATTGTTTTTTCATGTGTATTTCATCATTTTTCATTTTCTTGCATTTATACACTTATACTTATTAGATTTATCTGATATTCATCAGCATTTAAGTTTGATTGTTAAGAAGAAAAAAAACGACTTGCATCTACGGACCTCATGGTCTCAGTATATTTGTAAATGTTCTGTAAGGAAGTTTTTTGTCTTATGTTTCATCATAAATGTATCATAATTTCATCATAATTTCATTATGGAAGAAGGGTACAATATTGTGAGTGGGGTAGGGACTAGGGTCAACAATTTGATCATGATTCATTATTTAGCCATGTCTTTAGCCATCGATCTGCTGGCGGGCAAGTAAACTATGAAACTCTTTAAGAAAAACATAGGGGTGTGCTTGGTATAAGAGACGATGTGAATTACTTTTGTAAAATTCCGAGTCTGTAGTAATAAGGGGCGATTGAGGGTACCCCTACCTTTCCCGGGTATATGAACATGTCCGCGCAGAAATGGCATATCCCTTGATTTCGCCCCTTCTTTACTTTATGTCTGACTACACCCATCTGCATTGTCCTGAAAATAAATAAATGGAATAACAGCTTAGACCTAAATGGCAAATCATGCATTTTAACTGCATTATTTAAAAATAGTAAAAGTTTGTTGCAATTCTTCCCCCTAACATTCCTAACTTGAATAAAAAATATTACGAATACGAATGACAGGGGTTAATTTGAATGATAAAAATTACGCTTCGACAAGTGAATATTAATTTGAATTCTAGTTGAGCAGTTTCTAAATTGAATGACAGATCTTTGAAATCCTTCGACCAAAATCCTAAATTAAATACAAAAACTGGAAAATTGAATGATAATTGGCATGGCAAAGCCGATCTGCGCTAACTTAAATGCAAAGTAAATGAATTCGAATGACAAACACGACAAATTTGGCCGGGAAATCCTATATCATAATTATGCAACAACGTTTTCTTGAACAAAAAAGCAAAACAAAATGCAACTAACAAACCATTCATTCAATACGATGATACCAAATACTTTGTAAATATGTTAATACCTGTTCTTACTTGTTCTTTGTTGCAGTTATGGGTTTATGTTCATGATTTTGTTCTTATTATTACTATTTCTTATTATGTTTAACAGGGCCTCCTTGGTCAGATGGATTTGAGCATAATTCCGTTTACATGTCTAAGCCAACTCCTAATTTCCTATCCTATATACTCATTTTATTACAGAATCAAGAGTTGGATTCCCAGCTAGACACTTTAAGTAAGATGAATCTTCGCGCTAAATGCAGGCGAAGTCTCCAGGAAAATTGTGACAATAGTGATGTAAATTCGCTCTGCCAACAGCTAAACGAGGTCCTTGATATCACTGGATCGACAAGCTCAAGTAATTCTTCGCTTCCAGGTTCCTCCCAGCCTACAAACAAAGGAGGAACAAAAGCTTGTCTCCGAAGTGGATGCGAGACATGCAACCGGGTAACAGACCATTCCAATGTGACTGGTCCCAATGGAAACGACATGGTTGTTAAGGGCAATTTCACATGCGAGTCTAAATGTGTCATCTACTACATAAATTGCAAGAAATGCAAGAAACCGTACGTTGGTCAAACGACACAGTCGCTGAGTGAGAGAATGAGTCAGCATTGTAGAGATATAAAGAAAGATAAATCATCCTATGTTGCCAAACATTTTAACCTTCCTGAACATACTATTGATAGAGACTTTGAAGTGTGCGTGTTAAGATCATTCCATATCAATACATCACGTACAACTATAACGGATATAGAGAAGCAGATAATGATAGATCTAGGGACCATTTACCCACAAGGTATAAATAAAGCTTAATCGAATTATACGGATTATTATGTACCGAATTTTGGAGTAATCGCCATGAGCCCCAAGCTAGCGGATACAGATGCTACTAAAGACATCTTTATTATAACTTTCTTTCTTTTTGTTTTCATGAATATGTTTTACTGATTTTTTAAAGTATAAAATATAACTAACAAATTAAAAAATCACATTAATGAAATATTGACCTAATTATTTGTTTATGAAAATATTTTAATAATTTAAGATGGTCTAAAATATATTAAAATAAATATAATACAATAATGAAACATAATGATCAAGTACAAGAGAATCATTACAAAAACGAAAACAATAATATATATATAAAAACAATATAACACAATAATGAAATATAATGATCAAATACAAGAGAATCATTTAAAAAATCGACAACAATAATATTTCCTTGTTTTTGTTATTCGCTCCGTCTATAACGGCATGAGCATTTTTTAATATTTGAATTTATAATTTCCTTTTCCTCTCTCTCTCGAACGTTTACTTTCTGTAATTGCTTGGTAATGCCTACTCATTCTTCAGTGGCATATTCAGACCTAGGTTTCATGAGGGATAAAACACCAGATATTACTGAGTACTGTGATCCATAAAGTTAAGCAGGGAAAAACTCATTGTTAGTGCAGTTTTTCGCGTTACGGTGAGGGAGGGAAATAACGCTCCAAATGACTTTTTGAAATTTGAGCATTCCAGCTAAAAGTCACATGCTTTGTACACAGAAATGTATATAGGTATGGGACTACACATATTATGTGGCATGAAAATAAGGTCCACAATCTTTATAGCTGTCAAATTTCGAACATGAGGGCAATGGAAGGGCCATTCGTTTTGCTTGACCTATTTTGTATATGAATTTATCTGTATACGATACTCATCAACACTATAAATGCATAAATGCACACACCCACTTGCACACACTTGCACATTTTCACATTTTTCTTCTTTTTTCTTTCATTAATTTCTTTCCACTTTTTATTCAGATACTTTCTGAACAAAATCTTTATATGTAACTCTCTATTCCCCTACATTCTCCCAAAACAGCGCCATGTACCCCCCCCCCCCCTCTTTCCCGGCTGCTATCGACTCAAGCTTCCTTGCTTATGATAGTTGGACTCTGCATTTATCTTGATTATTTTTTACTTACCTCTTTACTTTCAAGCCTTCAATTATGCATTTTTTAATTTTATTTTGTGTGTATTAAGTTGTCACTCTTTATGTAAATCAATTATATTATATACTATTATTGTTATTTGAATGTTTTATATTTGATTTATCAATAAATGCAGAAACATCTGCTAAAAAAAGAAAGAAAAAAGATTGCAGTTCGAAAAATGTGAATATCAGCAATTTTTAAAAAATTTAGTTTATAAAATATTGGATCGTATGGGCTATATAATGTGAATGTGAACATATATATGGAGTGCTTACTTTTAAAGACGATATATTAACATAATTTTCATTTTATAACTATTGCACCATACTATGTAACAGTAAGATATGTATGACAAAATGAAAGAACTAATGACGCTGTTAAAGAACTACATAGGGGAATAGAGTGCCGTGTATAAATATTTTAAACAGAAAGTATCTTAATAAAAAATGGGGGGAAAGAAAAGAACCTTCGATTCGTTTTGTTCATGAACTGGTCATCATATATGAATCTATATTAAAAAAAACAATTAAAATCGTTCAGACCCTAATAATGTATATGAATATTTTGATATTAAATGTTTGTTAAACTAGGCTTTGAATGAATAAAGAGATGCAGAGAGTCTATTATTGTCATGTAAAGAATTCCAAATGTTTTGACCATGGTGTCTCATCGATTTATAGGCCATAATAATTGTTTGGTTAGTTAAATAGAAGTCGGATGAGTGTCGTGTAGGATAAGAATGTATATTACTATTGTACACATACATATTTCGAAAAGCTAATGGAATAGTATTTATACAAAATTTATACACAACAGATTGCAGTTTGAAAAATGGGAATATCAGCAATTTGTTAAGTTGTTAGTTCATAGAATATTGGATCAGTATGGCCTATGGAGTGTGTACATATATTGAGTGCTTTCTTTTGAAGACGATATATTTAAATAATTTTGAACTTATTACTTATACCCCATACTATGTTACAGTAAGATATGTATGACAAAATGAAAGAATTGTAAATAGTGACTTTAGTGAAAGATGATAATTTAATTCATATATAATGTCTAAGCCCCTCGAGATTAACATGCAAATATTATTAATATGACTATTCCAAGGAAGGGGGGATAATGACGCTGTTATAGTAGTATATAGGAGAGTAGAGTGTCTTGTATAAATAATCTTTCAGAAAGTATCTAAATAAAAAGTGGGAAGAAAGAAAAAGGGAAATAAAATATTGCAAGTGTGTGCAGATGAAGTAAACGCTCAATTCGATCATAACATATTGGATCAGTATAGGCTATATAATGTGAGTGTGTACATATACGGATTTTTTTTTTTAAGACGATATATTAACATAATTGTCATCTTATTACTATTACCCCACACTATATTACAGTAAGACATGTATGACCAAATGAATAATGTAAATGGTGACGTTTGCGAAAGATAATATTTTAATTATAGAATGCCTAAGCCCCTCGAGACTAACATGCATATGTTATCAATATGACTATTCCAAGGAAGGGGGAGGAGTATTGATGTTGTTAACTGAGTTTGGAGGAAAACAGAGTGTCGTGTATAAATAGTTTTTTTCCGAAAGTATCTAAATAAAAAGTGGGAAGAAAGAAAAGGAGAAAAAAAAAAGGAAAACAAAATATCGCAAGTGTGTGCAGGTGAAGTAAACGTTCAATTCGATCATAACATATTGGATCAGTATAGGCTATATAATGTGAGTGTGTACATATACGGAATGCTTTTTTTTAAAGACGATATATTAACATAATTGTCATCTTTTTACTATTACCCCACACTATATTACAGTAAGACATGTATGACCAAATGAATAATGTAAATAGTGATGTTTGCGAAAGATAATATTTTAATTATAGAATGCCTAAGCCCCTCGAGACTAACATGCAGATGTTATCAATATGACTATTCCAAGGAAGGGGGAGGAGTATTGATGTTGTTAACTGAGTTTGGAGGAAAATAGAGTGTCGTGTATAAATAGTTTTTCCGAAAGTATCTAAATAAAAAGTGGGAGGAAAGAAAAGGAAAAAATAAAGGGGAAAAAAATGCAAGTGTGTGCATGTGGGTGTACAGGTGAGGTAAACGTTCGATTCGTATTGTTCATGAACTGGTCATCTTATATAAATATCTAAATTGTATAAAAATAATCCTGTTGTTAATGTAGACTTAAATACAATATTAAATGATCCAGATATAAGTAAATTAACCGCTTCAATGTCACAGAAGCTCGAAGGAGAACTCTCCATCGATGAAGTTCATCAAGCACTTATAAATATGAAAAATAATAAATCACCTGGTCTAGATGGATACACCGTCGAATTTTTCAAACACTTTTGGAAAGAATTACACATATTTTTAGTGATATATTTGAACTCTGCATATTCATCCGGAATGTCCTATACACAGAAGTTAGGAGTCATCACTTTAATTCCCAAAGGAAAAAAAGATAGACATTATTTGAAAAATTGGAGACCCATATCTTTATTGAACGTGGTGTATAAATTAGGTTCCTCTTGTATAGCAAACAGATTAAAGAACGTACTTCCTTTTCTTATACATGAAAACCAGAAAGGCTTTATGCCAGGGCGCTTCATTGGAGAGAATATCCGTTTGTTATATGATTTATTATTGTATACTGATATCCATGGGTGTCGATCCTTACGTAATACCTATTCATCAGGGGGGGATGAATGAATAGATCATCCCCCCCCCTGATGAATAGGTATCAGTTACGGATCGACACCCATGCTGATATCAATGACATTCCTGGTTTATTGCTGCTTATAGATTTTGAAAAAGCATTTGATTCTATTTCTCATGATTTCATTAGAAAAGTATTGCACTTCTTCAAGTTTGGTCCCTCTATTGTAAAATGGGTTAATGTATTCTATGAAAATGCTCAATCCTGTGTATTAATCAATGGACACCTGTCTCCAAGATTTTCAATAGAGCGAGGTTGTCGTCAAGGAGATCCCATGTCAGCTCTTATCTTTCTGTTATGCGCCGAAATACTAGGTCTCTTGTTTAGAAATTCCGATTCCATTGTTGGTTTGAGCTTACCTGGTAGACAACTTAAAATAATTCAATATGCAGATGATACTCTTCTAACATTGAACGGGTCAGTAATGGAATTAAACAGTGCATTAAACATTTTAGATAAATATAATGCAATGTCTGGTTTAAAAGTTAATATACAGAAGACACATGCGATTTGGATTGGAGGATTTAAAAACAAGAAAGATGGTGTTCTTTTGAATAGAAATCTAAATTGGGTGTTTGATGATTATTTCAGATATTTAGGTATAGACTTTTGTACGGATTTGCCCAAATTGATAATTCACAATTATAATGAAAAATGTAAAGAAATAAAAAGTCAAATGACATCGTGGTTAAGACGATACTTAACTGTTCTTGGAAGAATCAATGTTGTCAAGTCATTGTTGGTATCCAAATTAAACTACCTTTTTTTGTCCCTCCCTAATCCTGGTGAAAATCTTTTGAAAGATATAAATGCTCATTTTTATAGATTTATATGGGGGGAGAAACCTGATAAAATAAGTAGAAATCAAATGTCACAAAGTTACTCAGACGGAGGGGTTAAAATGATAGATATATACACACATTGCCAATCATTAAAAATATCCTGGATTAAGAGATTAGTAATTGGCTCAATAGATAGCAATATCCTCTGTCTTTTGCAATCTTTCTTGCCTGAACGGCAAGATTTAAAATTATATATGGGAAACAATTATTTTCGGGAACTGGCAGGTAAAACAAAGAACATTTTTTGGAAAGAAATGTTTATGGCTTATAGTACGCTCTTGTCCATGCATTATGATAACATTTCTTGCCAACCCTTATGTAATAATGATTACATTAAAATAGGCAATAGCTCAATATATAATAAAAAATTGTGTCAAAAGGGAGTTCGTTTTGTTAACGATATTTTAGACACAAATGGTCATTTTTTCTCTCTGGAACACTTTCAAGAAAAGTATAATATTCAAATAAATTTTATTTTTTATCGTGGATTATGCGATGCAATTAGACAAGGCTTTAACAATTGTACTATTATTAACAAGGTGCCACAACCTCTTTTCCCAGATACAATGGCATTTGTTATGAAACGTATTAAAGGATGTTCACATATCTATGCAATTTTATTAAAAAGAAGAAAAGGACAATGTAAAAGTTTTCTTAAATGGAAATGCATTTTTGACCTGAATGATAAGAGTTGGGAAACATATTGTTCTATTGGATTTAATTGTACTATTGATGTGGGCTTACGATGGTTTCAGTTTAAAGTCTTGCAACGCATATTATATACGAACGATCTACTATTTAAAATGAATTTAGTCCCAAGAAAAGAATGTACATTTTGTAATGAACAGATTGAAACAGTTATACATCTGCTATGTGACTGTACGCATGTTAAAAATATTTGGGGTAAGTTAGAACACTGGATTAATACTGGAACCGGAAATAAATTAACATTTTCATTACAAGATAAATTATTTGGTTTAAAAGGTTCAAATAATTATGCATTGAATTGTATACTGATTGTGGTGCGACAGATGGTGTATACTTGCAAAATAAAGAAACAATTGCCCGACTTTGATAATATTAGAGTTTCGATTATAAATTACTTCAAGAACGAAAAGTATATTGCAAATTCGAATTGTAGAAATAATAAATTCACAAGAAAATGGTTTCAATTCAGGAATTTGTTTACTTAAAATGATATTTTTTCTGTATTTGTTTTTCTTTCCATGAGTGTTAGAAATGAATTATTGATTTGTTATTTTGTGTTAACTCAATAGTTCATCAATACTTGTATCTTGAAAAGCCAATTTTATTTTATTTATGTTATTATGTAAATTACCTTGAAAATATATTTTTGTATGTGTTTCAAATGAAAATCAATAAAATCCCTGTGGAGGGAAAAATATGAAGAAAAAAAAAGAAAAAAAAATCTTATATTATGTAATCGCAGACACATGTACAGCCCAATTGATTTAACTTTCTCTTTATAAGTGAACATGCCTTCCTATACTTAATTCTCTCCTCTCTTCCTTTCACTATTTTTTTATACAATGTAATTTTCATAATAATATCGATAATGTTCTTTCGGTAACTGTGTTAATTTATTATGGGCGTTCCTAACTCAAGCTACGCTTTCCGGGTTTTCACCTCCTTTCGTATCTGAATTATTTACTGTATACTCTATGTTGAAATAATTGTTACATATATCATGTATATATACATTATGTTTTATATTGTGCTGTTGAGAAGGAAATAAATGTTAATAAATACAAATACAAATACAAATATGAATTCATATAAACTTTATATAAACAGACCCTCATAATGTAGGCTATACGAATATTTGGATATTAAATATTTTTTCATCTAGGCTTTGAATGAATATAGAGATGCAGAATGTTTAATATTGTCCGACAAAACATTCCAAATATTTGTACCATGGTGTCTTAACGATTTATAGGCCATAATAATTTGTTGGTTAGTTAAATGGAAGTGGGATAAGTGTCGCGTAGGATAATAATGCATATTACTATTGTACACATACATATTTCGAAATGATAATGGTATAGTATTTATCCAAAATTTATACACCAAGTTAGATTTGAATGAATCGTTACACCTAAGATTTTTGTAATTTCTTTGTCAATTATGGGTTAGTTATCAATAAACATATTATTATGAAGTAAATGTTTAGAGTGTATGTTTTTTTATAAATAGATCTAATTATTACCTTATTAGTACCCCATTCAAGCAACAACAACAACTAAATAGCCAAAGCAATATAAAGAAAAAAAAATAATACATACAACAACAAACCAAACCGAAACAAAAACAAAACATAACAAACATAAAAATCGAATAACAAACAGTAAAACACAGACATAAAACAGAAAAAATATACTTGTATGTAAGAATATCTGCATTTAGGGTGCATGCATAAACTAGTTTACGCCGATTTCTCCTCTACTCAATCTCGATTCGAATACAATGAATTATTCGCATCCGTAATACAAAATCTTACCTGAAAGTTGCTAGATCCTTTTGAATGGCGGGAGGGGATCGAAGGAGGTATCAGACAGCTTGCTGATAAGTCACGTGACAAAATTCTTACCAAAAAACATATGGTTCATGCGCTCTCGTATTTTGTGACAAGAATAACAAAATCATCCAAATTTACCGATGTAATTTAGTGTTAAATTTGGGATGAAAGAGGAGAAGGGTTTGTCGCGCCCTCGTCCCTCTTCAAGCGACACCTTTGTCCATGTTCATTACCAAAACACACACTAAAACCTCCCGTCTACAGGATCAAAATACTAGAATTATATTTGTCTAGAGTTAATAAGACATTTCCCGTTTTTTATGAGATAAAAATATAATAAAGACGCATTTTAAGGATGAGCAGTACATTTATGTTATAAATTGAAGAAGAAGAAAAAAATGAGTTCACTTTAAGATAGCTTATGTTGATGCATGTATTTGAATGATATATACAAATGTTGTTTGATATTGGTTGTATAAGGGTAATTTTGTGATTTTTGTCGTCGTTATGTTATACAAATAAAAATTGCCCATTGGCGAAAATATATGGAACGTTGCCATTTGGATTTTAATTGACATATCAATTGAAATGTGTGAAATGGATAGGGCGTTGCATAATGACTGGGTATTGTACATCGATGCAAATAACAGCAATCTATCCTTACTCCGGCATCTCGAGCACGTGCATTCTTTGAGCATATTTTGGGTTATAGTAAACAAGTATACCAGGAATAACATTGATTTCATTAAAAGATACTATGACCCTTTTACAGCCAACATCAAATTCCGTAGAACTTTGCAGGAATGATGAATATGTCATGTATGTCCTATCTGTGAAATTTAAACGTTAGCAGTGTCCTAATATTCAAATTATACAAGGAAACCCGTTTACTTGCTAGACTTCACTGTCAGACACTATGAGTGACTGACTGGCTCTTTTTTTCTTCTTTGGTAATAACATACATGTACATAAAATGAGCTGTAAAGGGCACATGAGCATTTGTCTACATCAATAACCCACTTCTTGTAATGGCCAAAATTAAACTGATTAAATGTCTAAAATGTTCGACCATTAGGTACAATGGTCTGAAAATAAGACTATTACTTAATGGTTCTATAGCTCTTAAGTCGATTTGACAACTAATAGTCGTTATTTTCCCACTTAAAGACATTCTCAAGCCCCCATTTTTTAGGGAAGTTCTTAATTAATATTATCTTTCAAATGCCGTTGGAATATAACCGTTTCATTTTTTTAGGCCTGCAAATGGGACAGAGTACCTTTAAAGGGGAGGTTAGAAACAGCGGGAGTACGTTATTTCAAGATTTTTCCCTGTACTATCCTCTATCGAGGGACTTTATTTGTTCATATCATAAAATAACAGCTATTTACAATGTTTATATACTGAATTCATGCAATTTGTACCATATCGCATATAGTACAAAACATGGAACCAGTAATGCGACATAATCACCAACTTCAATATTGAAAATATTGCTGTTACTTCATTTGTATCTAATTTCTTTTGATTACAATTTTTCTTCAAATAATTATACAGAATGTATCCTGTGCTTTTCACTTCCAAAACATTCTCTAATATAGTTTCTATAGATAATAAACTGAGCAACGTTTAAACTTAGAATATCTCTTCTCTCTATTTCATGACCTATTGAAATAGTTTTATCGTTCAAAATGATTTTTAAATTAAGCAAAGTAGCGATTAATTTGGATACAATCTACCCCAAAAAGCGAAACCTTCTTACAAGCCAAGTTTCTTATCATTTTGATGATTCCAGAACCTTGCAGTACACATCAATACTTATATGCTAGATGATCAACCTTTTCTGATCGATTCCACAACGTTTCTTTCACAATGCAATCGCATGATCAGAACTCAAATTTATCTATTAACCGACATGTTTAATTGAAGCCGTCAATGTAACCTGTTTGTGTTGCACCATTTAAGGGGTATGTAGAGATAATTGAACATACATGATGATATTGAGTTTTACTTTGCTACCAGTGTTTATGATGTCGTAATATACGAGTCGATTCAATAATTTTATATTATGCAATGAGATGTTTTATTCACCGTTCGGTGGAAACGTACAGAGGCATATTACATATAATTTTTTGTTGAGTTTTTATGGGATTGATGAGTAGTCTGTAAGTATCAGACTCGGTTTATATACAGTGCGTCCCGGAAAAAACGAAACCGAGAAGTATCGATGTTTTATCATAACTTAATCACAACCATAATTAATGAATGATACATATCTGGAAAGCTTAGAGTCTCCTCTTTCAGTTGATGCTACTCGGATGATGCATATTTTATGCATGAGTGATTAAAAGCAGTTTGAAGGAAGGAAACCAAAAAGACATTTGGCGGGCGGTATCTGAATTTCGAAGAAAAATTCACATTTCTAGAAAGTTGAGTTGCTGCCCTTTCATATGACACCTCAATCAGGAAAAATGAGCGAGGAATAACAAAGTTCTGTTTGTTTAAAGTAGCCCTTACATTTTCATAATTTTAACAAACGAATTCGTTTTCACTGGGTGCCTGCCGTAGCAAAAAGCAGATTTGACAAAAGTCTTAACTCCGTTTCGTTGACAATCAGCCATGCATGAAGACTCTCGTCTACGGCTGATTGTCAACGAAAAGGAGTTAAGTCTTTTGTAAATTTCGTTTATTGATACGGCAGGCAGCCAGTGAAAACGAATTCGTTTAATAAAATTATGGAAATGCAAGCACTGCTTTAAACAAACAGAACTTTGTCATTCCTCGCTCATTTTTCCTGATTGAGGTGTCATTTGAAAGGGCAGAAACTCAACTTTCTAGAAATGTGAATTTTTCTTCGAAATTCAGATACCGCCCGCCAAATGTCTTTTTGGTTTCCTTCCTTCAAATTGCTTTTAATCACTCATGCGTGAAATATGCATCGTCTGAGTAGCATCACATGAACGAGGAGACTCTAAGCTTTCCAAATATGTATCATTCATTAATTATAGTTGTGATTAAGTTATGATAGAACATCGTTACTTCTCGGTTTCGTTTTTTCTGGGACGCACTGTATAATGCGGATTTTACAAAAAATACTGATTTAGATGTAAAAGTCCATAATAGATAATTGATGTTTCATTTTTGTCTAGTGTAGCCGCTGAGGTGTGAGATGTCCTTACGCATATCCGGACACCTACCCCTGGACATCCACCCCCGGATAACCACCCCCAGTCAACCACCATCTAGGACGACTAATGACTTATTGGGTTGGATTTCCTTTTAATCAGATGGAGTGCAACTATCGTGTTTCTCCTGAAATTATTAACGAAGAATGAATACATGTATGTTCGCTTTGTGCCACATGATCATGGCCGTAGTCAAGGATACAAGCAATAGCAGCACATTTCCAATCATGGTACAAGTTTGTGCTGGAAGACAGACGCTGTGTAGAAAAGTGTGGGTGAGGATAGTGAGTGGGTGAATGTGCGTAGGTGTGGTGTATGTGCGTGAATATGTGTGAGGTGTGTTGTGCACTTGCAATTTGATACACGTCTGTAAAAACCCAATTACACACACACACACACAGCATGTGGCCCTAGTTAAATGATGGTGCCTAAAAGAGGCCTTGTGTGGTGAGGGTAGGGTATGTGTGAGGGAGTTTTAATGTGTGCCCATGAGGGTAGGTGCATCACAGGGTATTGTACACACGTTGTTGTATATACTTTGCCATTTCATTTTCAGCTGTCAAGCATGCATGATTTAGCAGACAATAGACTGCAAAGTAGCTGACTGCAGTTGAAATTAAACAGCATATCATATCAAAACTTGCTCGGTGTATTTTGGATAGATCTGGTAAACAGAATCATTCTTCACTTTATTGCTTATCTTTCTGAATTTTATAATGTAACCTTGTTGCTTAAGAGAATCTTAAAGGGACTTTAAATAATTCATCAAAATGAAGAGAGATGTCTTCTTTCTTTGGAGGAAAACATATGCACATGGTTATGAACATGCCTACATCTCTTTATATCAAGATCTCTTTATCTATATTCTAGTTGGATAAGTTTCATCTATTTATCTTTTCCACAAATAACATGAGTAATAATAATAATGGAAATATCATTCGTAAAAACAGCTTTAAACTTAAAAATGCAATTATGGGGAATTAGAATGTGATGTATTAACAGTACAATAAAATCTTAAAGCCCCTCTTGGGAGCCTCAAAACTTTGATGGCAAAATTTCACTTAAATTGTATCATAATGTGAAAGAGGCTGTCATTAAGGACACACCTCTGCAGGAATTGTCAAAACAAATGTGTTTGAAGTCGAATATTAATGAAAGAATACAACATTTTTGTTTTCTGCGTACAACAGAAAACACAAATTATGTATTTTTTTATCAATATTTTTTTTTTTGGGGGGGGGGGGGGAGGGGGGGGGGGGAGGGGAATCTTTGGAGACATGTGTGTTAAATGACGTCCTCTTTCACTTCATGATGCAATGTAAGTCAAATTTTGCCATAAAATCTTTGGTGAAGTAGGGGCTCCCAACATTTTAAAGGGGATTTAAGCAGAAATAAAGTGATCAACAGATTTACGATCATTGCTATTAATCAGAATTTCATTTAATAATTGGCTTTCAAATAATCTTAAAGGGATTCTAAAGATATCACTGCATTAAAGATCAAAGGGAAAATACATGTAGGTGAAATAACTTGTTGGTTTTATGAATCCCACAATGAATATAAGAAAGTTTACATTATTGTGTCAATCAGTAGTCTATTTGTACCCTTTCATCATTAAAATTACATTGAATGCTAACAAAACCACATCAAGAAAAAGTACTTTATTAGAGAAGTTACCATTCTCTAAATATGACGCAGTAAATATTTGTACTGTGAGGCAGATAATAAATATTCCCGATCAAATTTTATTTGATCTAACTTTTTTCTACACCTTCATTTTCTCAAGTACCCTTTTTCATATTTTTCAATCAAACATGATTTCATAACTGTTATGCGAAAAATAGGTTTCAATCATACCAGAAAATGATGGCACATTCTAATATTATGAGTCTAAGATCATAAACAAGCGACTTTACTAAGGATTAAAATAAATTACAAAGTGCCTAAGACACTGAGAACCTTCTCTACATTGCCAACAATCTCAATTAACAGCACGTAATGCAATAAACCCACAGGGAAACAATTTATGAACAAATCTGTATGAAGGAAAATTACTATGTCAAACTATATATTATTTGGACCAAATTATTTTCACAAGTTGGAATAAGCATATTACTGGATTTTAAAAACAGTGCCGGAAGTCTTTATAACTCGACATGCCACCTTGTACCACTGACGAGGGCATGTTGGTTTTACAGACACTGTTTTGCACGCAGGGGGGGGGGGGGGTTAAGTCTATACAATCTACCCGCTTCTCGTTGATGTTTAAATCTATTGTCATAGTTGCCATGGATAATCCTTTTATACCTTGAAAGTCTTCGTTATGCCATTGATAAAACGATACGTGCAGCAGATTGTCAATAACACCTTTCTCGCTAAGTGGATTTCATTTTTTTAAATGATAGAAAATAACAAAAATTTATGTTTACTGGTTTACAGTAAACTTTTACAACGTGCAATCAACCGACAGTCATAAACAATGACTAATTCAATATATTTAAAAAAATCTCTCTAGAACACCAAGGGCCATTGTGGAACGACTGATTGTATGTTGCTGATTTTGTACTGTTACAATAAAACATGTTCTCTCTCCACATTAATTAAAAAAAAAATCAAACCACAAATGTATGTAAAGCATGTCCCAAACGTTCATGGTATATCATTTTTCATATGATAAAATATATCTATTAATTCATAGCAATGCTTTAATTTTATTGTTATTGTCTAGTAAAAAGCAATTGCAGTTTTCTTCTTCTCTGCTTACTAGATTCCATTACAATCCAGTGAATCCACGATTACATTCAAAATTGAGTTTGATCCGTCTTCACATCTCTAGTCAAGGATTCAACTTATTATACAATAAAACCTGTGCATTCTACGAGCAGATGTGCAAATCCTTTTTTGGCTTCACTTCCTATTCTATGACCTACATGTCATGCACTAATAAATAATCTTTTGATACAAGTGAATTATATTAGCTGGAATTGACCAATAGATCTTAGAATATATTTATTGTGTAATATTTATTGTTTTAATTTGAAGTGATCAATTTGTTTAACATCTAAAGATAGTTATTAAAGAGATAATATAAAAGTAATTGGCCTCTGAATATAATCAAGGTTTATCAATGATAATCATTGCCTATTAATAAGTCATAATTCACATAAAATATATTTAAAGTTATCGTAAAAAACTTTTTATCAAACAGGTGGGGAACAGTAATCATTCACAGCAAGCTATGTACATATTTTGTATTGCATCAATTAGCAAATAACACCATTTTGTTCTATTATTTCTACAGAGTACAATCGAATATTAAGCTTTACCATTTAGGTTAAGTCACATGGATTGGAAAAGAAGACCTTACAGATTACAAGTTTAAATTTTTTTTTTCCCGGCATCCATGTCGGCAGTCCATTTTGACTCACTTTAAACTTTACTGCTGTTTTTGGTTCCTGTTTTCTTGATTTCGTCTTTGCCAATTTATACATCAATCAATAAATCAAATACTACTACTACTTCTACTAAAACACTACTACTAATAATAATAATAATTAATAAAACAAATAATAATACTAGTAATAACAATTATAACAATTATATCCCACAATGATTATTTTACTTTATAAACAAGTTTAATAAACTATACATGCCACCAACAAACACAACAAGGAAAAAGTTGGAGGGAAATTAAGCTCTCATAAGCTGAATAAAAATGTTCAGACATACTGAAAACAATATAAAAATAACCTCGAATGAGATCCAGGAACACATCTGAAGAGCCAGAGGCGGCGGAGCGACTTCCAAAGTGGGGGGGGGGGGGGGGGGCACCAACAAAAAGGGGCACTTTGTGGAAAAAAAGGGCACCTTCAAAGGGAAATCTCAAAGCGAGAATATACAATTTTTTGACATTGGTATATACCCTATAATTTGATTACATTATCAGGGATGATTTCAATATTTGTTTCTCTTTATACATCGTATAAAATATTGCTTTAGCATCATACCTTGCAGTTGGGTGTGATGGTCGAAAAAAATCATTTGCGAGCGAGCAAAGCGAGCGAGGAAAAAAAACAAGATTTGTGAGGTCGCAGTGCGGAAACTACATCTTATAAAGAGGAAAAAACCAATCCTCGTCGGGTTATAAATAAGCACATTCTCATAACAGTAAAACTGAAAAGACCTTTGATAAGTAACATAATTATAACATCTATAAATGTGAGCGAGCGTAGCGAGTGAGCTTTGGGAGATATTGCTCTTAGTCGCTTGAAATTAGGGGCATGTTTAATGATGAGAGGAAAAGGGGACACTTATCGAAGGGATAAGACACTTATTAGAAAATAAAAGGAGCACGTGTCAAAGTACAAAGGGTTATTATCAGAGGTGAAAATGGGGCACTTACTAGGGATGAAAAGGCACTTATGAGAATGGAAATTGGGCATTTGTCGACGGAAAAGAGGCAACCATCAGATTTTGATAGGGGCATTTCTTAAAAAGGGATAGGTTCCTCATAAGAAAGAAAAAGGGGCACGTATCATTGTTAAAAAGGTTAACTTTATCAGAGGTGAAAAGGGGCACACACCATATATGAAAGAGGCACTTATGAGAATGAAAAAGGGGCACTAATAATAAAGGGAAATGTGCATTTGTTGAAAGAAAAGGAGCACCGATCAGATTTTGATAGGGGCATTTATTGAAGGTGAGAGGGGGCTTTTATGAAAAGCGGATATTATGAAGGAAAAAGAGCATTTATTAGGAAGGAAAAGGGGCACGTGTCAAAATAAAAGGAGGTGTTATTAGATATGGACTATTTTCATGGGTGAAAAGGGGCATTTATGAAAAGGCGAAGGGCTCTTTGTTAAATAGGAGCACTTATCATAAGGAAAAGGGGCACTTATTAGAAAGGAGAGGGGCCACATGTGATAATATAAGGTGTGCTTATCCGAGTTAAAAAGAGGTAGTTATTAAAAGTGAAAGGGGCACTTCTTACAAAGGAAAAAGGGCAACTGTCAAATTAAAAGGGGCACCTCTAAGATTTGAATAGGGCAATTGTCAGAGGTGAAGGAGGCGCTTAACAAAAGTGAAAAGGGGCGCTTCTCGTACCCGAAAAGGGGCACCTACTAGGGTTCCATGACACATGCTCCGCCGACGATTGCTCCGCCGACATTTACTCCGCAAAACGCGACAATTGCTCCGCGACATTTGCTCCGCGACATTTGCTCCGACGTCAAATGCTCCGCAGACAGGTGCTCCGCCGACAGTTGCTCCGCCGACAGTTGCTCCGCCGACAATTGCTCCGCCGACAGATGCTCCGCCGACAATTGCTCCTCCGACAATTGCTCCGCCGACAATTGCTCCGCCGTCAATTGCTCCGCCGACAGATGCTCCGCCGACAATTGCTCCGCCTGAAGCGACACTTGCTCCGCCGACATTTGCTCCACCGACATTTGCTCCGCCGACAGTTGCTCCGCCGACAATTGCTCCGCCGACAGATGCTCCGCCGACAATTGCTCCTCCGACAATTGCTCCGCCGACAATTGCTCCGCCGTCAATTGCTCCGCAAAACGCGACAATTGCTCCGCCGACATTTGCTCCGCCGACATTTGCTCCGCCTGAAGCGACACTTGCTCCGCCGACATTTGCTCCGCCGACATTTGCTCCGCCGTCAATTGCTCCGCCGACAATTGCTCCGCCTAAAGCTACAATTGCTCCGGTGACATATGCTCCGCCGACAATTGCTCCGACGACATTTGCTCCGCCGACAATTGCTCCGCCGACAATTGCTCCGTCGACAATTGCTCCGCCGACAATTGCTCCGCCTGAAGCGACAATTGCTCCGGTGACATTTGCTCCGCCGACAATTGCTCCGACGACATTTGCTCCGCATGAAGCGACACTTGCTCCGGTGACAATTGCTCCGACGACATTTGCTCCGCATGAAGCGACACTTGCTCCGGTGACATTTGCTCCGACGACATTTGCTCCGCCCAAAAAGTGTCCCATTAAATACAAATGCTACTAGTACTACGACAAATGCTTCGCCGACAATATTTTTTTTTCACGGGTTGTTTTTGTTTCTTTCTTTTTTTCTTCATTTTTTGAAAGCATTTCATGACATTATGTAAATGAAATGAAATGAATGAATGTTGATAATGTGGGAGGAAAAAGCAGTTGCCTAAAAGTCATTTCGAATATACTGAAATAACTTTCCATCTATCACTGTATGTCCCACATAATGTACACTAAACACTCATTACATGTCATGGGAAGTTTTTTTTTTTAAAGTAGAGCAGCAAGCCACATTCCCCAATACGCGCATACCTCCTAGTTAATTTCAAACAGCTCATCAATATGTAAGACCTGAAATTACCTCAATGAAAGAAGACTAATAACATAAGAGGAAAGAAAAGAGCAAAAAAGACAACCGTTTTTTGCTATTCCCCATAATGTTTGATTTAAAAAAATAAAAAATAAAATTATAGCTCCTTACGCAAGTTCTCCGGCGAAAGATAATTACTCCGCTCAAAATCTGTTTCATGTATTACTCATTAGCTGATCCAAAGCTCAAGGCTATCTCTCTCTCTCTCTCTCTTTCTCTCTCTCCCATGCTCCTCCTTTTCCTGTTTACACCGTTTTCTTGTCTTCTTTGCTCTTTTCTTTCCTCTCATGCTATTAGTCTTCTTTCATTTCCATCACTTCTTCTCTGCTCCCCCTCTCGAGTTCTATTTCTCTCGTGAAATTGAAACGTAAAGTAATACAATCATGTAGTACATTCTTGTTTAGAATAATATTTTCAATAATATCCAGTCCATTTTCTAAAGGTTTCTTTCCTTTAGTTAAGTGTATGTAGCTTTAATATATATATATATGTTAGTGTGCAAAACACTCCGTTTCATTCGAGTACTTTGTTTTCACTAAATAATTTAAGGGCCTCACGAAGCCACCGGAAGAAGAGCAATTGGCTTATCATGAAGAACTAACATCAAACTGCAACAAAATGATTTGTATAAATGTGAATAAGCAGAAAGGCTGCCATCTCATTTTCCCGTCTGAATGGGTTCTCTTCCTTACGTATATAAGTGCCCTTATTTTCTAAACTTTTTTTTTTATATTTGTGTGTTTATTAAATTTTCAATCATATAAAAATTACATATTTTACAAGTCATTGGTAATAATTAGACAAACAAAAAAACCAATATGTATAAGAACAACTAACAATAATGAAAGGACAAGAAAGTTATAAAAAAAAAACATTATAGTAAAAAAAAATACACTGTACACATATAAATCATAGTTTGAACTCCAGTGCATAAAGGGGAGTGAGGGGGCACAGGAATAAAAGTTAAATCAACATGAGTATCATAAGTCAAATCGCCATTTCTTAAAATGCGAAACAAGCTTGTTCCTTTTTTTCGCTGAGAAATATTCAATATCTTTTTGTTTCTTTATAAAACTCTTAAAAAGATCAACACTTGGTAAATCCCCCTTACTTATTTTCTAAACTTTCATGATGACCTATTACATTGTATAATGCTTTACCTAGTAAGATGCATTGATCGAGGTAATTTCAGGTATTACATATTGATGAGCTACTTGAAATTAACTAGGAGGTATGCGCGTATTGGGGAATGTGGCTTGCTGCTCTACTTTTTTTTAAAAACTTCCCACGACATGTAATGAGTGTTTAGTATACATTATATGGGACGTACAGTGATAGATGGAAAGTTATTTCAGTATATTCGAAATGACTTTTAGGTAACTCCTTTTTCCTCCCACTTCATCAACATTCATTCATTTCATTTCATCTACATTATTTCAAGAAATGCATTCAGAAAATGAAGAAGAAAAAAAAAACGAAAAAAATAGGTGTAAAGAAGATATTGTCGGCGAAGCATTTGTCGTAGTACTAGTAGCATTTGTATTTAATGGGACACTTTTTGGGCGGAGCAAATGTCGTCGGAGCAAATGTCACCGGAGCAAGTGTCGCTTCATGCGGAGCAAATGTCGTCGGAGCAATTGTCGGCGGAGCAAATGTCACCGGAGCAATTGTCGCTTCAGGCGGAGCAATTGTCGTAGTACTAGTAGCATTTGTAGTTTATGGGACACTTTTTGGGCGGAGCAAATGTCGTCGGAGCAAATGTCGGCGGAGCAATTGTCGCTTCAGGCGGAGCAATTGTCGGCGGAGCAATTGTCGGCGGAGCAAATGTCGGTGGAGCAAATGTCGGCGGAGCAAATGTCGGCGGAGCAATTGTCGCTTCAGGCGGAGCAATTGTCGGCGGAGCAATTGTCGGCGGAGCAAATGTCGGCGGAGCAATTGTCGCTTCAGGCGGAGCAAATGTCGGCGGAGCAATTGTCGCTTCAGGCGGAGCAATTGTCGGCGGAGCAATTGTCGGCGGAGCAAATGTCGGCGGAGCAAGTGTCGCTTCAGGCGGAGCAAATGTCGGCGGAGCAAATGTCGGCGGAGCAATTGTCGCGTTTTGCGGAGCAATTGACGGCGGAGCAATTGTCGGCGGAGCAATTGTCGGCGGAGCAATTGTCGGCGGAGCATCTGTCGGCGGAGCAATTGTCGGCGGAGCAACTGTCGGCGGAGCAACTGTCGGCGGAGCAACTGTCGGCGGAGCATTTGACGTCGGAGCAAATGTCGCGGAGCAAATGTCGCGGAGCAATTGTCGCGTTTTGCGGAGTAAATGTCGGCGGAGCAATCGTCGGCGGAGCATGTGTCGGGTTACCCCTACTTGAGATTAAAAAGGGCACTTATGAGAATGGAAAATAGACACTTATTGCAAAGGAAACTGGGAAATTGTCAGGGAAAAGAGGTACGTGTCAAAATAAAAGGGGCACATATCAGAGGTGAAAAGGGGAAGGGGCACTTTTAAAAATTAATAGGGGCACATATCAAAATAATAGGGGCACTTTTTGTGTAAAAAGGGGCGCTTCTTACAAAGTTAAAGGGGCACTTTTCCTATGGAAAAAGGGGCACTTTTTGGGTACTTGAAAAATTGGGGGGGGGGGCATATAATTTGATTGGTTTTGACTTTTCAAGCCTTTGTATTGACGACATGCCTGAGTCAGAAAGCAATTTACTTGTGCCAATGGAAACAGTTTGGTGGTCATGACAACTTGAAATTACCATCAGTAGTAATCAACCTTTCTATGGAACCACACAAGAAATGGTTCACCAAGAAATTTCTACCTCAATTCTGAAAATTAGCTTTCTATGGCAAGGGGTAAACACATATTTAAGAGATCGCTTTGAAAATTATGGTCAAGAAGCAGAGAACATTTAATGAATGAGTGCTACTCAAGTTATCACAGGTACACTCAGCAAAACAAAAAAAAGTGGACACTTTTATTGCTCAAAATTTCATACAAACCATCAATAAAATCTGTATCAAATTAAAGGAAATTAATACTCTACCAACATCAACTAAAGCCAAGTTTTGAACTTTCACATTGGGATTAGAAAATTC
Organism: Strongylocentrotus purpuratus; assembly: GCF_000002235.5. Lineage (NCBI taxonomy): Eukaryota > Metazoa > Echinodermata > Echinoidea > Camarodonta > Strongylocentrotidae > Strongylocentrotus > Strongylocentrotus purpuratus. Next base: position 12,638,433 of record NW_022145597.1, on the reverse strand, counting down.
ATTTAACCATCACAAGGTCTGTGCATCTGAAAGACATTTTTGTTTAAAAATGAAAACAAAAGAATGAGATATAATGGGAAGTATTGAGCTGTGGACGTTAAGTGTAGTCTTTGGACTGGATAGTTTTTACAAACACGGTCAAAACTCTGATGTGGCAGTTGATTCACCCAACACTTAATATCTGAAATAAACTTGTGATTTTTTTGCCACTTCCAATACTTCTGATTTGAATGTAGGCCTAAAGTATATGATTCCAGCTCTAAAAAAATGATTTTGGGGGGAGTATGGTACACTATAGCTCTCTTTGGTACTATACTACTAAACATACAAGTAAAAATGATTGTATACACATACAAATGTCCTTGAATCACAAAATAGATAATTTTCACAAAAGGCTATAATGTTTGTTTTGATGTCAATGGCAACCAATCAATAAATCATTACCCATCACTGCTGAAACATGAGGCTAATGGCACTTTTTGGCGCATCAAATCCTCTTTGCCTGTGTCATTGCATTTATTTTTTCTGTTGAGATGCAGACCTGCTACTGAGCTCAATACATTCAACAGTATTCCAGTTTATTTATACACGTGCAGTCAAATCGGTCTCTACATTTAATGGCCATCCAAGAGATAAGAGTAATATGTGTGTACTTTAGCGAGGTGGAGTTTCTAGAAAGGTTTTCTTGCCAAAATATCATCTTTGATGGAACCATGATGTGACCACTACAGGCAAGTTTCTTATATAGACATGTTATGGACAGGTCAAATAATTACTATGTCTTTTTAATATGACCTAATTAAGTATATATCACATCGATAACTGTATATTACAGACAATAGTACAGTGAAATTAAGAAATGTTACCTGAATACATTTACCTAAAAAAATAAAAATAATAATATACATGAAAAACAAGAACTGGATACACAGAGATATGTAGTCTTAGATCTACATCACGTTAAATGTACATCATACACATACATGTACATATAATAATAATAATAATAATAATAATAATAATAATAATATGTCTTGTTTACCCAGGGTAACCTCATCAGTATTCATACTGTTCTCCCTGAGGGCCCTGCAATCATATTATTACCCCGGTCATCGGATTCGGGCTTTCCCGCACACAATGTATGCACATTCTCCACTCACTGGGGAGCATTCCAGCCAGTGCATCATTTTTACAAGCGCACACTTGCTAATCTAAGCACATTAGCTTTAGCATCCTACCGGGTACCCATTTAACACCTGGGTGGAGTGTGGCAAATGTAGATCAATGTCTTAATCTACTAATATTAGGTGAACTTGTTAATGGCAGCTAGAAGTCACCACATATGTTTGTTAAACCTAGTCCATTCTTTGGTAAACTGTTTATCTTTTCATTCATTTATCTTTTTAGATAGCTGCATTGATGATTCTTTGTTTTGTATGTACAAATATTTGAAGGAAAAAAATACAGTATTTACTGAACCTTTTTACATTTTTTACAGAGAAAGAAAAATATACAAGTGATAATTTGTGTTAAATACATGTGATTTAAAAATAATCTGTATTCAAAATAGAAATCATTTAGTTTCAACTATACTGATTCATAATGATTATCTACTCTAAAGTGTAGTAGCAATAGGATGTGGCTACATTTCTAATATTTAACTACCACAGGAATTGAAATTTGGTAAGTTGTTCACATGCTCAAATACACTCCTTGTCAGTAAATTAACTTTTTGAACTTTAAATGTTTGAAATTTATCTTAGAAATGTTGTTAACTACATGTAGCTACTCCCCAACAAATCAATATTTAATAATAGACATTTTAAAAAAAACTTTACCATACACGACTCTTACACTCAACCCCATCCCTTTAATATGTATTCCGTTTATCAGTGGTATGAAAGCACCCATTTAATTTATTTCGGATGATCCAAAAGAACACACGGGGGTATTACGATAAATAACTGTCTGGGCTTATAAATAGCCCTGACAATGCGTCACCGGTTGCATCGCCATGGTGATGCTAGGGGATACAAGTCTTCGACATAGACAAATAAAGCAACCACGGCGTTGCTAGCAGTCGCTGCATGAATCAATGGTATTGGTTGGTACATGGGAATGATGCCACCTGCAAACTAACAATGACTAAGTAATGACTTGATGACTTTGCTCTATAGAGCAAAGATAAACCGTGTACACCAAATTTCCCAGGAATACGGTTCATTGGACTTAAACTATATATTTATAAATAAGTGGGTTGATTATATTTTCTTTTGCGGCCTTTACAAAGTGAAGTAAAAGATATTTCCTTTGGAGGAAAAAAGGTTTTATGCGGAAAATATCTGTATATGTATATATTATCATACTCAGAAGGTTTTTTTAAATACATATATTGAAATACTTAATTCTACCAACTTAGACCTCAAGTTGTTTACCAAAATTGGATAGATAAATGCATGTAAATTCACAGAGATCTTATTATTTGAGAAAACTACTTATTTCTACATTTAGAGCAGCAAGTATGCAAAAGAAAAATTATGCACACTATCTCGTTTAAGAATAAACCAGACTCAAAATAGCCACGTTTCATTTTCAATCTTTTGAAACTCATACCAGACCCCTCTCATGTGGATTTCTTGGAAACTATTGAAATTGATTGGTGCCTATACATCAGCTAGCCATATATTTTCAAAATTCTTTACACAAATTTTCACCTAGCTAAGCCACTATCTTAGTAAAATCCAACATATTGAATCTGTTCTTACTGATACACATTTGAAAATCAACGTAACTACACGTAGATTCACAAAAATGTTCACATGTAGAATGGCAGTTATTCACTTTCCTACATTTAATCAAAATGGTACACTTCTATCTAAATCTGAGCTATAAAACTTTAGATCACCAAATTACCAATAAAATCAATATGTAGACCAATTTTTGCATAAACAGAAGTAAAATGGACTTGGACTAGGTGTAACTTGGATATTATGTTTCACTCACAATCCTTTATTTAGAAGAGCTTTTGTTTCTTCAAAACATATATAATCAAAACAAGATTCCTTCTCAGAATATTTTGTGTAATTATTTTGTATTTTACTACTGGACACCTTGTAAACAAGCGCTTGTCCTATGTGCTTTTGCTGTTCTGGTTCAACTTACAGGAAATAATCAGGGAAAACAGTGAATTAATGTATAATTACATTTGTACTGCTTTCTGAAAAGGAATTTTGAAAAATGCACCGTGTGTGTTACTGCCCGATGCACATTGTACGGAAAATGTTGGGTATTTCGTTTACTTGTCCGGGCATATGCCTTTGAGATTCAGGCATTCACATGAATCAATTATGAAGGACAGTATCAGGCAAGTTCTAAAGGACTTCATAAAACCTATGATCATGCACTTGTGTAAATACCTTGAAATTACTCACAGTTTTTATTCAAGACATAGAGTCTCCTCTTGACAATGGCTTACAGACTCTGGACATGAGACAAACAATGATAGGTAAACATGATATAAATGCATAGATTCAGATACTACAGTATCATACAAGATTATTACCAAAAGTATTAATGTTTTAACCTATTGTAAGCCCAAACTGGATGAAAATAATAACAACTACATGCACTTAAGGCTATTAGTGCACAATTATACAATGAATTTCCCCTCTTTGAAGGCTAATTAAATATTTTGAGTGTAACAGTGAATATTGTAAAATATCAGTAATAGAACATTTCCTGTAAAAACATTTTAATAAAGATATAAAACCATCTTTTTGATTCATTGATTGATTAATTTATTTACTCATTCAATACTTTTTAATTTTTTTGTATTCATTCATTTATTTTTTGCAGATATATTAATTCCTAATTAATTTTGTCAATATATTCTTAAAGGTAATACAAAGTTTTGGTATAGGGTCATGAATTTGGTTCAAATGAACATATTGGAAGCATATGCGATTTTAAAATATTCAGTGATCGTAGTCGCGGTTGAAATCGAGCCTAAAGTGATGAAATCGCAAATAATAAACTCTTTAAGTTGTATAGCTACCTCTCAAGACTGATATTACTTTTGCTTAAAAACCGCGCTTAAAAACATTTTTTCTTGACTACAATCGACCGATTTGCTATTCCCGTTTGGAAATTATATATCAGAACTGCATATTCTGAGATTTTAAATGGTCGCAGGCTCGCAGCTACCATGCATTGGCCTTAGGTGCCATTATTATTCGACTTTCTCGAAAGGAGAAGTGTTTTAGGGGCTAAATTTTCTAGTACTTATAATTTATCCACAGGGGCATCCAAATATATAATTTTAAAGAACTACTATCCATCCAATTTTAAAAATTTCCCAAAACTTTGCATTACCTTTATTCCCTTAAAAATATTCATTTATTCGGTTAGTAATACAAATTGTTGAATATAATACCACTTATTAAGTTCTTTGCCTTACTGAAATATTTAATTATACATTTATTTATTTCATACATTTATTCTTTTATAGTTTCATTATTTATTTACTAGTAAAAACCCATAAAAAGCCACTGGCAGCTAGAACAAAATGAGAATGATATTTTGCTATATCAAACTTCATGCTACTGTATTTTGTTGTATTAAAGATACTACGTCCCTTTTGCAGCCAACATCAAATTCTTCAGAACTTTGCAGGAATTATGAATATCTCACGTATGTCCTATCTCTGATATTTAAACATTAGCAGTGTCCTAATATTAAATTCTGCAAGGAAACCCGTTTCTTGCTAGACTTCACTGTCAGAAACTATTGAGTAACTGACTGGTTTTTTCATCTTTGGTAAATACATAAAATGAGCTGAAAAGGGTACAAAAGCATTTGTCTACATCAATAACCCACTTTTTGTAATGGCCAAAATTAAACTGATTGAATCATTGAAAATTCAGTCTATTACTTACTAGCTCTATAGCTCCTAAGTCGATTCGACAACTAATAGTAGTTATTTTCCCTCTTCAAGAAATTTTCAAGCCCCCCTCCCTTTTTAGGGAAGTTCTAAATTAGTATTTTCTTTCAAATGCCGTTGGAATTTTTAACCTGCAAATGGGACATAGTTCCTTTAAAGGGAGTCACTCGTCAGTTTCAATGGGCAGAAGGCCATAATTCGCTGACACCAGACTTGGTGGAAATACCATTAATGGGAGTACAAATCTGCACACAGCAAACCCGTAGGCCAGTCAAGAATCCCCCCTAATCCCTTGGAGAATACTCGAGAGTCTTCGGGTGACGAAAAAGCAAAGCATTATAAGGTCTAATGGTCATACAACTGAAGGCTAACCCTGGTGATTGACAACACCTGTTATTAGGTAGACACCCGAACGGTGTCGATTTCCCCATGAGAGCTGACTACTGATTGTCAAAACAGAAAAGCTTCATAGAAACGGAAAGAAAGTGAGGGGCAAGATAGAGAGGAGAGACCAAGGACCAATATACGAATGAGCTTCCAAAATTAGATTTTTAACATAATATGCTACTTTGGGAATAAAAATCAAGCAGACGGGAAGAAAATGGACAGTGCTAGAATAGCACATCGTATAAAATGACAATAATCTACATACAGTACCCAGTCTGTACGAGGAAAGAGTAGTAGCAAAAATAAAACAAATCATTAACGACCTCACCCACTCACTTCATCCTAATTACAATTACCAAAGGTCAGGCTTTCGTTTGTGTGTGCCGAGGTCCGCACTAAGCTTCGTGCTAAACTCCATTCATTTGTACAATGTAAAGTGTCGCCGACCTCATACCTTGTAAACTTAATTCTATATTTTGTTTGATCCTTGCTTACCTCCTCACATCAGAACCTTTGACAATTCTCGCACTGATCGCTTACTATACGAATTGGTTCAATATAGCTTTCTGACTTTCCACTTAACCTACTTTGACGGACATTCGTTTGAAGCTGTTTCATGTATGGTAATTGGATTCGATCTGCAGGCATAAAAATAAACAAAATCCAATAATATGATTTATATTAATACACACATGCACAAACCCAGTTGTATACATAATTATATGTACATTTTAACCTTTTCCGTACTATTCCACAGTATTGCGAAATGCCATTTTCGATTTAGGGGATTTCCCAGCCCCCCCCCCCCCCCGCGAACGCCTTGTATAGCCTTTTGCTGCTTCATGGTTTATTCTCCTTCATTTCTTGTTGGTTTTGAATTTGACTTGAATTTATTTACTTCACATAATTAATAAATACCAAAAGACCCAGACACAATATAACAAAATGGATGATATTACATCTGGAAACAGCATTATGAACATTGCAATAGATTTTGTAGATACATTACTGACAACAAAACAAATTTGACGGTTGATATTATTGAAGGTAAGACTACTTCTATGTGACATGTGAAAATGAGAGGCTGATTGAAAAGCGTGGCTTGTATTAAATGGTAAGCACCTCTTAAAACTTAAGTACGTCTTTATATAATTTGGTTGAGTAAACCAATAAAAGAACACTAAATAACATTAAATAGGTTACATTGAAACTATAATATTTACCAACAACGTGAAATCTGTTCACGCACCAAACTTAAACGGACTAGTAATAATTTACTGATTCTCATGTATTTTCAACTAAATTTTGTGAAGCCTTGACTGAGAACTAAAATATGACCTCAGTGTTCTATAGGGTCCACGGTTATAGCATTACATATATACGTGGATTACGTGCATATACATAATATGTATGTATGGGTGTGGTTGCGTGTATGCGTGTGTGTGCGGCCGCATGAATTGGATTTGATCTGCAGGCATATGATATGAACATAGTCTAATGAAATGATTTATGTTAATACATGCATGCACAAACCTAGTTGCATACATTATGTACATGTTACCCTTTTCCGCATTCCACAGCATTGCGAAATGCCACTTATAAAATGTAAGGGTGATTGAATATAAAATTTAAGCCCTAAAATATATATGATATACGGATAAGTAAAAGCAACTTGGCAGAAAATATAATCATATATCATGTGCGGATCTGCGTCCTTGATGTAGTGTACAGCGGAGAACAAAAATAAAGAGAGAGAGAGAGAGAGAGAGGAGTAAAATAAAGATGGAGTATGGGAAAAGAGACGGAGAGAGTAAATAATCGTTTCCGTTTCACTTTAAAATGCACCTTTTTCCCACTCTAAAGGGCAAAAGGAGAATATATCCTGCCGACCTGGTCAATCTGCTCCATAAAATGTTGACCATCTAGTACAGAGTTTTTTCAAACGGGGTGACACAAGGCATCTCTAGGGGTGCCACGATATAAATTAGGTTATATTATAAAATTATTGATTGAATAATGTCGATTTCCTGTAAAGCGAAGGTTAGAAACCGCGGGAGTATGTAATTTCGAGATACTTATGAGTCCTTCTTACTCGCTCTCTTCGCTCGTTCGCAACATTTAGACACAGAATGATTTCAGGCAGCCAATAAATATTGCCTGAATACTAATATCATGTGGGTAACGATGTGATCGGATATCCTTCTCTCAGACAGCGAGGTACCCAAATATATCTTAAATATTTTCTTTAGAAATTACAATAGTGTTTATTGTTCTAAATATTGAATTTTTTGTTTAAAATACGGAAAAGCAAAAAGGAAAATGTGTGGATGGGTGAGTTTCTAGTTTAGACGGAAAATATGTTATATTTGCTGTTCCAAACACACAAAGCAAACAATCGCCGCAACATGACGTCATTTTGACAGTCTTTTTCAAGAAGGAAATTCATGCAAGACTCATTATTATATTGTAGTCTGTCAATGACACTGTGGGATTTTACCTTCTTGACTTGTAGCTGAAGGGTGAATCAAATTAAGATTGTGCTTGTTAAAAGTAGATCATTGGTATGAACGACATGGCCTGATTGACCGTGTTGACGTGTGAGCGGGAATGTTTTAATAATCTTTTAAATAACTATAGCCAGGAAATATTTATGTCATTATTACATTATGAAGTAAGCAGGTTCTCTATGTTAAGTTGAAGACAAAATCATCACCAACCATTTAACCTTGCTTGCAGCCTAACGAATATTCTTCTCAAAATTAAAAACATGTGTTATGGAACTGAATGTGTATTTAGTGTTTTTTGTCTTCTTAGTTTTGTTATGTAAACGATATGGGTTTACTCATGGACCCTGCTTTTATAGCAAAATTGAGAGAGAGAGAGAGAGACACACACACACACATCCACACGCACACACACACACACACACACACACACACACATAAAAGAGTGTCTTTGCCTGGAAACCCCACAAATCTATGTCTGATCCCCATTATTAGTCATACCATGATATACGGACTGGCACACTCTTCATATTATTTCACAATATCGTATATATGTGAATAACATATTTCACACGGCTGGGCTTGTAACAAGGGTAAAAGAAGAAAGAAAAACATATTTAAAAGAAACTTTCTGAAAGGAAACGTAACTTGATTGAAATCTTTTGTAATGATGTTCACGCTTTTTAAAAAAATAAAAAAATAAAAAAAAATAATTAAGATCACTGACAGTACCCTCAGGAGCGTGTGTGCTTTGAATCTTAAACACATGTTTGTCGAATAGATTATTGGAGTGAAATTATAATGGACAATTATTTAAAGTTTAAGCATGTCTAAACGTGGGTAGTACTTCGTTCCGCTTTGAGTGCAAACATTCCTCACCTCGATAAAATTTTACGAGAAATCTCAGGCAGATATAAAACAGAAGTGAAAAATGGAAACAATATATTGGCTTCTGTTTACGACACTTTACCTGATATTCAGGTCTAGCATCCTAAGTTAACAATATTTCATGAATGTATCATAATGTAATTCAGGAAATAAGCGAAACCCAAATACGGGAATACCGAACTACATTCTTTTATGCATTTAGGTATGGTATGCTTTACTTGAACTTAAGAGGAATTTTAACTGTTAAGCTGATGTTGAATAGAATGAGAAAACCTGAATTTTACAGAAACTTTTTTTTTGGAAGCGTTCTACATGAGTAAAAGAATATCAGAACTAGACAAAGTATATAAAGGCATATATTATATCATGTATATGGTAAGAAAACACACGGGTCTGTATTCAATTTCTTCACTTTTTGAAATTTCAAATCATCACATTAGATTCCTCCGTCCCCGGTACCAAATATTACATACGTGTACCTATTAATCAATATTGTGAAACATTTGTTTACCCTAACCTATAGGCCGGATTTGTACCGCTAAGCAAACAAATCTGGAAGGCGTGGATGAACTGAGGGAGTTACAAATCCATGCATGTCTAAATTTGGGCATATTTCTTCGTTTTTTGCTTCGATGATTACATTGCTGGATACAAATAACAGTATACAAGAAGAATCTGATAAACCTAACATAACTGAAAAGTGATTCCAATGACTAGTCTCCAGTTAATGACAATTCTTATTGAAAAAGATGATATTCATGCTCTCAGAACCTAATGAAGAAGATTACTAACAGATGATATTCATTTATTCAAAAAAATCTAAAGTAGGACCTCTTCACCATAAGTTAAACACTAATCAATACCGAACCATGTGTTAGCAATGGAGTGACATACCCGAACCCGAGCGGATTTCCCCTTAAATAGTAAGCTCACGTGGAGAATAGTAAACTAATACACTATTCTGGTGCTTTAAACTATGTAGGGGTTAAGAAAATGTGAAATTTGGGGACCATAAAGTCATAACTTGGTCGCTTTTGATATGCCAATGCCCAATATCACTAGTACTACAACTCACTGTATAACAATATAGACAGCACAAACATTTGGGAAACATACTTAGTCCAAAGAGTATTACCGGGCAGATTGTATTCATCCGATAAAAATCATCTTCAGATTGAAAAATATGTCATCGCCATGTTCGTCCATTACAAACGTTGATGGACAAGGATATTGAATTTGCCTTAGGTTGACTTTCCAAGTCGTTTTTTAAGTGATTTTGTACTTAAGGTTGGTCTGATTTCGTCACGTGTGATTTTAATTTATACTTTGTTCTTGTTTTGTTTCATTAAGTATTCTAATATTGGGCTATTGCTGAATTTGTATATTGTTTTTACATTGCACTGTAATTGTATTGAACTGCAAAGCAGTTTGTATGTACTGAAGAATCTATCATGTATATGGAACATAGAATAAATAAACGAATGCATGAATGATTACATTTATTTATAGATGTATCAGTATCCAATGTCACTATAACAGTATAACTCTTCCAAACTTGAATAGACCTTTAGTTCCGAATCATGGCCTTGAATTGCCCCAGCCCCGAAATAAAAATCAGAAGAAATTGTACGCATCATGTATCATCATGGAACATACCGATCAAATTCATATTGTCAATTAACCCTCATCGAAACAAAATTTAGTATTCTCGCGTTCCATTGTTTGTGTTTGACATATATCCATTTTCATTTACCCTAATGGTCAGTACAGCTCCTTAAATAATGATTATAATTATATAACATATAATTTTTACTTTTCCACAAACGTAAAACCACTGGTTGGTTGCTGAAGTCGAAACATTTTGGTAGGTAATGCAAGGCTTCTCTCATGTACAAGTATTCTCAAAATTCACAAGACGGAGTTTTCGTTAGACGGACTGCCACCATGTTAAATTATGCCTATGTTGTTGTTGTTGTTGTTGTTGTTGGGATTGGGTTTTTAAGGCTGTCCAATCTCGAGAAGAAAAAAAATTCCGCCTGGCTATACTGTTCTTCAAATTATTCATCAATGATGATTAGATGGCGCTGTTTCCTTTTCTCTGGCTCAAATATTGATTCAGTCATTTCAGTGTTTCATTTTAGAGCGTGCAGATTATCTTCTTTCCCCAATACATTATGCAAACAATTTTTTTAATTTTCAACCTTCAAACCAACTTTTTCCTTTCTCGTATATATATATTTTACAGACAATTAAAGTTGATATTCTAAGACAATCCCAAATATTGAGATAATTACATCAATAGAAAGCTTTTAACCCCCAGAATAACACTAAATGGTGTCCAACTGACAAAAACAAGTTTAGAATAATGACTTTATTCGAGTAAACTCTACCAAAATATCTAAGTCTGAAACCCGGAAGTGCATGTAGAGTCGGGCCTCTATCCGTGACGTTACGAACGGGACTCATGGGCTCAGTGAGAGTGAATTGCAGTGATATCCCTACATAAATGCTATCCTGTCAGAGCTTAGATTTGTTGTTGTTAATAAGTATATTTGATGGATTTTCTGTTTTCATTTGAATGAAGAATAATGAATCAGCATTTTCTAGTCGCTGATTTCTTTTTATATCCTCATATTCACCTATTTGGTAGAGATTTAAGACGAGTTTACTGCTTGGGAAACAAGGTTAAATCATGCACGTATGAATAGACGGATGCATTATCTTGTCATCAGATAAGGTACAGGAGCAGTTTTTTTAAACGAATAGGCCTAGAACTATGATAGTACTTATCATAGATGTGTGTGACTGCCTTAAAAAAGGATACAGTACCAGGTAAACATTTTATGTTGTAAAATATCAAACTTGAACGAGATCATGCAAGCGCGCTTCCTCTATAATATTTTGACAACGTCTAAGATTAGTGATCGAACGATATTCATCCGCGAGTGATGCGGCTCTCGCACGAACGTTCGTGAAGCGAGCAGAATCGGGATGTAAGACCAGGCCGCTGCTCTAGGCGCGGCTTGCTTGTGATGGAGCGTACGTGCGCTCAGTGGCGTAATGAGCAAAAACGTTTGGGGGGGGGGGGCTGGCAAAAAAAAGAATCCGCATCACCCCACTCTAACATGCAGGCCCCGCTGAACGTTTTTCAAAGTGGGGTCTAGGGGCAAAGCCCCATCGGGGGGGGGGGGTCAGGGGGCGGAGCCCCCGAAGCTCAATGGGTATGGGCACCAGTGGTGGATCCAGGAGTTTCTTACGGGGGTGGCATGGGGTGAAATATATGTAAAACCTGATGAAGCGACAGAGCGAGGCTTTAGCGGCGAGGGGAACGCCCAAGCGGGAGGGGGTTTTGACCCCCTCCCGGAGTAGGAAGCATTTGCAATTTTAGAACCACATTAGACGCCTTTTCAGGCACTTCCTGGAGTAATATGACATAAAATTGCTTTCTCCTACCCCCTCCAAGAGTAGGAATCTTTTACAATGTGAGAACCACATTTTGCGCAATAATAGTCCACCGGCACTTCCTGGAAATGAGACGTTGTATTAGGTTCGTTGCCGCACAATGCACAAAGACGGTGGTCCGGTACCAGTTGTACTAAAAATTATATCGAGTGTATAAACTGTGTTGTTATGAGGGGCGTTGCTAGATCTTTTTCAGTGGGGGAGGGGGGAGAGGCCACCGATTATCTTCAAATATATTAATGCCAATGTCCCAATGTCTACAAATTTAACCCTGTGAACCCGGGGCCAGGAACTAAGTTATTTTTTCAGTTTTCCCCCTCCCGCGCGCGGAAGGTTTGATACTTCATTAAATTATTAGAAAAAGAATACGATCCGTTGTACCGTTCTAGACTTTTTATTCTTGTTTCGCCCCTCCCGCGCGAAGCGCGGAAGCTATGACGTTTCATTTATTTATTAGAGAAAGAAGACGATTCATTGTACCGTTCTCGACTCTTAATCCTTGCCTGAATTCATTTTCGCCCATCCCGCGCTTAGCGCGGAAGCTTTTACGTTTCATTAAATTATTAGAGAAAGAGGTCGATTCGTTGTACTGTTTTCGACTTACAATCCTTGTCCGAATTCAGTGTCCTCCCTCCCGCGCAAAGCGCGGAAGCTTTGACATTTCATTAGATTATTAGAAAAAGAAGACGATTCTTTAAATGATTTTTTTACTCTTAATCTTTGTCTGAATTCAGTTTCCCCCACCCCCCCCCTCCCGCGCGAAGCGCGGAAGCTTTCGGTGTTTCATTAAATTATAAGAGAATGAAGACGATTTGTAGTACTGATTTCTACTCTTAAAGGTAATACAAAGTTTTGGTATGGGGTCATGAATTTGGTTCAAATGAACATATTCGACGCATATGCGGTCTTACAATATTCAGTGATCGTTGTCGCTGTTGAAATCGAATCTAAAGTTATGAAATTGTAAATAAGAAACTCTTCATGTTGTCTAGCTCCCTCTCAAGGTCAAGTTGTAAATTAAGCTATAAAACAATGTTTCTTGACTAAAATCTGCCGATTAATTGTTCCCGTTCGGAAATTATATATCACCACTACATATTTTGAGATTATCATGGTCGCAGCTACCATTGTATGGCCGTAGGCGCTATTTGAAATGTATCAATATTTACCGGGAGCACCGGTAAATTTTTATATTAAATTTTTCTCGAAAGCAGTAGTAGTTTAGGGGCTAAATTTTCTAGTGCTTATAAAACATCCACAGGGGCATCCAAATATATCAAAATTGTGAAGAATCGCTATCCACCCAATTTTCAATATTTCCCAAAACTTTGTATAACCTTTAATCCTTGCTTTCACATTTCATTAAATTATTTTGAAAAAATACGATGCGTTTCCTTAAATTTTTACTCTTAATCCTTGTCTGAATAGAGTTTCCCTCTCCCGCGCGTAGCGCGGAAGCTTTGTAGTGTCATTAAATTATTAGGGAAAGAAGACGATTCGTTGTATTGTTTTCGACACTTAATCCTTGTCTGAATTCAGTTTTCGCCCTCCCGCGCCAAGCGCGAGAGCTTTGAAGTTTAATTAAATTATTAGAGAAAGAAGACGATTCGTTGTACTGATTACTACTCACTTTGTCTGAATTCAGTTTCCCTCCCTCCCGCGCGATGCGCGGAAGCTTTGACGTTTCATTAAATTATCAGAGAAATTGTCTGAATTAATTTTTTCTTTTCTTTGTCCGATAAAAATTCACAGTTGTAGGGAGAAAAAAAAATTGCCGGCCGACCGACATTAAACATCTCACCGACTTCAAACTTCTAAATTGATATAGTACACGAGCTAGATAGAGCAAGAATACCGACACAGCGGACCCGACACAGCAACATAATTATATATGCGCCTTGCCCCTTCGACGTGGCGACTCCACCCAAAATTCCCTTTGCTCTCTTAACTCCCACCCATCTTCTCTTAGGCTCTTAATACCACCCTCTCTCTCTCTCTCTCTCTCTCTCTCTCCTCTCTTTCGTTTGTCTTGTTTTGTTTTGTTTGTTTTCTTATGTTTCCTTTTTCTCCTTTTTTTTCTAATCTCCTTTTTTTTTTTTCTCCTTTTCTTTCTTTTCTTTCTTTTCCTTTCTTTCCTCTCCTTCCTCTTTTTTTTCTCCTTCTTTCTTCTCTTCTCTTTCTTTACTTGGTCATGGTTCAATTTTATTTGGGGGGGCTGGCGCCCCCCAAGCCCCCCCACCAGTACGCCAGTGCGTGCGCTAGTTATATGTTTGTCGGCCATTACAAGAGTATGAAAGCGACGTTAGCAGCTAAGAAAACAACTAACAAAGACCTGCTCTTCATCAGCGACTACCGGTGTAAGAATTGGTAGATCGCACAATGAATTAGATGAAGGATCTTCAGGGCCAAGGAAGGCGAAACTACATGGGAAAAGGGAAGAAGTAACCATCGGTAGATCGCTGTATGGTAATGAACTGTGGCAGGCGCGGATCCAGGGGGGGGGGCGAGCGTGCCTTGGCCCCCCCCCCCCCCCCGCAAAAAAAATAAAAATAAAAGGAGAGAGAGAGAAGGAAAAGAAGAGAAAGAGGAGAGAAAGGGAGAAAAAAAGAAGAGGAAGAAGAAAAGAAAAGAGGGAAGAAGGAGATTGGGGGGGGGGGGGAGGACTTGCCTCCCCCCCCCCCCAATAAAAAAATAAAAGAGAAGGAAGGAAAGGGAAAGAAAAAAGATAAAGAGGAGATAAAGGGAAGGACAAAATAGGAAGAAGAAAAGAAAAGAAGGGGATATCAGTTGCAATTTTCCCGCCAACAAGTTGTGGATCGAGGGGGGGGGAAGACCCTAGCCTCCCCCCCCCCCCCGTCCCCGCTAAAAAAGAGAGAAGGAAGGAAAAGGAAAAGAGGAGAGCTAAAAGGGAACAAAAAGAAGAGAGAAAAGAAGCGGAGATCAGTTGCGGTTAATCCCGCCAACAATGTGTGGAGCGGGTTGGGGACCAAAATGACCGTGCCCCTCCCCCCCCCCCCCCCCCCCAGCAAACCTAAAAGAGAGATAAGGAAGGGAAGGGAAAGTGAAAGAGGAGAGAAAGGGAAAGGAAAAAAAAGAGAATGAAGAAAGGTAAGGGATATCAGTTGCAATTTTCCCGCCAACAAGGTGTAGATCGGAGGGGGGGGGGGGGGGGGGGGCACTGGCATACTGATAGGGGAGGGGGGGGGGTTGAAGAAATAGAATTCAAACGTGGTTTATTTATAAATCCATAACGGTGGTTAACAAATAATACTGAAATGAGATAATTTTCCTCACTTCATGCGTTTGTTGGAAAATGACAAATTCCTAAATTTACAGCCAGGCAAGAAAATGCTTCTTGAGATGCCTACATATCAGGGCCCGCGGAACGGCGGGGATCGGGATCCTCGAGCCCTTCCCCCATAGAAATAGAAAGAAAGAGAGCGAGAAAGAAAAAATAGTTAACTGCCAGTGTCACATTATAATGGGGTATCAAAATATGCTCATCTGACCATGATTAAAATTAATGCCTAAAATCCTAAGGGCTCTGCCCCCTGGATTCCACCTAGGGCCCTAAGGCGGCCCTTAGATGCTCATATGACGGTCATTTAATGCCTAAAACCCCTGATTTCTGGGGGCTCTGCCCCTGGACCCCAAGCCAAATAGTGTCCTGCTAGTGTCACAAATAATAAGGTATCAAAAATGCTCATCTGACCGTAATTAAACGCCTAAAACACCTGAGCTTCTGGGGGCTCTGCCCCCTGGAACCCCACGCCAAATAGTGTCCTGCTAGTGTCACAAATAATAAGGTATCAAAAATGCTCATCTGACCGTAATTAAACGCCTAAAACCCCTGAGCTTCTGGGGGCTCTGCCCCCTGGACTCAACCAAGAGCCCTTAGACGAGCCCCTCGATACTCATCTGACTGTAATTGAGTGCCTAAAACCCTTGAGATTCCGGGGCTCCGCCCCCTGAACCCCAAGCCAATTAGTGACCTGCAATTAGGTATCAAAATAATGCCCATCTGACCGTAATTAAATGCCTAAACTCCTGAACTTCCGGGGCTCTGCCCCCTGGACCCCGTCTAGGGCGCTAAGGCGGACCCCTGAATGCTAATCTGACCGTAAATTAAAACCTTAAACCCCTGAGCTTCAGGGGCGGACTAGGTATCAACATAATCTGACAGCAGGCGCGTAGCCAGGGGGGGGGGGGGGGGGGGGGCGGTGGGGTGGTCCCCCAATAAACGCCGGCCAAAAAAAGAGAGGAGTGTAAAGGAAGAGGACGTAGGAAGAAAAGGGAATAGACAAAGAACATATTTGAAATTCAGACAAGGATTAAGAGTCGAGAACGGTACAACGAATCGTCTTCTTTCTCTAATGAATTAATGAAACGTCAAAGCGGGGGCAAAACTGAACTTAGACAAGGATTAAGAGTCGAGAACGGTACAACGAATCGCCTTCTTTCTTTAATGATTTAATGAAACGTAAAAGCTTCCGCGCTTCGCGTGGGAGGGGGGAAACTGAATTTAGACAAGGATTAAAAGTCATAACGGTACAACGAATCGTCTTATTTCGCTAATGATTTAATGAAACGTAAAAGCTGTATTCAGACGAGGTTTATTTTCGAGAACGGTACAACGAATCGTCTTCTTTCTCTAATGATTTAATGAAACGTACAAGCTTCCGAGCTTTGCGCGGGAGAGGGGGATGAATTAATACGAGGATTAAGAGTAAAAAACTGTACAACGAATCGTCTTCTTTTTCTAATGATTTAATGAAACGTAAAACCTCCCGCGCTTCGCGCGGGAGGGGAAAAACTATTTTCAGACGAGTAGGCACGTACGGAAGGGGGGAAGGGGGTTAGGGGGTTGACCCTCCCTCTCTTCGGTTTTTTATGTGTGTATTTTGGAGCAACCCCCCCCCCCTTTTCTGTGATTTAAAAAAAAAAAATTTTAATTTTAAAAAAATTAACAAAAATGTGCCAATGGCTGACCTAAAAAGGTGACCTCACCCCCCCCAACGGAACAAAATGTCAAATTTTCAAATTTCGAGACCAAAAAAAAAAAAGTGTCCTCTTCCCCCCCCCCCCCCCCCCCGCTTATTTAGCGGCTGGCTGAGTCGTTGTCGTTACGATTTTTTTCGGACCAAAAAAAAAAAAGTGGGCCCCCCCCTAAGAAATCCTGAATCCGCGCCTGAACTGTGGGTCCACTTACCAGACAGCTACTGTTCACTCCGTGCCTGGCCGATTTCAACACCAAAACAAAAATAACATGGTTGGCATGTATTTGTCATAATTTTTTAAAGGGGAATTGATATTAATACTATGACATATAAGGGGAAGGTAAAGAATTGTACCTTGAATTATGTTTTATTAGACTTTTCAGCCTTTGAAACAAAAATAAGCAGAAAAAAATCGTATCTCTCTGAACATGCTTTCTATGGAACATCCGGGTACGAGAATATACTCTTTTCCGGACGTGATGTCATAAATAGTAGACCAGCGCCGTGACTGATTTTCTATGCAAAGAGAGGCGGAAATTGTTGACATTTCAATTGAGGATTTCGAATAGCCAGAATTTTTGTGTGATATACTATGTAATTGAAAACTTATGAATAACATATGCTTGCCGTAGGTACCAAATTAAGGGACATTTATTTGCTTAGAATATCAGCTTTAAATAACGCTCAATTGATTTAGTTTCATGAAAAATAAAATCACAAAGGCCCTTTTCAGGCATCAATACTAAATTTGTGAAAGTTTAAGTTGCATTTTGTCATTTTCATTTGATGTAATAATATGTTGTATTAGAAGAGTAGAAATATGAGTTAAAGAAAAGAAAAAAATCTTTTTCGTATATAACTGTTTTATTTTCAATGGATTCTGATAATGATTTTAAAATATTGTTTTCAGTGAAGTAGCTACAAGTGTCATGGGGTGGCGTGCTCCAATTAGGATGAAAAAACAACAACTTTGAATGGGTTCTACGTGATACTACCTAAATGCAACTCTCCATTTTCCCTTCTGTTTCTCCTTCTCTCTCACTTTCTATATTTCTTTGTCTGCATCATTATCTTTTGTTTTCATTTTGTTGGCTTTGCGCTTTCCACCAACATCACATTTACATAATTATGTTTATTTCTTGAATAAATAATTAATCTATTTTGGGGACGTCAGCTCAAGCTGTGCTTATGACGACCCCCCCCCCCCCCCCTTTATTCCTTTCTGTGATGATGCTTGCGGGAGAAAACAAAACGAAAGTGAATACAATGATGAACATATTCGTCAAGAGATTGCCAGCAAGCTTGAAATATTAGCTATTTTATTCTTATTTCATCCAATATGAGCTTATGAATTATATGTTATATATATTTTATATATTATCACTGCTTTATGTAATTCATTGCGATCACATTCTTTCTGTCAAAGCTCATATCTAATTAAAATGTCGGCAATAAACTCGTAAACAGAGAGAGAAACATGCAGATAATAAGAGACAAAGATAGAGGCAGAGAATGAGAGACAGGGAGAGTGAGATGCGGACATGCAGACATAGAGGAAGGGAAAGAATGAGAGAGAGAGAGAGATAGAGAGAGACAGAGAGAGAGGGGTGGCTAAATAAACTTTTCAGTGAATTATTGTTCTCACAGTATAAACATAGTACATTGTCTCATACATTATAAACATAGAGATATTTTGAAAATATTGTCCATAACTATCCAAACTAATATAGTACATATTCAATTAAGTGTACAAATTATGATACAATTCTGCAATTCAGTGAATCATTGTTCTTACAGTATAAACATAGTACATTGTCTCATACATTATAAACATAGAGATATTTTTAAAATATTGTCCATAATTTTCCAAACGAATATAGTACATATTCAAATACTTGTACAAATTATGATACAATTCTGCAATTCAGTGAATCATTGTTCTTACAGTATAAACATAGTACATTGTCTCATACATTATAAACATAGAGACATTTTTTAAATATTGTTCATAAGTTTCAAGACTAATATAGTACATATTCAATCACGTGTACAAATTGTGATACAATTCTGTAATTTGGAATTTATTTTTAGATTTGTTAATATAAAAAAGGAAAAGGTAACGGTAATAAACATATCTTCTATGCAAATTTATTAGTTCAATATGAATTAGGCAATCTGAATAATGATTTTCTTATACAAACAAGAAGTATAAGGTGAAGGTGCTGCTTCACATCCCATAATAAACCAATGTGTTATATTTACATAGCATGACATGGTGCATTTCTTTAACTCCTAGATTTTAATACAATTATATGAGGGTCTTGTATCAGTGGAGGTCTGTAACTATACCGTTATTTTAAAAAAAACATTAAAAAGAACGAAAAAACAACGATAATAGATAAGCGTTAGGATCGATGAAAAAGTAAGGGAGTGAGCAGGAAATACAAAAACAATTAAAAGAGATACTTACAAAATAATTTAAAATATATATACTAGATACAACTTTTTTATAATGCATTGGCACTTTGTCCTTTATTTTTGCTTTTTCATATTCAATTTTTTGTTATAGTTCTCTACAGACTTACATATTTCTTTGCTTGGTGGAAAATTTCCACTTTTACGATTACTGTAAATCATATATTTGACCAAAATCAATACATGATTTAACAATATATATCTTTCAGATTTTCTCTGAAACCAAGTAGGCCTACATGTATTACCATCTCACAATGTGGCATACCGCCCTCTTCAAAATTTTAGTTTGAGAAAATCTTTTTTCTATGTAATTTTATCGTTCAAACCATATAAGACTCGTTTTTATTTGTCAATGTTATCCCCCCCCCCCCTCCCCGCGTCTCCAAGATGCACGACCATCACATCTTTGCCGTGCGAAAGTTTTGGGTGAGATGATTCAGTTTGAGAACTGTGTCACCTATAGTCTCTGCCACGGTCCACGCACTTTAATACGATGCACAGTGGTGAAAAGATACACAACATTGTACCAAATTTCGTGTAGGTGTGAACATTTTGTTGTTGTTGACGTCTAGCATGTCGTAATCTCATCTCTTTTTGTCGTGCGTCGTGTTTGGTGTGCGGAAATTTGTGAAACAATTTTTTCGTGTGTGGAGCATCATTCTTTCTTATGAGTTTTTTCTTTTCTAGAACTACGAGCAGAAATCTAGACTTTCTTTTATTTAGGCCTACACATAAAAATATCATATGGCTTTGAAGGCCTTTAAGTTGATTAAACCAATAATCTAAATCAGTCACGTAATTGAAGGAGGGGCAAGGGGACAATTTTGCCCCTCCTCATGGAAAAAAATTGCGAGCATAATAATAATAATCATAATAATACATATGATTTATAAGGCGCCAAATCCACTTGACAGTCAAATGCTCAAGGCGCAGCTTGTGCAGAAGATGAAATACATACATGATACATTTATACAGAGTGCAATAAGAAAGGTACAGACATGAAAGGTAATGGTAATCAATTATAAGCTAAATTAACCCGTTCAACTCGGGAACCGAGATTTCTCGGGTCCCGAGGTACGTACTCACAAACGGGAACCGAGATTTCTCGGGTCCGAGCAAGGGCTTCTTTTATTGCAGAAAAGTACATCTATTCACCTTCTAAATACAATATAAACTACCTGTATACAAACCTTGAACCTTTGGCTACATGCATCTCATTTTTTACCGACTGTAGATGCGTAATTTTTGTTTTATTACAAGTTTAGCATGAGAATGCACGAGTCCTCTTTCAGGATATTCGTATAGAACACATGCAAGTCAGTTTACGTTATTTTCATAGATTTTCGGATTCGCTGCTGCTAGCTAGCTGGGTCTACTATGCCTAGGACTGTGTAAGCCGGACATAATGATTTTGCAAGCAGCGAATTCCACACTCGCTCTGGATACCTTTGTACTCGGCACGCGCGGATACACCGTTCAATGCATGAGCCTTGGCCTTATATGGTCATTGACGCCTATTCATGGTAACGGGCCGATTATTGAATAGCTTATAGTATATTACAGTCTCGTTCGACCTAGCGCTCTCAGTTCAGTTTACTCATGCGTATGTATACAGGGTACCGGGCCGACCTATTATTGGGGAGATTAGCTAGTCTCGATATAGTCCATCCCATTGTTTCGTTTCAAGGTTGTCGGCTATTATTTACTTATCGTGCTATAAAGTGTCGGAGTTTTACTATTTAGTTCAGTTTTTTTATTTTCATGATAGTTGGTTGCACAAATTAGTTCTCAATTATTTGCTTATAACTGCTCTTTATCTATGTAAGATAGTTTCTCAAAATGTCTCGTCATCGGAGAAAGCCTATTTTTTAGCGTTGAAGATGCTCGAGAAGCGATCCTTGACTCGGACTCAGAAAATGAATATGATACAAATGGACTTATCAAGCGAAGAAGAGTATTCATCGGACGTAGAAAATGAAGAATATGAAACAACGACATTCGATGATATTTCCATAAGTTATCTATAAAGCCTGTCGTCTCAAAAGTTTTGACTCCACAGCTATCTTTTACGTCATTGTATTTACATGACAATACGCTTTTCATGTTATCAACTTGACCAATTTAGCGAATCATTCATGTATGGACCTCCTTTTTTATGAAAGGCTTATCCAGGCTCCCTCAGCTGCCCCACGCTAAGGGGGAACAAAAGAATGTAAAGAAGTAACTACTCTGGAAGATTGCCGTTTTGAAAGAAGAGGATGTAGGCGTAAATAGGTCAATTTACATTACAATACAAACAACCACTCTAACTTATACACCTTTACGAGGGCATGTAACAGTTTTAGAGCAGGTTGAAGTAAAATATCTTGATCAACCTAAAGCCGGTCTTGGCTTGAGCGGGCATATGAAATGTTCAAATGTTATGTTCTGAAAAACGACCCCTTACTCTTCCTCTCTCTCCCTACGGAATATTACTCTTGTCTTGAGCAACTCCGGCGGTAAAGCCACGAATATGAGACTTTTCCCGGGCAAAGATGCTACCATTGTTGAAAAAAATGCAAGGCAACATAAAACAAGTTTTCTGGCAATGAAGAAAAGCGAGTGCAAGATGAATAAAATAATTGTTATTATTATTACTATTTTATTACAATATTGTAAGCATCATCTTCATCATCATCATCATCATCATCATTATCATTATCATGTATGCATGTACATGCCATCTACAGAACTGATCATGAAACGAGGATTATCTAAGTTTTATTGACACGATAGGTTGAACAAGGACACAGATGGAGACGAAGACAAATAAAGTGAATTATCACGTTGTTTGCACTTCTTTCTTTATTGTTCCGTAATATAATGAATTACTATATTTTCAATATCATTTATTTTCGAATAAATAAAAGACTACCAATACTACTGCGATTAACTCCTTATTAGCCGCACCCTTTCAAAAAACAAAAAACAAACACAACAACGCGATACGGAAATAAAATACACTGAAGCACAATTCCAATTTCACGAAATTCCTGACGTATTCAGAGAGGGAAGGGGAGGATAGAGACAGACAGACAGAGACAGACAGAGAAAGATAGATAAATAGATAGAAAGAGAGAGAGAGAGAGATGATTGTGATGAATTATGATTTTGTTCTAATCTCTGTCATTTATTTATCTCTTTCCATTACATACAAAACAAATAAAATATGCGTACAATGATATTTAATGATAATTGTCTCTCCGGTCACCCCCCCCCCCCCAACTCTGATTTTTTTTTCTTCTTTTTTTTTTGTTTCCTTTTTGTTTGATTATATCTTTTTGCTAAAGTATAATGTCCGACGTATAACATTAAGGATATGTTATAATAATTAATCTCAAGGAAGGGATGATGTCGGCATACATGCAAATGGCGGAATAGACAACATTATGAAGATGAAGATGGAAAACGACATAGACAGAGAGACAGACGGACAGGGAGAGAGAGAGAGAGAGGGGGGGGGGGGGAGATAGAAAGTTGGACGTATAGTCTGTACTCTATTTATTATTATGATATTTTTCTCACCGACCCCCCCCCCCCCCCCCCCCCCCCCCTCAAGCTCACATTTTTTCTTTCCATTTTTTTGTTTTGTTTTGTTTATATCTTTGGGCTAAAGTATAATATCCGACGTATAATAGTATTGTAAATATAGCATTTTAAACATTTTTTTTTATATCAATAAATTTGATGCAACAGAAATTTTCATTCAAAAGTTTTACTTTGGAAATATAATTATTGTTCAGTAATATTCTTCGCATTTCGACATTATCAGCCGCTCGTTCTCTATTTCGTTTCCTATAATAAATATAAGGTATAATGTGTACATCATCAGGGATAATTACGTTATAATAATTAATCTCAAGGAAGAGATGATGTCGGCATACAAGCAAACGGAGGAATAGAAAACATTTAATAAAAAAAGATGAAGATGGAAAACGACATTGCCAGATAAACAGAGAGACATATAGAGGGAGAGAGAGAGAGAGGGGGGGGGAAATAGAAAGAGAAAGAGAGAACGAGCGAGAGAGAGAGAGAGAGAAAGGGGAGGGGGAAGGGGGCGAGAGAGATAGAAAGTTGGACGTAGTCCGTACTGTATTTATTTATATGATATTTGTCTCTCTGATCATCCTCCCCCCCCCCCCCACCCCAGCTACGATTTGTATCGCCTTTAGTCTGTCCTTTTTGTTATCATATAGATATCTTTTCGCTGAAGTATAATGTCCGACGTATAATAGTATAGACAATATAGCATAATAAACAGTGTTTATATCAATTTGTTGCAACAGAGATTTTCATTCAAAAGTTTTACTTTGGAAATATAATTATTCGCATTTAGACATTATCAGCCGCTCGTTTTTCACTTCGCTCGCTATAATAAATATAAGGTATAATAAAGTGTGTACATCATCATTATTTTATAATAATCTATCTCAAAAAAGGAATGTTGCCGGCATACAAGCAAACGGCGGAACAAAATTGGCAGATAGACAGAGAAAGCGACCGAGTGAGAGATAGAGGGAGAGAGAGAGACACACATAAGCAGAGAGAAAGAGAGAGAGAAACAATCATTTCTTATAATTATCTATTTGTGACATTTTATCTTTATCACATATTCTTGTCCATTCCTTTATCGTGCATGATTGTTGTCTTTGAATGAGTGTTTCAGATAGGGTAAAGTCTGGCTTTACGTTATAGGATTTTTATTTATGAGAATGTCGGAACGTGATCCCATTTAAAAATTTTAAAAACAGCAACGACAACTGCAATAACAACAAGACCCTTCCCTCCCCAAAAACAACATAAAGCAGGGTTATACATGAATACAAAGTCAGTTCATTGTTGTTGTTGTTGTTGTTGTTTGGTATTATCGGCGTTTCATTCTTTTTTTAGAATATTTACGCCTTTCACTTTATTTATTTTTTTCTTCTATTTTTTGGTACTATTTGTAAATTCATACTCTTCTCTTTTTTTTGTTGATAATATAATCTCAGATCTGTCATCCAAGTATTCAATTATACCCTTACCTTACTTCCGCTCTTTAGAGTTTATAGCCATGACAACGACCCGTACCCTCAGCAACGTTCATTGTTCCTCTTACGTAACTCAGCTGTGGGAACATGCATGGGCCAAAGACAAAGACAAAGCTCTTTTCGCACATTCTATATAGGTCCCAAATACTTGCAGACATTTCTGTGTCGGTTTTATTTGTATTTATACTTTGTCAATACATATACTTACAAACTACAATTGTCAAAATTTGGCAATATATTCATACATATTGATATTTATATGGCATAAACATGCTCAAAGCGCTTTACATTAGTAAATAAAACAAACTAATTATTTTGCTCTCCAAATGGCACATCGGTATAGTCTGTACTGTATTTATTTATTATTATTCTATTTTGTCTCTCCTTTCACCCCAACCCTCCCCCATTCTGGATTCTTCTTTAGTTTCATTTTATCATGTCTATATCTTTTCGCTATAGTATAATGTCCGACAAAATAATATTATAACCGTCAATTTAGGCTGGTAAATTATTTCATATGAATATGATGCAACAGAGATTTACATTCAAATCCTTAATTTCTTATAAATTGTGTATTTTTCTCATAAAATTGAGTATCTAAATAAAAAGAAAAAGAAGAAGAACAAAATAAGAATGAGGCGAAGAAGAAGAAAAAAGATAACGAAGAAGAAAACCCTACGAAAGAGCTGAAAGAACTGAGAGGCTTGGAGCACAGCAGAGAACGGCCGTGCAACGTGTTCTCGACATGACAAGACCGGATTGGCAAATGATCTGCGCATGCGCTAGGTTCCCGTTAGTCGAAGCCTCTGGCCGCTTGAGCGCACACGCATTGTGGCGCGCGCTGAGCGGTCTCACGGTACGGCGTGTTCGATTTTTAATCTCGTTTGTGAGGTGGCTATCAGGCTGAATAATGCCGAGCTGAACGGGTTAAACAGATATTTCTTAAGATTGTTTTTTAACACCTCAGCAGAACTGCTATTCTTAACCCATTGAGGGAGAGTATTCCATAACGAAGGCCCAGCATGAGCGAAGGTTCGCTCCCCCACTTTGTTTTAACCCTAGGAGTAACAAGTAAGCCAGAGTTTTGAGAACGTAGCTGTCTAGAAGGAAAGTAATGCTTAATCAAGCCGATGTTATACTGCGGAGCAGAGCCATGTATACAGTGAAATAATAGCAAAATAATCTTGAAAACAACACGTTTTTCTACGGGCAACCAATGGAGTGATTTGAGGACTGGTGTGATGTGACTGTACTTGTTGGACAGGGTCACGACACGAGCAGCAGCATTCTGTAATCTTTGTAATTTTGCGAGTAGGTTGTGAGGCGAACTAAACAAAAGGCCATTACCAAAATCCAAGCGAGAAGAAATCAAAGCATGAGTAATTTTCTCAGTGGCACCACGGTTAAGATATTTACGAATAAAACCCAAATTGCGTAACTGATAACGTACTGATTTTGAGACATATTGAATTTGAGTAGACATTTTCATGTTTGAGTCGAGAAACACACCAAGGTTGCGACATACATTAGATAGGGTAATTTCATGTCCAGCAAGAGTAATTGAAGTGATGGAAGAAATCTTCTCTAACTGAGTCTCAGAACCATACATTATAAATTCGCATTTGGCGAGATTTAATTTCAGTAATTGTGAGTTTAACCAATTATGAACATCTTGTACACAAGTCTCAATGTTATGGATAGCGCTGGCTGCATTGCTCTGATTGGGTTTGAAAGAAGTATATATTTGAATATCATCAGCATAAACATGATAAGAGAGAGAATGGCGATGAAAAATACTCTTCAAACCCGTTAAATATAACGAAAAAAGCGTGGGCCCGCCCACAGAGCCTTGTGGAACTCCGCATGTAAGTGGTACAAAATCTGAAAGGTAGCCGTTTATCAAGACAGCTTGAGAATGGCATGACAGGTATGATTTAAACCATTCCAGGGCTTGACCTTTAATACCGAGTGACATGAGGGTATTCACCAGAACAGTGTGGTTAACAGTGTCAAAGGCAGAAGACAAATCAAGGAGTACCATAGCAGTTACTTTTCCGCCATCCATCTCCTGGAGTATAAAGTTGGATACATTAACAAGGAGGGTTTCTACACTGTGGTGGGGACGGTATGCAGATTGAAATGGGTCAAGGAGGTCATTATCGAAACAGTAATCATTTAATCTAGAGAACACCACCCTCTCAAGTATTTTAAATAAAAACGGGAGATTAGAAACTGGACGGTAATTACTTAGTAATTCAGAATCAAGATTGGGTTTCTTCAGTTATGCTACAGTCACACGGCCATGTTACGGACCTGCGGATGCCTGCGTATATTTGGATAATGAAAATGCGTAATTTTTAACCCCAATACGGAAATTTGAGCAAAAGTTACCTATATTCTGCGGACGATACGGATTAGTTACGGATGTTACGTATGAATTACGGATGTTACGGGTAAAACCTGCGGATGAACCCATCCGCTGCCAACCCGCTGACACATGTTACTGACGACTTACGGATGACTTACGGATTTTACGGATGACTTACGGACGATACGGATGACTTACGGACGATACGGATAAGTTACGCTCGTGTCTGCGCATGTCGGCTTCCTCTGGCGTCCGCACCATCCGCATATAAACCCACGTGGATCGGAGCTTGCTTCAGTCGCATTTCATCAAGTCTGAGATCTAGTTCCAGTTATTCAACAGTTTCTTCTCCATCTTTTTGGACTTTCGTGTGCATCATGTCTGGCAGAAGAAGTAGCAGAAAAACCAGGAAGAATCCTCCAGTGAGTGAGCAGCCACAACAGCCTCCCCAGGCAGAGGAAGAGGCTCAAAAGGTAGAAGGTCCAATGTTCTCATCGTCAATTGCCTCTTTCAGACTGCACGTGTTCCAAATCTGGGCATCAGAACTCGCACCACCTGCTCCCACCTCCACCCACCGGAACTTGTAGTTGCCATCAACCAGGGCAAGGAGTACAATCGAGTTGTACCCCTTATAGTTGTAGAACTGGGAGCCACAGTTCGCGGGTGCCTTGATGCGGATGTGCTTGCCATCTAAGGCTCCCAGGCAATGGTGGAAGTTCCACCGGTCGGAGAAGGTCTGGGCAATGCCCTTCCACCCCTCTGGAGTAGATGGGTTGCTGATGGTCTCCTCGCCATACTCAGCGTAGATGGCCTGACACACGTCCAACACCAAGAGTGAGATGGTGTTGTGGGGTACATAGAATAGGTACATCAGGCTGTGGTAGGAGTCCCCACTGGCAAGGTAGCGCATGGTGATGGCGACCTTCAAGCCTACTGGAAGGGCCTTCCGGTACCAGGTATCATACTTCTGTAAGCGAGGAGTGAGGCGGGTGACCATTTCGGCAAACATGGCAGGTGTGATGCGGGTGAAGTTGCGGAAGCCCTGAACATCCTCATTGCGTAGCAGGTGCATCAGGTTACCATAGGCACCCTGGTGTGGTCGCAATGTGATCCAGTGACGAACCCAACACATCCTCTCTTTTCTCCTTTCAAGGATGGCTTGCATCTTGGCCATCAGGATCTTCATCTGCATCTGATTGTGTTGGATGGCCATCAAACAATCCAGCAACACAAGGCGGCGTTCTCTCTCCATCTTGAGTGACCTGTGAAAGTCTACAGTTGAAGAACTGACAATGATGAGGATGCTGGCAGCATCCAGGGTTGCATACCCAAGTGAAGACCATTTGGCATGGGCGACATCCGCCGAAATGAAAGAAGACATAGGTAAAAATTCCGCATATTATCCGTATCTCAACCGTAACATACATATCCAATCCGTAACATCCGTATCCCATCCGTAATATTCGTATCCCATCCGCAAGCATACGCAATTACCGCAAGTCCTATCGTAAGATCCTCAATATATATGTCAAAAATACGTTAAACATACGTAACTCCTACGTAATAGTGTTTACGTACCCCTATGTATCCGCAGGCATCCGCACACCCGACAAAGTGTGCGGATCAGTTACGTATCTAACGTATCCTGCGGATGAGTTTACGTATCTTACGTATGAGTTACGTATTTTACGTATGGATAACGTATATTCTGCGGATGCTTACGTATATTTCATCCGCAGCAAAATTTTGAGATTTTCAAAATTCCGCTGCGGATCTGCGTATGTCTGCGGATCCTGCGGATTGAATTACGGATGGATACGGATGCTTACGGATGATACGGATCCTTGCGGATGCTTACGGACTTTTATCCGTAAGCATCCGCAGCTACCGTAAGTGGCCGTGTGACTGTGCCATTATAAGGAAGAATGTGTGCCGTTTTAAGAACAGAAGGTACGCATGCCTGAACAATACTTAAGTTGACAATCTGTGAGATAACAGATGCAAATGAAGAGGAGCAATCCTTAACGAGAACAGTATAGACAGGGTCTAGTTTACACGACTTAGCTGGCAATCTATGAAGCAGTAATTGTATCTCATCGGAGGTGGTAGGTTGAATCGTCTCGAGAGGGTGGTCAACACATTTAAGATTGCTTTTATTGAAACGCAAGAAATATAGTACTCATTCTCAAACAAGGGCCCTTTTGAAGTTGTTAGCTCGTTGAAGTGTATGGATGATCGTAAGCAGAGATATGTTGCCCCTCCCGAAAGGTCTGGATACGCCACTGATCTAAATATATGTACCAGCTTTTATGACTATAGCTACGTTCATACAAAACCGTCTTATACCCCCTTCACATACACGGATTTTTCTTACGAGTCCTTACGGATCGCCCATTCGTAGTCAATCGCAAGCATCCGTAAATAGCTCGCTGGTATCCGTAAATAACTCGTCGCATCTCGCAACAACTCGTAGACACTCTTAAGCATCCGTGAAAGGAGAGGCAATTTTTTTGACATGTCAAAAATCTTCTTACGATTTTCCACGGATTGATTTGTCCGTAAATAGCTCGTAAATAGCTCGTAACAATCCGAAATCATCCGTGAACCGCTCGCAACAACCCGTGACCATCCGTAAACTGCTCGCAAGAATCCGTAAATGACTCGTAACATATTTTTGTAACGATTCGTTACGGTTAGTTTACAATTCGTTTACGGATTATTTACGGATTATTGCGAGCAGTTTACGGATGGTTACGTGTGCTTACGTGTTGTTTACGATTTATTCGGGTCATTTTACGATGGCTTTACGGATTGATACGGGTTATTACGAGCACTTTAGGTGTAGTTACGAGTACTTTACGAATAGATACGTATACTTTACTTATGCTTACGAACTGTTTACGAATTGGGGAAAGGTATAAAAGCTGGAAATTCGAACAAATCATTTTCACTTGTTATTTTTTGGCTAAAAATCGTAAGGACTCGTTAATACTCGTAACTTACTCGTAACTGTTCGTAACAACACGTAAACAGGTCGTAACTAACACGTTAGTTGCTCGTAGTTATCCGTGACGACTCGTAACAAATCGTGGACTGTTGCCGTAAATACATCGTAATAACTCGTAATAATCCGTAATAAACCGCAAAAAGCTCGTAATAACTCTTAAACCGGTCGTAAAAGTGGCCAAATCGTAAGGATCCGTGAAAGATCCGTGAATTTGTGCGATCCGTAAGGACTCGTAAGAAAAATCCGTGTATGTGAAGGGGGTATTAGTCATACATATTTAAAGGCACACTGTCCTACTTGTAGCTACTTGCTCCCTCTATATAGAAAACTTCCCCAATCGGTGCCTGTTGGTCCCCCATGATCCTCTTTTTGTTATGTTTAATGAGAGCTGAGTTAATGAGATAGCCACCTGTCACAGTGACCTCGCTGGCTCGCTGGGCGGTCTAATCCCTTCTGGTTGAAGTAGTAAAGCCTGCCTTTAAAGAGAAGGTTTAGTTCTGGGGAGAGGTGAACAATAATTTGTTACTATGCAAGTGTAGAAGAACATCAGACAGAAAACGTTCCCTGAAAAGCATGGCTCTTCAAGTGCCTTCATATTCTAAATGTGACGTGTAATAGCTTTAAAATGCGGGCCTCATTTTTATGATACATGTTTGTGCAGTCCTATATACATCTTTCTGTGTACATTGCATGTTACTTTTACCAAAACTGTGCCACATTTCTTTTCATGTTGATGATTCAAGAACTTTGCATTACACACCAATACTTATATGCTACATTATCAACTTTTTGTGATCGGTTCCACACCGTTTCTTTCACAATGCAAACCAATGACCAGAACTCAACTTTATCTTTAACACCCCAGTCACGCAACCGACACCGATACCATGCCAGCTAAAGTGCGTTAGTCACGAGTGCGTTCTTATGTTTCCGGCTAATAATAATAATGATAATAATTGATCTCAAATGGGTGCAAGAGTGTAGCCAATGAGAAGCGTCAAAATGGATCACGTGTTCGTGCTCAATAGAGGCGTCGCCCTGATATGCGATCGAGTCTCTCATAATATTATAGCAGCCTCATGCATGGGATCATAATGACGGATATCAATCTGAATACATGTACTGCTTTTTAAGGCATATACGTGAGACTAAACCGCGACGTATTTTCCTAAATTTCCGTAATTATCAAGATAGCAATTCTGCTTTTAGTACGAAACCACGAACCGGCGTTCCAATGGCTGACTCGTCACACGTAAAAGAAGAGAGAGAAATGGAACTTGAGGCAGACGTAAAAGAAGAGGGAGACCCAAAACTTGAGGCAGACGTAAAAGAAGAGAGAGTACCAGAAACATATAACCATGTGTGCCGACTCTGCGATGATAATTTCAAAGAGAACATACAAATTGCATGTGAACACCTCATGTTCTGTAGGAGTTGTCTCGAGAAATGTCATCTCAGCGATAGTATGGTACAGGTCTGCACTCGGTGCTCGGGTGTTTCTGATAGAGGGGTAAGTGCCAAAATTATCATTCTTTTGAGAAGTTCGCAATGCGTAAAAGCATGACGATATGTAGACAGAAATAACCGTCTGGTCAGTGGAGCCAGACGTAGTCTCAGCGGAACAATAGGGACTTTTAGATTTACACGACGAGAACGTGGACCGCCACGTGTGACATCCTTTTAAGGTAATGTGACGTCCTTTTAAGGCACTGCCGGGCACGGCCCACTTAGGCCCAGTGCCTTAACACAATGTCACACGCGTCAGTCCACGCTCTCGTCATGTAAATCTAAAAGTCCTAATTAAATTAACCGACGATATCGGAGACTGAATTGAAGCTTTCGGTCAAGACGGCTGGATCGCCCCACCCCCACCCCCCCCCCCCCCACACTCAGTGTTATTTAGGCTACGCGTTTGCTCGTTCCCTCCCTTTTGAAAGCACCCCCATCTCCGGGGTTAAAGTCAAAACGGGGCGGATTTTGTCGCGCGAAAAATTTCACCTTTACCGAAGATTTTGGGAACGCACATGCGTTCCCTCCGACCGGGGGGGGGGGGGGGATTGTTTAGCAAGATGATCGTCTGGTTTGTCAAAAGTGCTTTGAGATCCATGGTCTCGTTTCAATATAACATGAAGAGGCCTGCACCATAGACATTTTAACTTGTGTGAGAATTCGAGCTTATGCACAGGTCAATATTGAAAATGATGATGAATGAAACAAATAAATAAAGAAAGAAATAGATAAAAAATTAAATACAAAATGAGTAAAATAATAAATAACATTTAACAAAAATGTCGATGTCTAGGGGCAGATGCAGGATTCTCTAAGGGTGGGATAGGGTGGTGGGTCTCTGACATAATAATAATTTTAGCGTCTTTGGCTAGTTAATGGTAAAGCGTATATTAAGAAACGAGTGTTATTATGTTTATTATTATTGTTATGTTTAACTCCCATCATTGATAGAGAGCAAAGTTGGACATTAATTCAGACCACTTACAAATTTCAGTGGTTAATTAATACTACAGAAACACAAAAATATTCCATATATAGGTTTATTCATTTGCCACCCCACCCCCCCCCCCCCCCCTATCCACAAAATTAAAGAAAAATGTCTACATATATAGGTTCACCATTTTAAGTAGAGAGAATATTCCCCCACTCCCACTCCGCCCGAACGAGAAAGACAAATAGACTGAATTAGACATACTGGCCCTGACATAATTATGGAACTCGCTACCAGATGCAGTCAAGACACACACTTCTCTCTATACATTCTAGAGAGCCGCAAAAAAAGCATATCCTTAAAGGAATAGTTGATTTCTGTTTTCACACCGCAATTGCCTTCAAAGTGCATGGCTATTACTCTTATTCTTATCTATGACATTTCTATTGTCCTTTGAGGACCTAAAATTGCTATGAAGGTAATTTTAGACCCCAAAAGGTGTGAAATTTAGCCAATACGATCATAACAATTTAGCTCCACTTTCAAAAAAATAAGGTGACCGTTAATTAATTAATATAGGTTTTCCCGCCCAACTTCGTAAACTTAGCATCCGAATTAACGTTACGTTCATTCAAGTTCGTGCGAAATGGAATGACTAGGTAGATCAACATTCAAAAAGCTAATTGCGTCATTCAATTTGATTTAGTAGCATACAATATCATACTCTTGTCACGGAGACGTGCAAAACGAGCATTCAATTCAGACAGGCTTGCAAAGAGCATTCAAATTTGCGCCGGACAGACGGTGGTATGCAGGCGCGGATCCAGGATTTCTTAGGGGGGGGGGGGGGGCCAAATTTCAAATTATGCGAGCCAAATATTGGTACTTAATGGTGACGCCGCCTCGACCCCACCAGGGGCCCTAAGGCGGCCCCTGAATGCTTATCTGACCGCGGTCCCCCCAAATCGGAAGAGGACGTAGGAAGAAAAAGTAGCAGACAAAGAACATCTTTGAAATTCAGACAAGGATAAAGAGTATAGAGAACGGTACAGCGAATCGTCTTCTTTCTCTCATAATCTTATGAAACGTCAAAGCTTCCGCGCTTTGCGCGGGAGGGGGAACCTGAATTCAGACGAGGATTCAGAGGCGAGAACGGTAATACGAATCTTTAATGATTTAATGAAACGTAAAAGCTTCCGCGCTTCGCGCGGGATGGGGGGGGGGGGGGGAAACTAATTTCCGACGAGGATTATTTTCGAGAACGGTACAACGAATCGTCTTCTTTCTCTAATGATTTAATGAAAATTAAAAGCTTCCGCGCTTCGCGCTGGAGGGAGGAACCTGAATTCAGACGAGGATTTAGAGTCGAGAACTGTACAACCAATCGTCTTCTTTCTCTCATAATCTTATGAAACTTAAAAACTTCCGCGCTTCGCGCGGGAGGGGGGGGGGGGAGGCCTGAATTCAGACGAGGATTAAGAGTCGAGAACTCTACAACGAATCGTCTTCTTTCTTTAATAGTTTAATGAAACGTCAAAGCTTCCGCGCTTCGCGCAGGAGGGGGGGAGACCTGAATTCAGACGAGGATTAAGAGTCGAGAACTCTACAACGAATCGTCTTCTTTCTTTAATAGTTTAATGAAACGTCAAAGCTTCCGCGCTTCGCGCAGGAGGGAGAGGGGGTGACTGAATTTAGACAGGGATTAAGAGTCGAGAACTCTACAACGAATCGTCTTCTTTCTCTAATAATTTAATAAAATCGAAAAACTAAATTCAGACGAAGATTAAGAGTCGACAACGGTACAACGAGTCGTCTTCTTTCTCGAATAATTTAATGAAACGTCAAAGCTTCCGCGTTTCGCGCTTGCACCGACCCCCCCCCCCCCCGCATTACGTCACCGGAAACTCAGGGGTTTTAGGCGTTGAATTAAGGTCAGATGAGCATTTTTTTTAAAATACCTATTATTTTGTGACACTGGAAGGTCATATTTGGCGTAGGGTCCAGGGGGTGGAGCCCTCCAAAAGAGGGGTTTTAGGCATTAAATTACCGTCAGATGAGCATCTAAGGGCCCGCCGTAGGGCCCTAGGTGGAATCCAGGGGGCAGAGCCCCCGAAAGCTTTGGGGTTTTATGCATTTAATCACGGTCAGATGAGCAATCAGTATCAGTACGCCAGTATCTCCTCTTTTCCTTTTTTCTTTCCCTTTCCTTCCTTCTCTCTTATTTTTTTGATTGGGGGGGGGGGGGGGGGTCAACAGCTTTGGAGGCAAGGCCCTTTCGGTCCCCCGATCTCCTTCTTCCCCCTTTTCTTTTCTTCTTCCTCTTCTTTCTTTCCCTTTCCCTTCTTTTCCTTTTTTCTCTCTTTTTTTTTTTTTTTTTGCGGGGGGGGGGGGGGGGGGGAGGCCAAGGCCCGCTCGGCCCCCCCCCTGGATCCGCGCCTGGTGGTATGTATTCGAGCATTCAATTTTGTGAATAGTCATACATATGTGACCTCTGTGCATAGCTTTTCATTTGATGTTAATTTTTCACTAAATATACTTCTGTTGGAATAATTTTATGCAAAGTTTACTTGGAGGAATGACATTCGTATTCGTTAGTAGATATCTATCATTATACAGGTAACTGTCCTCAGAGAAGGTGCACAATTTGTGACTTCTCTTCTAAGCACAAGCTATATATAAATCCTGGACAGAGGTAGAGTTCAGCAGAAAAGAAAGAAAGATCACCTATTAAATCAAGATTGATCAAAACAAACCATTTGAAAAATAACCTCAAAGACATTTATAATGAGAAAAAAAAATATTTCGTTTTTTCAACGGCTTTTTCAAATTATCGAATATTTGTGGTGGTACACAAATATTAGAAATCGTTATATTTATGGATATTTCAGCCCTCTCTAAACCGATTTTGATCAAACAAAGATGATTTAGTCATTTAAATTGTATGTTCTTTCAAATTTGACACTCAGTTTTTCATTATCTCACAAAAAATTATTTGTTTAGCGCCCTCTGCAACAGAACTCAACTATCCCTTTAAGCAGTATGATGACTCTGGACGCAAATGGGACATTACATGTATTCTCTATCTCTCTGTCTCTCTCTGTTTATATGTCTTTCCCTCTCTATCCCCTCCTCCCTCCCTCTAAATATGTACTTCCGGCACTTTTACCCCTCACTTCTACCTTCTGCCCAAATCTCTTTATCTCTTCAGCACAGCCATCACATTTTATCGTTCTATTTACCATGTCATGTCATCTTCTCATACATCTTTGTCACTCCCTTCCCCAACCTAATTTTCCACATGTATATTATTAAGTTATATAAAGGATTACCACGACCAGGCGCGTATGTAGGGGGTGTTTAGGGGGTTAAACCCCCCTTTGGTATTTTTTATGTGTGTATTTTTGAGAAAACCCCCCTAAAACCCCCCCTTTGTTTTTTTTAATAAAAAAAAAAAAAAAATTATGCTTATGGCTGACCTAAAAAAAGTGTCCTCTTACCCCCCCCCCCCCCCGCTTATTCAGCGGCTGGCTGAGTCGTTGCGAAATTTCCGACCCGATTTAAAAATGTTAAACCCCCCCCCCTTGAAAAAATCCTGCGTACGCCCCTGACAACGACTTCAACCTAAGCTTATGTGGCAGTCCTACTTTATGATAATTTTATGATAGTAGTACAATGTAAGTATTATCGTTGATGATGTATTAATTATATAATTTCCTCATTATCATGATTTATGGTGTAAATAAGTTGTAACTTTGGAAAAAGACTGAAGAAAATAAATATATCAATAAAATAAAATGAAATAAATTAACAAAAAGAATTGGAGAAAAAAACGACAGCAAAGTTATCATAACTTTTTCATTTGAATTTGATTCTAAAAATTCTAGGCGAGCCTGAACGTACTTGAGCATGAGCTTGAGCATAATTCAATATAGATTTCTAAGCTTACTCCTAATTTCCTTCCTATACACTGATTGAATTGCAGGATCAACAGTGGGATACCCATCAAGACATCTTAAGTTTGATGCATCTTCTCGCTCAAAGTAGACGAGGTCTCCTAGAGAATTGTGGCAATTCTGCAGTAGATTTGCTCTGCCAAAAGCTGAGTGCGGCCCTTTATATCACTGGAGACAATGGTCCTGAACGATATAGCTCAAGTACACCTTCCCTTCCAGGCTCCTCCAAACCAATAGGAGGAACAAAACGTTGTACGCCGAAGCCGGAACCTGGATACCAGCCATCACCTGGCAAGCCAGGACGTTTATGCCAGATGTGCGATCTGGTAAAAGACGTCCCCACTGTGACTGGTCCCGAGGATACTGTGGATGTTGAGGGCAATTTCACATGCGATTCTAAAAATGTCATCTACTGCATCACTTGCGAGAAATGCCAGAAATTATATGTAGGTCAAACGAGTTTAAAGCTTAAACTTAGAATTAATCAGCATCGTACCGATATAAAGCATAAAAAATTGTCTATCACCGAACATTTTAACTTGCCTGATCATACTATTAAAGACCACTTTAGAGTGTGCGTGTTGAAATCGTTACCAGCAGGGACACCATCTGAGGTTATGAACAAGGAAGAGGGCGACATGATGGCTCGTCTAGACACCATTGAAAATGGTATGAATATAAGGCCGGCTTCCAAAAAATAACTGATTATTATCTACTAAATTTTGGAGTAAGCGCCATGAGCCCCGAGCTGGCGGATACATACGCTACTAAATATGACATCATTACTTTCTTTCTTTTCGTTTTCAAGAATGTGTTTTACTGTAAAAAGTATGAAATATAACAACAAATTAATATATCACATTAAGGAAATAAATGCGCAATTATTATTTATTTTTTATTTTTTATGTTTTATTGACTTAAAAAGGTGTAACAATAATAATAATAATAATAATAGCCTAATAGTCCACTCCAAATTTTATTAAACCGAAACGGAAATTCTTTTTTGCCCAATTGATCGTGAGCCCGGCAGCCACTGAGCAGCGCCAGATCGACGTTGCTCTATCCCTTATTGTTGAACGCCAAACAAGGTAGCAACAACTCCCATCTTTTAACGTCTTTTGGTATGACGCGGCCGGGGTTCGAACCCACGACCTCCCAAATACAAAACCAAATATAACTCAATGATGAAACAAATTGATAATTGCACGAGAAAATCATGAAAGAAAGAAAAAAGAAACGAATTAAGGACAGTGATGATGATAATAATAATACAAAAAATGATCGAACAAAATCTCCGTCCATAGCGTCGTGAGCATGTTTAATTTTTTAAATATGAATTAACACTTTCTTTTTTCCTCTCTCTCTCTCTCTCACGAATGTTTACTTTCTGTAATTGCTTTGTGATGCCTACTCGATCTTCAGTGGCATATTCAGATCTAGGTTTCATGAGGGATAAAACACCAGAGCTTATTGAGTACTGTGATCCATAAAGTTAAGCAGGGGAAAACACATTTTTAGTGCAGTATTTCGCGTTACGGTGAGGGAGGAAGATTACGCTCCAAATGACTTATTTCATTATTTGGGAAAGAAACGGAGAAGCTGGAAGAGTTTTATTCCAAGAATTTTAAAGGTTACTGTGAGAAAAATTCTTTTTTGTTTTTGTTTTCTAGTTTTTAAACAGTTATGACCGTTTGAAATAATATTATGCAAAAACTATTACACGTCCTTGTATAACAAATATTTAATCAGATTTAGATTTGTGATGTGATTTGCACTGGGAAAGAAACTAAGTGGAATCGATCGGAAATGGTTGATAATGTAGCATATAAGTATTGGTATAAACCATGAGGTTTTGGAACCGTCAAAATGATAAGAAATTTGAGCATTCCAGCTAAAAGTCACATGAACTGTACATAGAAATGTATGTATGGGACTACATAAACATATTATGTGGCATGAAAGAAAGGTCCACAATCTTAAAAGCTTTAAAACTTTATATGAGGGCAATGTAAGAGCCATTCTTTTCGCTGTACATAATTTGTATATGATTTTATCTGTTTACGATACTCATCCACACAATAAAAGCTTTTATACGGAAAATCAACCCAAACAAAATTAAACCACACCAAACTAACATTAAACAAAATGAAAAAATCTACGAACTATTTGTTCACCTTGACCAGAGTTAAGTCTTTTGTTAATTCCGTTTGTTGCTACAGCAGACAGCCAGTGAAAACGAATTCGTTTAATAAAATTATGGAAATGCAAGCACTACTTTAAACAAACAGAACTTTGTTATTCCTAGCTAATTTTTCCTGACTGAGGTGTCATATGAAAGGGCAGAAACTCAACTTTTTAGAAATGTGATTTTCTCTTGGAAATTCAGATACCGTCCGCCAAATGACTTTTTGTTTTCCTCTCTGCAAATTAATTTTAAGCACTCATGCGTGAAATATGGATTAAACGAGTTGCATCAAATGAAAGAGGAGGATCTTAGCGTTCCAATATGTGTCATTTATTAATTATAATCGTGATTAAGTTAAGATAAAACATCGATAATTCTCGGTTTCGTTTTTTCTGGGACGCACTGTATATGGCCACACACGATATGCAGAAATATTAATGGGGAATGAATACTGATCACGAAATACTGACCATTTGTGATATTTTATCTGTACTAATAATAGTGTATTTTTAGATAAAATGTGTATCGTGATCAAAAGTTTTAATTATTGTTTCCATTATCAGTCTATATTTTTTTTTATCTTGCTTCGTTTTATTGTACATCGTACTATTTTACTATTTATAGAGTTGTCTATTGCTTCACATTGTGTTATAATTGTATTATGTAATACAGGACTCTCTTGCAAAGCAGTTTTTATGTACTTAAAGAACACATAATGAATATTTCGTGCCTTTCCAAGACAAATCATACAAAATTGTTGACTTAAAAAAGATTCCCTTTCCTGCTAACAAGGATACGTAGCTGGATTTCTTTTTTTCTTGGTCGGAAATCTGACAGGAAGGTTGAATGTAGTGACCCCTTGTTTCCCGATGTCGATCTTCCCTATCATTTTATAAGAATTCTAAAAAAAAGAAATACTTCGCTGAAATCCTGTCATTGCAAAGTGATATGTGGAGTAACTGTTTAACAGCTTAATCATACTTGTACACTAGCTATCAAGTGGTTTGAGGCAGGACGTTTTTGTTAACCTCTTTACTCTAAATTCCCTTTTTTCTTTCTTCGTATATTCTTCTCCTTTCTTATATTTATTGTGCTTTGTTCGATAAGGCTATGCTTTTAGGATTGGCAGCTTTTATTATACATACGTGTACATGTATATATACATTGTTTTCCCATTATATTCGCGTTGCACATCACGGAGACATGTTTTTGCATGTGCTATAAAGATATGGCATAGTTTATTGAATATTTTTGTCTTTATAAGATATTTCATGGTGAATCGTGTAAGTAGTTTTTTTTCTGAAATGAGAAATTTTTATATTATAACTGGTTGAGTAGCCTAGGTACAGTTTGTATAGGCCTGTATCATGCAGATTCTCTGATCCAAACTCTCAGAAAAGCAACCCCCCCCCAACAGAAAAAAAAATAAAATAAATAAAAAAAGAAAAAAAAGAAACCAAAAACCAAAAAAAAAATAAAAATAAAAAATAGAAACACCAAAAATAACAAACAAAACATCCCCATTACCACCCCCTCAAACAACAACAACTAAATGGACAAAGCAATTAATAAAGCAACGTAGAAGTAACAAAATCAAAAACAACGAACCAAACCGAAACAAAAACAAAACAAAACATAAAAATAGAATAAAACAAGCAGAAAAATGCACACACGAAACAGAAAAAACATATATATGATTTCTTTTTTTTTGGGGGGGGGGGGCACGAGTGTAAAAAAGATTGTCTTGTATATTAAAACATCTGTATTTAATGTAAATGCACATACTAGTTAACGCTGATTTCAAACCTATTTAATCTCGATTCAAATACAATAAATTATTCGTATCTGTAAAACAAAATCTTACCGACTTATAGTCATAAATGGCCACACATATTGTGGGGCGACAGATGCTATATACTTGCAAAATAAAGAAACAATTGCCCGACTTTGATAATAATAGAGTTTCGATTATAAATTACTTAAAAAACGAAAAGAATATTGCAAATTCGAATTGTAGAAATGATAAATTCACAAGAAAATGGTTTCAATTCAGGAATTTGTTTACTTAAAATGATATTTTTTCTGTATTTGTTTTTCTTTCCATGAGTGTCAGAAATTAATTATTGACTTGTTAGTTTTCTGTTTACTCAACAGTTCAAAAATACTTGTATCTTGAAAAGCCAATTTTATTTATGTTATAAATGTAAATTACCTTGAATACATATACATATATATATATATATATTAATTTGTTTCAAATGAAAATCAATAAAATCCCTGTGGAGGGGAAAATATGGAGAAAAAAAAAAAATATATATATATATATGGCCACACATGATATGCCTAAATATTAATGGTGAAGGAAATGGGGAATGAATACTGAATACGAATTACTGACCCTTTGTGGTATCTTCTGTGTATTTATTTGTTTAACAGATGTTTCTGCATTTATTGAAAAATCAAATACAAATATTCAATTAGCAATAATACTATATAACATAATTGATTTACACAAAATGTGACAACTGAAACCCCCCCCCCCCCCTCCCCCAACAACCAAAAGTACATATGTATAATTAAAAACTTGAAAGTATGGAGGTAAATCAAAGAATTAAGATAAATGCAGAGGCTAACTATGATAGGCATACATTTTTGAGTCGATAGCAGCTGGGAAGGCGGGGGGGGGCACATGACGCTGTTATAGGAGTATGTAGGAGAATATAGAATGTCACGTATAAGGATTTTTGTCAGAAAGTATCTTAATAAAAAGTGGGAAGAAATAAACAAAAATTAAAATCTAAAAAAAATACAAATATTGAAATGTGTGCATGTGGGTGTGCAGGTGAGTAAGTGTTCGATTCGTTTTTGTCTCGCCTGCGTAGCAAAACGCGAGACATAGGCGCCGCTTTTCCGGTGACGGCGGTGACGGCGGCGGCGTAAACATCAAAAACTTAACCTAAGGTTAAGTTTTTGAATTTTTGATATAATTTTAAAAGTAAAAGTCCTTAGATAATGAAACTTAGACTATAGGGTTATCAAGTATTCCCAATAATGTGAGCTGAGTTTCAGGTCACAAATTTAAGGTCAAAGGTCATTTCAGGTCAGC
This sequence comes from Strongylocentrotus purpuratus, assembly GCF_000002235.5. Lineage (NCBI taxonomy): Eukaryota > Metazoa > Echinodermata > Echinoidea > Camarodonta > Strongylocentrotidae > Strongylocentrotus > Strongylocentrotus purpuratus. Next base: position 12,596,653 of record NW_022145597.1, on the reverse strand, counting down.
AGACTAAGACTATGTTGTGGCATCATCATCGAAAACTTAACCTAAGGTTAAGTTTTTTAATTTTTGATATAACTTTGAAAGTATAAGCTCTTAGTAAATGAAACTTGGACTATAGGGTAATCACGTGAGTAGAATTCAGGTCACTAAGTTAAGATCAAAGGTCATTTTAGGTCAACAACCTTAGCCTTTTTTGTGGCATCAACATCAAGATTTTGAATTTTTAGCATATTTTCAAAAGTGTTTGTTCAAGTTGCATAAAACCTGTACCCAAGGGTTGTCAAGTATCACAAATCATATGACACAAGGTCAAAGGTAATTTTAGGTCAGTAGTCTTGGATCATGTTTTCACAACTTAATATGAGAATAAATGAATCAATTTTTGTTATCTGTTCATGATTCTTAGTCAATATTTACGTCAAAATGCTGATTATATTCAGAGGATTTCATTTTACGGGGCCTGCTAATGGGCCATCCTGCCTATAAATAATGTTTCAACCTCAATTTGTCATCATATTGAATTGCGTAATGCAGGCGAGATCGCCAACAGCGTTTCCCTTGTTTAATGAACTGGTCATCTTATATAAATGTATATAAACAAACAATTAAAATCGTTATGACCCTTTGAATGAATGAAGAGATGCAGAGTGTTTAATATTGTCAGGTACAGCATTCTAAATGTCTAGACGATGGTGTCTTATCGATTTGTAGGCCATACTAATTTTTGGTTAGTTGAAAGGAAGTCGGATTAGTGTCGTATGGGATAAGAATGTATATTACTATTGTACACAACAATATTTCGAAATTGCTAATGGTAAAGTGTATATCCAAAATTTATACATAAAGATTGCAGTTTGAAAAATGTGAATGTCATTTTTTAATTATTTTTAGTTCATATAATATTGGATTAGTATATATTTGCTATATAATGTGATTGTGTACAAATATGGAGTGCTCTCTTTCGGGGACGATATATTAACATAATGTTCATCATATTACTATTGCCCCATACAATGTTGCAATAAAATATTTATGACAAAACGGAAGAATTGTAAAGCATAAATAGTGACTATTGTGAAAGATAATATGTTAATGTATATAGAATGCATAAGCCTGTCTAGACTAGCATGCAAATGTTATTAATATGACTATTCCAAGTTAGATTGTAATCAATCACTACACCTAAGAATGTTGTAATTTCTTTCTCTATTATGGGCATGTCATCTATATAATATTTTTATGTAGTATATGTTAAGAGCGTAAGGCCCGAATTCACAAAGGAGGTTTGTCGACAAACCTTGGTTTTCGTACGTCATATGACGCGTTTTTTTTTACAAACCTGGTTTGTAAAAACGCGTCAAAACGCGTCATATGACGCACGAAAACCAAGGTTTGTCGACAAACCTCCTTTGTGAATTTGGGCCTATGCGTTTGAGATAAATATGATTAGTCTTATTAATATTTAGAAAGAGAGTTTATTAGATTTGAACCAAGATGATAATTTATTTAATTCTAAATTGAGGGTTGTAATAAGAATGTTTTATGTGAATAAAACACGTAAATATCATCTGCGAACAAAACGTAAGGTAGGAGTGGTGATGCAGTAACAATATCATTCACATATATTAAAAACAGTAAGGGACCTAACATAGAACCTTGTGGTACTCCGCACTTAACGGTTGGAAATATTAGAATCTTGTAGATTTTAGATTAACGTATTGATGTCTATTACGCATTAATAAAACTTTATTTTTAATTGATTTTTGTATCGTGATTAAAAGTGTTAATACTTATTTCCATTATCAGTATATATTTTTTTATCTTGTTTTGCTGTATTATGTTTTGTGCTATCAACTATTTATTAAGATTCTATTGTTTCACATTGTATGTTAATTCTATTATGTAATACAGTGCTTGTTTGCAAAGCTGTTTTTATGTACTGAAGAGAATACCCTATAATTATGAAGAACACAGAATAAATATTTAAAAAAAAAAAATTGTTGACTTCAAAAAGACCTTCTCACCTGCAAACTATAAGTGTAGCCGGATTTTGTTTTCTTGGTCGGAAATCTGCTAGGAAGGTCAAAGCTAGTGCTCCCTTGTTTCCAGATGTCGATCGTCCTCATCATTCTATAATAATTATATAAGAACACTTTGTTATTTACGCTCAAATCTTGTCATTTTATTGTGATATGTGGAGTAACTGTTAAATAGCTGAGTTTTACATAAGGTTATACACTATTGCTGAATGTAATACGTTAATACATCTTGCTAATAAGTCTAGTACCCTTTGCTGATCAGTTGCGTGAATTTTGTTCACAAACAACCATTATGAATGGTTTGTGCACTTTCGTATCTTGTGACAAGAATACAAAATCATCAAAATTGACTGACGTAATTTAGTGTTTAATTCGGGGTGAAGGAGGAGAAGAGGTTGTCGCGTCCCCGTCCCGCCCCTCTTCAAGCGACGCCTTTGTCGATGTTCATTACCAAAACATGTACACACGTACAACAACAAAACCGTCAATCCAATTGAATATTCAGTTTACAGGATTAAAATACTTGAATAATATGTTTATAGAGTTAATAAGACAGTTCCAGTTTGTCATGAAATAATAGATATAATAAAAACACATTATAGGAATGAGCAGTAAATTCACGTTATTAATGTAAACAAGAAAGGAGTTCACTTTAATATGGCTTAAGTTGAAGCATGTAATTAAATGATATATACAAATATTGTTTTGATATTGGTTGAGCATATGTAATTTTTGGTGAATTTGTGTGTTTGGGTGTTATACAAATTGAAGTTGCCCATCGGGCAAAATATATGGAAAAATACAAAAATTGTTATCTAACCCGTTATATGGAAAACAGCCGCGTTTTAATTGAAAAGCACTTGGCTTAAACATGTACTCATCAGAACAAATGTTATGGTCCATAAATAAGAGGCCCCCGTTATTTTTCTCTATTTCATATTCATTTTTTTTCCTTTTTCATTGAATCTTTGTTTGATATAGCCCATTGTTCATTGCCGTTCATCATATATTATTACTGTTTTATATTGATGATGTCATACCATGAGTCACAATTGTAAAGCTGCCCATGCGCCATGTGAAATAAACTTGCTTTGGAATCTTATACCAATAGTAGCAAACGTGAGCTCAATATCTGTCTCGTGTATTCATCTGTGTACATTTAATCAAGAGTACATAACAATTACAATTTTTCTTCTTCTTTTTTTTTAGGGGGGGGGGGTATAATCTCCCTGCCGAAGAAACGAGTTGCGTTTCGAAAACGTGGACAATACAATTGACAATAATTCATTACACAATCGTCTACAAAAATAAATTTTGAAAATATATATTATATATATATATATATATATGAAGTAGAAATGAATAAAATGATTCCGAGAAACTTCGAATGACCGCCGATATGTACATGATATTGCATATTAAATATTATTATATATATATTAAAAGCTATCCCAGGTTTGATTTTCATTTTTGTAATTTGTAAATCGTGAAAACCATCTATTAGTGGAGATTTGATATAACCTCATAAAGAAGGCCTATTCGCTTAGTCAAATAATCAACACGCACTTTTTGTATCATTGTTTGACCGTTATAGAAAGAGTAAAGAGATGAACATTAACTGTTTTATTTTCAATGGATTCTGATGATGATTTTAGAATAATGAAAAAGGAATGTTTCCATTCTGGACTATTTCTTCGTTAATAGACTGTAACAAAACACAGAAAAATGCTATTTAATCCCTTTTATGGAGTTTTTTTTTAGCCATAAATTCACAAATCTCTGTTTCAATAGGTTTAAACATAGGGAGTCGTTTCCTTTTTATTAACCATCTTTTGCCAGAACAAAATGATATTTCTCTCGACCTCTCTTCAGGACCATGCATTCACTCTCCAAGTTGTTTGGTATAATATTCATACCAGTTACTGCCCCTTTGTTTGGTGTAACGACTATACTGCAGTTACTTCACTCTGTGTGGTTTGGTATAACGTTTATACAAGTGTCTGCCCCGTTTGGTATAGCGCTTATACAAGTTAATGCCCAGTCGTTTGGTATGACGTTTATATTTCTCTGTGTGTGGTTTGGTATTTTACTTATACAAGTTACTGCCCCGTTTGGTATAACGTTTATACTAGTGAGTGCTCAATTAATAGATGTAGCATTTATCATATCCCATCAATGTTGCTATAATAATAAGGGTCATTTTTCGCGTAATTTTCTTTTGTTGTTAGAATTTCTGAAATGATCATGTCTTTTATACTATGCATATTTTTCAATACTTAATGTCTTGCCTTACAAACATTAAAAAAAAAAAAAAAAGTGGTTGAAGGCCTGTTTTATTATGTGTGGCTTTTGAAATGCATAAAAAGTCATGTGTAATTTGTAAATGAATGAATTTGTAATTCATGAACTTTAAGATTATGCAGAACAATCACTAAAAGGGAAACTACAAATTTGTAATTAATGCTGGCTACTGGTAATTTCACGTAAGCCTTTAAGAAAAGTAAAAGAGAAACCCAGAACCTGAAAAACTAAACAATTTTGGTTTAAATCTGGATTTCTGCTCTCCAGATTGAAATAAATTTGTGTTATGGTTTTCAGTGAATTAGCTACAGCCCCCCCCCCCCCTGAGAAAAAAAACGTGTAAAAACACATTAATTTTACCTTTTTGGGGAGATGGGCCCCCCTGGCCATGAAGGGGGGGGGGGGTGCAAATGTTCAAATTTTCGAGGGAAAAAAAAAATGTGCTCACTACTACAGGAGTTGGAGATGTTCACTAGCGTTTAAAGGAGGGGCAAGGGAAAATTCGCCCCTCCTGACAAGTTTCAAACCAGGAAAAGCCTGGTAGCAAGCAGGTAGCGAATCACTGTACGCGAAGAAACGCATGAAGTGAAGGCATGATATTGGTCAACAGTAAGCTAAGATAAAAAATAAAAACAAACACCCTCTACCCCATCCCACCATCTCACTTACCAAAAAAAAAAATGGATGTATAAATATACTTCGTATCAGGACAATATCCCCCTGGGCAATCACCCATGGAAAATACCCCTCGGAAAACTACCCCAGAGATAATTACCCCAAGGAAAATTACCTACTCGGACACTCGGACCTCCGAGGACAATTTTATAGCCATTCATAATTTCCATTAAAACAATGTACATAGGCCTATTCCAAAATAGCTATGTACAAACAGAACTGGGTCTTCATGATTGATCATATCACGATTTAATCAGGAAAAAATGTTCCTGATTACCTAGAAAAAAAGAGGTAAAGGGAAAAGCTATAAAAGACTGATACAAAGGATTTATAAAATTCTCTTAATCAAGTGAAATATGAGCAAGTTGAATCTTATACAGCTATACTGTAGTTCCTCTTTGTCCGCGATCGGAACCCTTCCTCATGACAGATAAATATCTCTTCAGATAAACAACGAACCTAAAATTATTCACTTTCATATCAATTCTAATCCATTGTTCATCCCTACTCATTTCCGGAATCAGCAGGAGTTGGAGGTGTTTACTAGCGGTTATATGAAGGAGGGGCAAGGGGGCTATTTTCCCCTCCTGACAGGGTAGTAAGCAGGTAACGAATCACTGTAATGTAAGAGAGCTGAATACTTAAACCGACTCACATCTCACATTATACGTTTTAGATGCATTGATAAAAAATAATTGCTCAAATATACCATTTCCATTGAATCCAAATGGTATATAAAACAAAGTTTTCATCACATAATTATGTAGAGTACCAAAATGTGACGTCATACTGGCCAAGTTGTCAAGGTTGCTGGTTAAAAATAATTTTGATGCTAAACACTGAATTTGCCATGCTTCAGCCTGTTGCTTGAATGATTTCGCGGTGTACCTCAAACACAGGCTCTGTTTGTTACAAACAGTAACCTGGGTGACGAGCGAATATGACGTTTTTACTACGGTCCTCCATTGGTCCTATATTATGATGAAATCAAATAGTTCAGGGAAACTAAAACCTCACACGATGCACAATTCTTATGTTTTACATTGTCAAGTTTCTTCCCACAACTTCCAGACAGTTAATTGCCTTCTCAATTCAATCGCATAAAAAGAAGTCAGCTTTATCTTGAAAGTTCTAGGAAAGTTCTAGAAATGAATGGAGTAGTAATGTTATGTAATACCCCTTTCTCGCTGTCTACGAGGTATGTATATGATGAAAACAAACAGTTCAGGGAAACTGATCATTTTTTATTTCGCCCTTTTTTCGAGCTTCGTGATTGTATTGGATTACGTTTGACGTCTTTCTCATTTCTAAATCCGTGTTAATCCTCTCATGTCAACAAAGGCGTTTCCTTGAATTCTCAGACTAGACCACGGATGGCCAACCTTTTGAAGCTCGCAGATTGGCATAACTTGGCGGGAAATAGATAGCCTCCCCCCCCCCCCCCACACACACACACACTCATGCAATACGTGTACACACCTGAAATTTTGCAAAAAAAAACAAGCAAACAACAAAATCAGTTAGAAAAACAAATCAGGCTTATATTTAGTGTGATTTCTGTGGCTTGCACTTTTCTACTATGTTGTTAACCTCCATTATATACTCTGATGAAAATGAGGTAAAGTGGTCAACCTTTCTCTTCTATGAAGAAATACTTTAGAGACCAATCTGATTTAAAGTTTCTGCCTTCATCAGAAACTCTCCTTTTCTTCGTAGGTCTCGAGGTCGTTGCCATGTTGGTTGCTATTTCAATCAAAATCAAGGACACAGCAGAAATAATATCCTAAATGTATTACTTGTACACTGTACATCTAATTGAACGCGGTGTAGAGGGAAGAGGACTGACTATTAAGTTTACAATTAAGATTCATGAGAAAATTCTACGGCGGGAGAAAAGAGTTGTAAGTTTGAAAACAAGTATGGCATTTCAAACATTTTTTCTCGATTCACAACAGTTGTTACTGCGTGCGGAAATTAGAAACTGAAATTTACACGGCGAGTGATATTAATTCGGGTATTAACAAGTATGAAACCTAATAAAGCACCAGGGTTTGACGGTTTAAGCTTAGAATTTTATAAAGAATTTTGGTCAGAAGTAAACGATCTGGTTCTTCACAGTTTGAACGAGTCTTTTGAGAAAGGAAACTTAAGTTATTCACAAAGGAAAGACGTTATTACTTTAATGTTTAAAGGTGGAGATAAACAGGAACTTGACAAATGGAGACCAGTAACTCTTTTAAATATAGACTACAAGATATTAGCGATGGTTTTGACCAAAAGGTTACAAAATGTGTTAACAGACATTATTAATCATTTAACGGCTAAAGATGGGGCAATTATTTTCACAGATTTTAGAAAAAGCTCTTGACTCGTTGAAATGGATATACATTGACAAGTGTTTGCAATTATATGGTTTTAGGCAATCCTTTCGGCAATGGATTGGATTGTTATATTCAAATCCAAGCTTATCAGTTACAGTAAATGGATGGTTTACTGGTAATATTAAACCATCTAGAGGCATAAGGCAAGGTTGTCCCGTGTCTGCCCTACTTTTTATCCTGAGTGTCGAAGTTTTAAGCAACAAAATAAGACAGAATGTAAATATTAAAGGTATTACTATCGGAAGACACAAAACAGAAATTAAGGTAGCTCAACTGGCTGATGATATGACAATTTTTGTACAAGACGTTAAATCTGGAAGAAAGGTAATAAATGTGATTGAAAATTTTGAAAGGGTATCAGGAATACATTTAAATACGAATAAAACTAAAGCTATATGGTTGGGCAAAACTTCTCCTTCAGAGACAATAAAGAATATAAGTTGGTGTGATACTTTTGTTAAATCTCTGGGTATATACTTCAGTAAGAATAAATCTTTGGGTATGAATATGAACTGGTCTCAAGAAAGATTCATTAAAATACAACAGCTTTTAAATTCTTGGAAACGGAGGAACTTGACATTTAAAGGGAAAGTAATTATTTTAAAAAGCCTTGTTATTTCAAAATTTATTTATACAGCTCAAGTTTTATCATGCCCTATGGAATAGATAAAAGCGTATGAAAAGTTATTTTATAACTTTTTATGGGGTAATAGAGCAAAAGTGAAAAAAGAAAACATGATAAATACTCTTCAAAACAGAGGCATGAATATGGTCGACATGTGTACGCAATTTATGTCTTTACGAATAAAATGGTTGTTTAGCTTCTTAAGTTTTAAAGAAATCCAAGTAAAGAAAGGGAAGTGGATAATTTTTTTTGAGTATTGGATTGAAAAACTGGGAGGGAGTGATATTATTATGAACTGTAAATGTTTACCAAAATATGTGACTTCTTATAGAGGGAAAATACTTGATTTTTATTGTGACTTACTTTGTACATGGTTTACTGTAAAGCGAGTTAATTATGTAACAGATATACACCACACCTATGGAAGTGTTACAAAAGAAATGATTTGGTTAAATTGTGATATCAAATTTAAAGGAAAAGCATTGGTGTATACAAATTGGATAAAATCTGGTATATTATTTTTAGGGGATATAGTGATAGGAAATAGATTTTTGACAGTCAAAGAATTGAAAGATAAACTTATCTATTATGATGGTAGATGGTTGAGTGAATATGCCAAAATAAGAACCGCAATACAACAAAGATGGAGGCGAATCATAAAATATGGCGAACAAGTTTATGATTTCAACGATTACAAACGTAAATCAGTTATATACTCTAATTTGAATTTGAATAGTTTTGAATTTTCAATACTGTGAAAAAAAATATATACGGAACTCATAAAATTAATCCAAAAACCATCTAGGGCGGTAAACTTCTGGAACTCAGTCATTACGGAATTCGGGGTCAGCCACTCTTATGGTTTAAAGATTATTTAACAAACAGAAGACAATATGTTACATTTAATAGTTGTGATTCTGATCCTCTTTTAATTCAATGCGGTGTTCCTCAAGGCTCCATCTTAGGTCCACTGTTATTTCTTCTTTATGTAAATGATATTATCAATACATCCCCCCTTCTTTCTTTTATCTCATTTGCCGATGATACAAATATCTTTTATTCCTATAAAGACCTTAATTCGTTAAACAATACTTTGAATTATGAAATTAACAAAGTATCAGATTGGTTTAAATCCAATAAACTTTCACTTAATACAAAAAAGACTCATTTCATGTATTTTAAACATCATTCTCATAATACAGAAACACCTATATATATTAAAATCGATGGTATGCTACTAGAGAAGAAAACTAATTCCAAGTTTTTGGGTGTTCTTATAGATGAAACCTTGACTTGGAATGATCATTTACACCAAGTTACAATGTGCATTTCCAAAAGTATTGGAATAATCTCCAAGTTAAAGTTTCTTCTACCCCATGCAACCTTATTCCTACAATATAATTCGCTAGTTCTCCCGTATATAACATATTGTAATAGTGTATGGGCAAATTGTGGTTCGACAAAAATCAATTCTATTTTCAAACTGCAAAAGAAAGCCATACGTATTTGTACAGGTTCGCATTTCTTAGCTCACACTGATCCTTTATTCTATAAACTTAAAACACTAAAATTTTTCGATCTGAACACTACTCAAGTAGCAATTATTATGTTTAAGTACATTAATAATCTGCTTCCACCATCCTTTGATAACATGTTTAGGTTTAATAATTCCGTTCATTCATACTCTACTCGCATATCTGGAAACTTCCATCTTACAAACCCCAAATTATCAATAACACACAAATCTGTTAGACATTCTGGCCCGGACATTTGGAATGATTTACCCGACAACATAAAGTCTTGTTCAACCATCTACTCCTTAAAAGCTACACTTAAACGACAAATAATACAATCATATGCTCCCCCTCTCTAAATTAGTATAACAAAACCGTGACTTATTTATTCTTTATCATGCAACTGCTCACTGCACCTGCACTTGCACCGCACCCTCTTGGTCACTCAGTTTTTCGAAGAGAGTTATGTCGCCAATTCTTTTTACGAGGCCGCCATCCATCTCCAGCCTAACCGCTCACGATGGTGGTCTCCTGCGTTCCGAATTACCTCTCTAATTTATTGAAAATATTTCATATTTCTTATGTTATTGTATGCTTCGTACATGTTTATCGAATGATATAATTGAACATGATTTTTCATTTAATTACTTTTGTAAACATTGTATTCATTGTATTTGTTATTGTTCGAAATTTTGTACTTTGACTTTGAATTTGTATATTTTTGAACGCAGAAATAAAATCAATCAAACAAACAAACAACAATACCTTACAGACAAATTTTACTATTAAGTGGGATTCTTTATGGTTATTTAAATTGAAATATGTTCGTGATAATTATTTGATACAATTCAACTTTAAATTTAAGTATGATATTTTACCAACACCTGTTAATTTATTCAAATGGAAAAATAAAGAAAAAAAATTGTGTTATTACTGTAATAAACCTGGTACTATTATACATGTATTTTTTGAATGCGAAAATATTTACCGATTTTGGAACGTTATTGAAATATCATTATGTAACTCCTTCTGTAAAGAATTTAAATTCTCACCCATTTGTGTTGTATATGGTTTTCATGACGCAAAAGAAAATGTTACAGATATTGATTTAATACTTCATTATGCTTTATTTGCAATCTATAAAGCGAGTGTTGGAAATCTATTTAATAAAAATGTAGTGACGAGAATAATAAGCAAATATTTTTTGTTTATGTTGAAATACAAAATAGAAGTAGAGGAAAACAAAACCAAGACAACGAATTTGAATATTATTAAGTGGAAGAAGACAATTACTAAGTTAAAATCTGCTATCAAGTAAATAGAGATATAATTTAATTTGACCTCATTTAGACATGTGATTAAGTGCTTTGTTATGAATATTTATGTACTTTGATGTTATCCATGATTTTATCTGAATAAAGATTTATTTAAAAAAAAAAAAAAAATGCGGGTATTAATGTCGTTAATATAATGTAATGAGAGGGAATTTGAGGAGTCAGTGTATAACCAAGTCACGAGTCAATGCGCTGTGAATGATGAAATCAAATTATGGAAATATTAGAGATAGCTGCGTGTAAATGTTTTACCCTACTTCATCGCTGCTATATGTGGCTGCATTTCATTTATGAAGTATTTTTTCACTGCTCCGCGGGCCGCGGGTTGGCCACCCGTGGACTAGACAGTCGTTAATCACAAAATAACCTTCTTAAAGTTGCAGCTTTTATTACACCCATTTTCGGAACTAAACACTCATCAAATATAATTTATAGAGCATATTTTTTTGATGATCCAACCACTTCGTAATTTCCTTAGTGTATTTTCCATTTTAGTGGTTTCTCTATGTTTGCAAGAAAGTATTGTATTCTTTGCCTTTGTATGTTTTTATGAAAGTGGTGAATAAATTGAATTGAATTCAATTCAGTTTAATTCAATTCAATTTTAATACATGCATGCACAAACCTAGTTGCATAAATTATGTACATGTAACCCTTTTCCGCATTCCACAACATTGCGAAATGCCACTTATAAAATGTAAGGGTAGTTGAGTATTAAATTTAAGCCCTAAAATATATATGATACACAGATACGTAAAAGCAACGGCAGGATATATTCTCCTTTTGCCCTTCAGAGTGGGAAAATGTTGTATTTTAAAGTAAAACGGAAACGATTATTTACTCTCTCCGTCTCTTTTCCCGTACTCCATCTTTATTAAACTCCTCTCTCTCTCTCTTTATTTTTGTTCTCCGCTGTACACTACATCAAGGACGCAGATCCGCACATGATATATGATTATATGTTATGCCAAGCTGCCGACCTGGTCAATCTGCTCCATAACATGTTGACCATCTAGTACAGAGTTTTTTTTTCACGGGGTGACACAAGGCATCTCTAGGGGTGCCACGATATAAATTATGTTACATTAATAAAATATTGATGAAATAGCGTCGTTTTCATGTAAAGCGAAGGTTAAAACGACGGGAGTATTTTATTTCAAGATACTCATGAGTCGAGGTACCCACTTACACTTTGAATCTTTTCTATCGTAATTAAAATTTGACTACGCTCATTCGCTTCACGCGGTTGCAACATTTTGGGAATTGCCTAATATCTTTATATTCGTGTATATAGATGGCCAATGGTTGCATTACAAATATGTGAGTTCGTTCAGTGGTCAGCTTTCTGTCTTTCCACTTAACCTACTTTGACGGGAATCCGTTTAAAGCTGTTCCATGTTTGGTAAATTGATTCAATCTGCAGGCATAAATATAAACAAAATCCAAAAATATGATTTATATTAAAACACACATGCACAAACCCAGTTGTATACATAATTATATGTACATTTTAACATTTTTCCGTACTATTCTACAGTATTGCGAAATGCCAGTTTCGATATTTCCCCTCCCCGCGAACGCCTTGTATAGCCTTTTGCTGCTTCATGGTTGGTTTATTCTCGTTCATTTTTTAGTTTGTTTAGAATTTGAATTAAATTTATTTATTTAATTCACATGCTTGATATATACCAAAAAACAAAGACACAATATAACAAAATGGAAGATATTACATTTGAAAACAATATATAAACATTGCAATATATAAAGTTACATTACTGACTGGTTACCTATGAGGGCTCGCATGCCTCCGGGCAACAGTAAAGCATTTCTCTTTTGCAAACACTGGCCCATAGGCCACCGTTGCTTTCTTTTTCACCTTGCTTCTCATTTCCTTCTGTTTCTCTGTTTTTATTTTATTTTTTATTTTGTAAAGATAATTGCGTTAACATGTACTATGTTGACTTTGTATATATACTGTGAATTTCTGATTTGTATGGCCAAATAAATAATAATAATAATAATAACATAACAAATTTGACAGTTTGAACAATATTAAAGGTAAGACTATTTCTATGTGACATGTGGAAATGGGAGGCGTATTAAAAAGTGTGGCTTGTAATGGTAAGAAACTCTTAAGTACGTCTTCATATAATTTGGTTGAGTAAACCAATACAAGAACATTAAATAACATTGAATAGGTTACATTGAGCCTATAATATTTACCAATAACGTGAAATCTGTTCACGCACCTAAAATATACGGACTAGTAATAATTCATTGATTCTGCTGTATGTTTCGACTAAATTTTGTGAAGCCTTGACTGAGAACTAAAATATGACCTCAGTGTTCTAGGGTCCATGGTTATAGCATTACATATATACGTGCATATACATAATATGTATGAATGGGTGCGGTTGTGTGTATGTGTGTATGTGCGGCCGCCCGATCAATCTGCTCTGTAACATGTTGACAATCTAGTACAGAGTTCTTCAAACGGGGTGACGAAATACATATCTAGGGGTGCCACGAGATAATTAGGTTATATTAACAACATTTTGATACTGATAGAATAACGTCGATTTCATGTAAAGTGAAGGTTAGAAACAACGGGAGTATGTTATTTCAAGATACTCATGAGACTTTCTTCCTCGCTCTCTTTGCTTGTTTGCTACATATAGAAACATAATGATTTCAGGCAGCCAATTGCATGAATACTTCCATATGTGGGCAACGAGGTGATCGGATATCCTTCTCTCAGACAGCGAGGTACCCAAATATATCTTAAATATTTTCTTTCGAAATTACAATGGTGTATATTGTTCTAAATATTGAATTTTTTAAAAAAATACGGAAAAGCAAAAAGGAAAATGTGTGGATGGGTGTGTTTCTAGTTTAGACGGAAAATATGTTATATTTGCTGTTCCAAACACACAAAGCAAACAATCGGCGCGACATGACGTCATTTTGACAGTCTTTTTCAAGAAGGAAATTCATGCAAGACTCATTATTATATTGTAGTCTGTCAATGACACTGTGGGATATTACCTTCTTGACTTGTAGCTGAAGGGTGAATCACATTAAGATTGTGCCTATTAAAAGTAGATCATTGGTATAAACGACAAGGCCTGATTGACCGTGTTGACGTGTGAGCGGGAATGTTTTAATAATCTTTTAAATTACTATAGCCAGGAAATGTTTATGTCATTATTATATCACGTAGGAAGGAGGTTCTCTATATGTTAAGTTGAAGAAAAAATCATCACCCAACATTCAACCTTGCTTGCAGCTGAACGAATATTCTTCTCAAAATTAAAAACATGTGTTATGGAACTGAATGTGTATTTAGTGTTTTCTGTTTGGTTCTTAAAGATACTATGTCCCTTTTGCAGCCGACATCAAATTCAGTAGAATTGTAACAATTGTAAATTCAAATGACATAGCTTCTGTATTTGGTTCTTATTTCAGTTCTGTGTTCAATCCATCTGTGCCTGTACCGCCAGACCCTCCGGTATATGTCCCTTGCCCATTGCTGCACTCTCTAGTTTGTCTCTTTGTGCTTCTGATGTCTATAAAGCTCTTCTGAAATTACAGAAAAACAAATCTCCTGGTCCAGACGGAGTCCTCCCTATAGTATACTTTCCCGAGTTGCCCTTGAAATTTCTCACCCAATCCCCAATTTTTCCCCATACTGTTCAACACGTCTCTGCCCTGTGGGAAAGTGCAAACAGCTGGGAAATGCGCCAACATAACTCCTGTCCATAAAGGCGATGATAGGTCTAATTGTATTTGATTATCGACCTGTCGCTCTAATAACCTCGATACTCAGGAAGCTACTTGACAGATTTGTGGCAACTGCCTTGCACAATCACATTGTACTAAACAACATGGGTTTACGGCAGATTGCGTGACCCAATTGGCTAATGTATTGTACAGCTGGAGTACTTCACTGGATAAGAGACGTCCAACAAGAATAGATGCCGTGTTCCTTGATATGTCAAAGGTCTTTGACAAAATGCCCCATCATGTCTTGCTCTCTAAACTAGCTGTAGATTTCAATGTCCAGGGTCAATTGTGGCACCGGATATGTTCATTCCTGGTCAGATTGATTGGTCGGATTCAACGTGTCATTTTCATGGGCTCTACCTCTGAATGGACCGATGTCCAACATATTGCTCCGTTTAGTCTCATTTCACAACGCCCCTTCGTCAGAGTCAGCAGCCTAACATGTTAGCTTATGGACGTTTTTTTTAAATCGTTAACAATTCATTTTTTGTTTAAACGAAAAGCACATCCACCCCGACGTACGTTATCACTAGCTCTTTCATTGGAGCCCTCATGTCTCATTGACTTTTGAAAGTTCACCCACCGTAATTTTGCAAAATAGGTTGCAAGCTCGCCATTGCCTATAATACACATGTGAAACAAGTCGAACTTTGGACTCAGTCTGCCAAGCGATTATAAGATTAAAGGTCAAGCACACGAAGGATAAGAAGCATGAATTATCAATTATCACTCCTGCTATGTTCATTATGTCCATTTCATCCAACCCTCCACCGTAATTTTTCCATTTAGTAAAAGCTAACATTTTGCCGAGTTTAGCAAAAACATGAATATTCATGAACGGTCAGACAACAGCCTTTTAGTACGTAACGTATAGTGAATGGGAATGGGCGATGATCCGTCAAGGAGGTAGAGGTCAGTGGTTTGTGCTGGCAATGTTCACGCGAGCGAAAATGAGACAATCGGAGCAATATGTCAGGGGTACCCCAAGGGAGTGTCCTTGGACCAAAGTTGTTCAACTTATTTGTCAACGACTTGCCTCTCTCGGTTCTTTCCCAATGTGTTCTCTTTGCTGACGATGTACTTTTGTTCAGGGAGATCACATCTCCGATTGACGAAGTCCAACTCCAAGATGATCTAAATGCTCTGCATTTGTGGGCCCATAGGAACAACATGATATTCAACGCAGCAAAGACTAAGATTATGCATGTCACACGAAAAAAGCGGATTGAACCTCTTATTTACCTTTTATGTGCTACCCAGATTTTTATTTATTTATTTATTTATTAGTCTTTTTTTTAGTAGGGTGGCTCCATCAGTAGTTCAATACTGTTTTCCGTGGAGGCCCTACAACATATATACAAAATTAACAAACATATTGAAAAACAAACAATCCAAATCGAAACAAAGTGAATTAAGTTACAACATTTTCGAACAAAAGAAAAGAAACAAACACAACACAATGGACCAGTTCAATGATTTAAATTATTATAGCGCCAAAACAAAAGAGTAAATGAAGAATTTGATGGTGCATTTTTTAAAAAATTAGGTAAAGTATTCCAGAAAGCCGCACCATCAAATGAAAAACTTTGTTTCCCCATCTGGGTTTTTATTTTGGGTAAAATTAATCCTGCGTTTTGTGCACTGCGTGTTCTAATATTATGTAAAGATTGGGTTTTTTGAAACATTTGTAAAATATAGACGGGAGTTTGATTTTGAAAAACAGAATAAATCATTTTACATTTGAAATAATTCCACCTACTTTGAATGCTTACCCACTTGAGTTTATTTAAATTTTCTTGAGTTGGGGTTCTTACATTGGCCCCCAAGATTACTCTGGCCATTTTCTTGTGTTGTTTAATGATTACATCTCGGACATTTTGTGAACAATTAGACCATGTATTACAACAATATTCAAATAAAGGTAAAATTAATGCATTGGCAAGAAGCTTCAATCCCTCCAAAGGTAGGTATCTTTTTGAACGACCAAGTAATGCTATCCTTGACCCTATCTTTTTACTTGTTTTTGTCACGTGTTCTTTCCAGTTCAATGTTGGATCTAGCCAGACTCCTAAGTATTTATAGATATAAACCTGAGAGATTTGGTATTGCTCGAGTTGAATGCATATAGATTTTTCAAGTTTAGCCAATTTCATTTGTGAACCAAATAACATAAATTCTGTTTTTTTGTGGTTTAATGCCAGATTGTTTTCTTTTACCCACTCATAAACTAGTTTCAAATCAATGTTCAAGGCCGATTCAATGTCCTCACTTTTTTTACTACTAAAAAACAGTACAGCATCGTCTGCATATAACATTACTTGGCATTTTGATACCACCTTAGGAAGATCATTCACCATAACAGTAAACAACAACGGGCCCAAATTGGCGCCTTGTGGTACGCCTGACAAAGTCGTACCCCAATCTGATTCAAATTTTCCAAGTACAACTTTTTGTTTCCGATCACTCAAGTATTCCATGAACCAATTAATTTCTTGACCCAGTATACCATACTTACAAAGCTTTTCTAACATTATTTTACGATCTACAGAGTCGAAAGCCTTGCGCAGGTCTATGAAGACCGCGCCTGTCATGTGACCCTTATCCATTTGTCTATAAATAAAATCAGAAAAATAGGTTAAAACAGTATGGGTACTATGACCTTTACGAAAACCTGATTGATTCGGAGAGAGAACATTATTTTCTGTTAGATATTCTTGCAATTGATTATGTACTGCCCGTTCCATGATCTTCATAACGACAGGTATTATCGAAATGGGCCTATAATTATTCAAGTCTGATAGATCCCATTTCCACATTTAGGGACCTTTAATTGGAGTAGTTATAAGCTCCGACCTGACATGGAATTCACACGTGGATGAGATTGTGTCTCGGGCGAATCGCCTCCTTGGCTTCATAAGACTTGTTGCACGTGGCGCTTACTCTATATTTTGTCTTTAAAAAGCACTAGTACTCCCGTTACTAGAGTATGGCATTCCAGCTTGGCACCCAATGACATGTTCCCAGGAAAACAAACTTGAACGGATCCAGAGAACCGCCACGCGCATTGCACTGAAGCAATCTCGTGGAGTGATGCCATACAACGAGAGACTCCGCTCTCTCAATTGGTATACACTAGCTTCTCGTAGAGACTACCTTTTGTGTTCTTTTGCCAAGTAATATCTATACGGTCTATGTAATTGTTCAGCTCTGCTTGATAACATGTTCACCAATCCTCGCCGTCCCCACACTCTGTCCTTTCGCCATCTTCCTTCTCGAACAAATACTCTGTTCTCCTTCAAGGCGACTTCCAAGACTTTGGGACACTCTTCCCATCAGTTAAAGATGAGGCAGTGGTATCCTCTCTGTCTTCTTTTCTTCGGGTTTCAAAAGCAGCAATATTAGATAGTGCTTGGTTTGGTTGTATTATGTTATCTCATCCGGTTATACATGGATATATATTACTTCACTTTATACCCTCTGATTAGCTTCCGTTTATTTTTCTTATTATATATGATGCCATGATGCTGGATTATTTGTATTGTACTTAATTACTCTTACTTCTTTATTACATATTAATATGATTACTGACATATTGACATGCTTTCTTTAGGCCTATATATTAAACACTGAGCTAGGTATTATATTTTAATATCTTTATACTTGTATCTTACATCATTTCTACAATTACATTTTAATACTGTTTAGGGCCTTGTATACTCTAAGCTTTATATCCTGCGTCTTTAATAACTAATACACTATGTCTGATTTCAATGATTTTCTCAACCCTGTTGAAGATACCATCCTCCATTACTCTTGAATTCCTCATTACTTTAATATAATGCCGCTTGTATCATACTGATTATAATTTCCTTGGTACATCTAAGTGATATCCATCTTTGTAGGAATATGCGATATGTAATTCATTTGTCATTTTTGTTTTAGTTTTTGGAAGGAGGGGATGGGGGGGGGGAGTTAAGATGTATTTTTTCAAACAATGAGCAATATTGTATGTAAGTCAATGTTATGTTTATATATAAGTTGATTTGGGAGCAACATGTGAGGGCTCACATGCCTCCGGGTAATAGTGTTGAATTTCACTTTTGTGAGCCCTGGCCCACACGTTGCTCCCTCCCTTTTCCTCTTGTATTGTTTATGTATTGCATGATCTGTCAACATGAAATTGTATTGTGCTTTTATGATTGGCCTAATAAATAATAATAATAATAATAATAATAAATTTGCAGGAATTATGAATATGCCATGTATGTCCTATCTGTGAAATTTAAACGTTAGCAGTGTCCTAATATTCAAATTATGCAAGGAAACCCGTTTACTTGCTAGACTTCACTGTCAGACACTATTGAGTGACTGACTGGCTTTTTTATTCTTTGTTAATAACATACATAATAAGAGTGTAAAGGGTACATGAGCAGTTGTCTTCATCAATAACCCACTTCTTGTAATGGCCAAAATTAAATTGATTGTTTACCGGATCAGGTTCATTTGTTACTTGGCGATTTTTTGGTTGAGCCCTCTGAATCAGTCAGAACTAGGTGTTGTACTTGACTCTTTTTTGACCATGTCTCAACAGGTTACTTCACTGTGTAAGTCATTACATTTTCATTTGTATAAAATATCTAGGGTCAGAATGATGTTAACTGATGAGGCATGCCATCATGCTATTCACTCTCTTGTTTTAAGCCGTTTTGATAATGCCAATTCTCTCTTGATTAATATAAATGTTTCGGATATCGATAGACTTCAACGAATCCAGAATCGTGCAGCCCGTATTGTTTAAAATGCAAGAAAATATGATCACGTGTCTCCCTTGTTTAAACAACTATTCTGGTTACCTGTTCATAAGAGAATAATGTATAAAGTTTCACTATTTGTTTATAAATCCATGTATAATCTTATCCCATTCTATATTTCTAGTCTGTTTTGTCCCATCCAGCAATCAAGATATTCACTACGCTCAAGGTCAGACCCCCTTCTTCTGCAAATCCCCCACATCAATTCGAAGAAGGTTCAACAAAATATAATTTTTTTCTGGTCCCACTATTTGGAATAGTCTCCCATTAAGCATTCGTTCCTGCACCTCAGTCGCATCATTTAAAGATGAAGGTGAGTTCTGGTAAAAAAAAAAGAAAATTAATTCTCACAGAATCAAACAAAACTTACACTGAATGTTCAAGATTACAAATAAATGTCATTTGCCAAACAATTTTGGTACAGAATGTATACTGGCTGAGTAGTGAGCATAGAAAGATTAGGAAATCAAGGTTGGTAGCCCGACACCATTTGTGCAGTCCCATATACATCTTTCTGTGTGCAGTGCTTGTTACTTTACCAAGACTGGGCCAAAGTTATTATGATTTTGATGACTCCAAAAGTTTGCAGTGCACACCACTAATACTTACATGCTGCATGATCAACCTTTTCTGATCCAGTCCACACCTTTTCTTTCACAATGGAATCGGATGACCAGAACTCACCTTTATCTTTAAGAGAAATCTAAAACTAATTTGTTTTCTCTGTAATTGTTATTTTTAGAGTGTAATGCACTTGAAGATCATATAATTATTCTGTTTTTATTTACTAATGTAAAGCGCTTTGAGCATGTTTATGTAAAACAGGCGCTATATAAATATCAGTATGTATGTATGTATGTATATATGTATTGAATCCTTGCGTAACATAAAACGTACGAACATTCGGTACATTCGGTACAATGGTCTGAAAATCAGACTATTACTTACTGGCTCTATAGCTCTTAAGTCGATTCGACAACTAATAGTTGTTATTTTCCCACTAAAAGACATTTTCAAGCCCCCTCCTTTTTTTAGGGAAGTTCTAAATTAGTTTTATCTTTCAAATGCCATTGGAATTTAACATTTTCATTTTTTTGCCCTGCAAATGGAACATAGTACCTTTAAGATTCCTATTAGTTTAAATGTAAGCGATATAGGTTAACTCATAGACCCTGGTTTTATAGCACAATTGAGAGAGAGAGAGAGAGAGAGAGAGAGAGACACACACACACACACACGCACACACACACACACACGCATACACATAAAAGAGTGCCTTTGCCTGGACACCCCACAAATCTATGTCTGATCCCCATTATTAGTCATACCATGATATACGGACTGGCACACTCTTCATATTATTTCACAGTATCGTATGTGAATAAGATATTTCACACGGCTGGGCTTGTAACAAGGGTAAAAGAAGAAAGAAAAACACATTTCACAGAAACTTTCTGAAAGGAAACGTACCTTGAAAGAAATCTTTTGTAATGATGTTCACGCTGGTAGTATAAAAGAAATCTTTTGTAATGACGTTCACGCTGGAAGTATATAAAGGCATTTATATCATGTATATGGTGGAAAACACATGGGTCTGAATTTCAATACTTCATTTGTTGACACTTCGAATGATTACATTAGATTCCTCCGTCCCCGGTACAAAATATTAAAGATAATTTGTATGTGTTCCTCTTTATCAATATTATAAAATTGATTTAGGCTCTTGCATACTCAAAAATCAGATACCAACGACATTCAAGCTATGTAACATGTTTATACACTGTGAAAAATTTGGGCAATATTATTTCAACACTTTGCCCAACGTTGTGCCAATAGTCAACCCAACCATCTATTGGGCAATATTTTGCCCAGTGGTATTGGTAAACGTAAGTACCCTACTTCACACGCGCATAATTGTTTCGTATTCTGACCAAAATTTGGGCAAATATATGACCCTTCAACTGCCCGACTACGGTAGCCCACTTTTTGTGAAAATCTTGACCAGCTGTTGGGCAAAATACGAAAATATTGCCCGATAGATGGTTGGGTTGACTATTGGCACAACTTTGGGCAAACTGTTGAAAAATATTGCCCAAATTTTTCACAGTGTACCCTAACCTGTATGCCAATTTTGTACTGCTAAGCCGTTGATGTTACGAATTAGGTAAAGGTTGGTGTAGAAAACAAGAACATTTGTTCATTTTGAAACATCAAATTAAAACACCGAGATATTGCTTTGTATTACATATATGTTTTATAATGGCAGAAAACCCCGCCCACAAAAGTATACAAATAAATATAGGCTTGGTTCAAGTCTGCGTACCCGGGGCATTTAGCGAGTAGTGATTGAAATAATTCAAGAAAAGCATTGTAAACTTATATAGATGTTATGATGCTCTATCAGGTCGTCTTTTTGTTCATAAACTAACCTTTGAAGTTATTAACACAAATACCACCTGCGGGCGAATAAAGCAAGGTCTATTCGATTCTTAAGATCTCTTTCAATGACACTTCGGCCTTTTTGGGGTCATAAATGATATTGTTTATGATACTACAGTTTACATGATGTGAAATAAACAACATCGGGATTAACATGAATCTCATTTATTCTAAATGTTGTCTAAACGTATTCACCGACTTTATTATTCTTCAAGTTTCCTTCTTCGAGTGACAACAGTGCCCTTCTCAACCAAACACATTGACTTGATCTGAGGGGCATTCTCCTTTCATATTTGAATATTCCAACAATTTAAATTAAATTAAACATATTTCAATGAGCAAGGGAAAACGAACCTCCCTTTGAAAGACAAACCATTGCTCGTTGGTCTAGCGATCATTTCTGGGTTACGTGTTAATTAGCCTACAAATGGACTCTTATCGGACCCGGGATTAAAAGTTGAGTCTGCCCTAGATGTTAATACACATATGTAAAAATAAAACTAAAAAAAAACCGCAATCACACACAAACACAGCCACAAACGCACACACGCGCGCGCACACACGAACACACGCACGCCTATGTAGATGAATTAAACATTATTCAGTGCGTATTAAAAAAGTAAATCCAATTTCAATGGATTCCTATTTAACAGTTATAACCTGTGTTAACCTTCATTATATTTCACTTTAAAGAGTAACTAATGTTCTGTTTAATGATACCTTATTCATAAATTTTCTGCCCCAGATGACTGAGTACAGCAGTCAATTCGAAAAGCGTTTTAAAAAAAACTCTAGTATACCAAGTTAAGACTAAAGCGATAAATATGGGACAAAAGCCCGTACTCATTGTTATGTCAGTTCGAAAACAATTCTTAACACTTTCGCATTGATTTTGTGCCTAAGAATAGAAAAGGTAATAATACTCGGCGTAAATACAAAGGTCGATTGGGAGTGAACGAAGTTCAGCAGAAGATTTTTCTAGTTTGCCAGATCCTATCTGGTACCTTGCTTTGATACCTAGAGAGAAGCAAAAGTAACACGAAAAATCTGTAGAGTCTACTAATGAATAAAATTTAATATCAAACGAACTAAAGCATAAACTGCTACATTAATGTTTGATTATAAGTTAACAAATCGGATAAGAATCGAAACAAAAATTTAATATTTTCGCGTTCCATTATTTTGTGTTTGACATATATCCATGATTATTTACCCTAATGGTCAATACAGCTCCTTAAATAATGATTATGATTATATAACATATCCTTTCTACATATATACAAACGTAAAACCACTGACTAGTTTCTTAAGTTGAAACATTTTGGTAGGTCATTCAAGGCTTCTTTCATGTACAAGTATTCTCAAAATTCACAAGACAGAGTTTTCGTTTGACGGACTGCCACCATGTTAAATTATGCCTATGTTGTTGTAGTTGTTGGCTCTGGTTTATTTTAAGGCTGTCCAATCTCGAAAGATTATTTCCGCCTGGCTATACAGTTCTTCGAGTTATTCATCAATGATGATTAGATGGCGCTGTTTCCATTTCTCTGGCTCAAATATAGATTCAGTCATTTCAGTGTTTCATTTCAGAGCGTGCAGATTATCGTCTTTCCTCAATAAATTATGTAAACTCATTTTTTTTTTAAATTTTCAACCTTGAAAACAACGTTTTCCTATCTCGTATATATTTTTACAGACCATTAGATAACGTTCAATTGATCTAGTTTTATGATAAAAATATCACAAAGGCCATTATTATGTTCATTAATACTGAATTTGTAAAAGTTTAGGTTGCATTTTCTCATTCTCATTTGATGTTATAATCCTTTGAGTCATCAATTCATTATAATAAAATACAATAATAATAATTGTGATAAAATGTTGTGATTAAGCAAACAATAAACCATAACAAGTTTAATAACCCTAAAGAAAATCATAATTAATTAAGTAGAGGTGTCGTGGTTGAGTGGATATCTCAACGGACTCTAGATCACAAGGTCCGCGGTTCGAATCCCGCCGCGGCACTAATGTCCTTTTGCAAGACATTGATCTACATTTGCCACACTCAACCCAGGTGATGGTAATGGGTACCTGGCAGGAATTAATTCCTTGATATGCTAGAGCGCCGTATGGCAGCCATGCTAAAGCCAGGGTAATAATCGGGAGTGCCAGGAGTGTCAAGTGTGACAGACACGAGCGCTATACAAGAACCCACTATTATTATTATTATTAATTAGTTTTCTATATGTGGACAAATAACCATGCATATATCCTAGTAACTCCTCATAACGGACAGCCAAACAGTCCGAAACGTCGAGCCTACCCATCGTCTTCTCTGCTCTCTACTAGCTCTTCAGGTTTTAAAATCCTTCTCAGGACTTCACCTAATTTCAAAAAGATTACTCTACACTCTATCTGTCTCGCCTTTCCAACTGTCCTCTACTGTCTTTTTCTCTTCCTCCAAACCCAATAGCCCTTGTCAGGACCACTGGCGTACTGATGGGGGGGGGGGGGGGGGGCTTGGGAGGGGCAGTTGACCCCTAAATAAAATTCAAACGTGGTTTATTTCTAATTCGATGCCAGGGATTTAAAATGTTGCTGAAATGATATGATTTTCCCATTTTTGCCCATTGTGCCAGAAGCAATACTCCCGGTACCCCAACTAGCCCTTTTTTACATAGGACAAGTGCCCCTTTTCTTTTCTTATAACTGCCTTTTCCTCTCTTTTCATCTCTGGTGAGTACGTTCTTTCAGGTGCGAGAAATTCCCCTTTTCACCACTGATATTTTTGCCCTTTTTTAAAACTTTAAATCGTGCCCCTTTTCCTTTTCAATAAGTGTACTTTTTCCTTCTTAATAAGAACCCCTTCACTTTCTCTTAAATGCCACTTTCACCTCTGATAAGTGCCTCTTTTATTTTGACACGTGCCTCTTTTTCTTTCTAATAAGTGCCATATATCCTTAGGATAAGTGCCCCTTTTACCTCTTTATATGAGCCCATGAGGACCTCCCCTTTTAAAAATGCCCCTTTTAACATTTGATAAATGCCCCTATTACAATCTGATAGGTGCCCTTCTCCTGCAACAGATATCCCATTTCTATTCTCACAAGTGCCTTTTTCATTTCTGTTGAGTGTCCCTTTTCCGCTGCAAGAAGTGCCATTTTCACCTCTGAAGGCTCTGATAATCGCCCTTTTTACCTTGACACGAGCACCTTTTCATTTCTAAGAACTGTCCTTTTCCCTTTGGATAAGTGCCTACTTTTCCTTTCTTTATAACATGCACCCCTAATTCAAGGCGACTTAGAGCCCCCTTTTCTTTAATCTTCCCAAAAGCTCGCTCGCTACGCTCGCTCGCATGTATAGATATTATGTATAATTATGTTACTTGTAAAAGAACTTTTCAGTCTTTCTTCATTAGATTATGCTTAATACTCATTAGGGTTTTGTTGGTCTTCTTTATAAGATGTAAATTTTCGCACTGGGACCTCACAAATCTTTATTTTTTTGCTCGCTCGCTGCGCTCGCTCGGAAATTAATATTCAGACCATTACACCAAACTACAAAGTATGTTGCTTAATTAAGCAGTATCTTGTACCACGTAAAGAATGAAACAAATATTTATATCATCCATGGTAGTGTAATCCAATAATGACGGTGTGTATAGGGGTATATACCAATGTCTAAAAATGGTGTAGGTTTTGTTGATGTTTCCCTTTGTAGGTGCCCCTTTTTTCCGAAAGTGCCCTTTTTTGTTAGAAGACATCGCTGGAAGACGCTCCGCCGCACAGTGGGCCAGGGAGGGACCAAAGTGCGCCAAAACTAAGTTTGGGTGATTTATTTTTTTCAATTTTTTTCTTGCCCAGTTGAAAGGTTATACATAGAGGAATACCTCAGTGAAATATTTAATTCCGGTATGCACAATAAGGGTATAAATTTACTACTTCAAACAGCAAAATCCTACATATTCACAGTTTTAGTGCAAAAGTGACTTATTTTATAAATCTTTCAATTCAACATGAAGTTTTTAAGTTATTGATATGAAATTGCTCTCACATATTCCTGATAGTTCATTTCGTTGAATGAATGGGTTAAAATTAATAGAAACACAATCTTCATGATATATTATAGGGTAATTCACTGAAATATGGGCTAATTATCCATGTTTTTTATAAATCCAGAAGAAATGTTTAGATCTCCGCGGTGTACCGCTTAAATTTTAATACCACCCTTTCCTCTGATGTCTAAGCTTCAAGTTGATACCAAATTTGGCTGCCTGATCTTGCCCGTTGTAATGTTAGAGCCGATTTCCCTTGCCACATTGCCCCGAAAATGTGGGTTTTGGGGGTCCGCGGATGAATCATGAAGGATTCGTGGTCATAAATCACGGCGCGAGGGGGCGCGTGACACTTGTTCTGACACCGCGGACTAAAATAAACACATTTTTCGGGGCAATGTTGCAAGGAAAACAGCTCTAACATAATAACGGGCAGAATCGGGCAGCCAAATCTGGTATCAACTTAAAGCTTAGACATCAGAGAAAATGTTGGTAATACAATTTAAGCATAAATCCCTGGAAATCCAAACATTTCCTCTGGATTTATAAAAAAGAAATCCCCAAACATGAGTTTTGGCGCACTTTGGTTCCTCCCTGGCCCACTGTGCGCCGCCCCTGCATTATGCTACTTGGTGGTGATAAGGATTTTGTTCTGACCCCAACAAAATTTGTGCTCATTACGCCTGGTCAGGACTAACCACATGGTGAACCGTAAAACCAGGCTCTCCTACTTATCCGTACCACCATGCAAACCTACATAGAACAAATAATATTAATATTGAAAATAATAATAATAATAATAATAGTAATAATAATGATAACGATAATAATGATAATAATACAAAAAATCATATTAATTAAAATGTTATATTGTGTTGTTAGTTACTCTGGACATATGAACAAATCGGTTTTGAATATAAATGTAAATTTAGAGAAAATATCTATATAATGAGAAAGTTAAAAGTACTTTGTCCCATTTTCAGGCCAACACAAAGTGAAAAGGTTAAAGATAATACTAATCTAGAACTTCCCTAAAAACATGGAGCTTGAAAATGTCTTTAAGTGGGAAAAAATCAATGAAAATGCAATAAGTTGTCAATAATTTATTGCATTTTCCCGTGGTCCCCAACAGGAAAAATTCCTCTGTAGTGCCATGCATTATGGTTCAAGGCATGCCCACATAGAGGATTATTTTATGTCGGAGGTCGGAGCAAAAATCAATGACAATGAATTATTGAAAATTGATTGTATTTTCTTTGTTTTTTATATTTGTGGGGGAGGCGACGTACCCTAGCCCACGCTGCGTACAGTCATGATTTATTGGCTTAGCAATGGCCTCGTTACTGTGAGCCCCAATGATCAAAACCGTGTCGATGCGCTATATTAGTGCCCTTTTCTGAGGCATTTATCCTCATGGCTGTCAGTTATGACTTAATGACGTAGGTCCCCTAGTTGATTAGCATACTAGCACACACAAGCCTTAGCATTCACGCAAAACAAATACTCACAAATTATTATTCAATAAAATATGAAAATGTATACTATTATCAAGATCTATTAGGAATAAATCGTTGCAAAAATCATTCCATAAATTGGGGTAAAAATAATTATTCCACCATTATGACCAACAGTGTACATGCTGCCTTCTATTTCTTTGTGGCGTTTTTTTTACGTGTCCTCTCTCCATGACAATGACAATGACAATTTTACTCTCATGTCACGTCCATTGGGGGTATTGGAGAAGTTTATAATCAGTTTGAATTTGTCAATTTAAAACTGTACAGTATACAATTCAAATCGAATTAATGTTAATACAAAAAAAAAAAAAACGATGATAGTGAGAAAAATTATGATATTAAGGCCCTTGTTTGAGAATTAGCAGTATATTAGCAATCTAAGATGTATTGACCCCCCCCCCTAAAAAAACTTGATTGTGGCTGCAATTTTTCTTCCATGAGAAGGGGCAACACAAAATACTAATAATAATATATTTTCAAACAAGGGCCCGCTAAAAGTGATTTGCTCGTTGAAGTGTATAGAAGATCGTAAGCAGAGGTGTGTTTCCCCTCCCGAAGCTAATTAAGGTCTTGATACGCCACTCTAAATCTAAATGTATTAACAGCCTTTATGACTATAGCTACGTTTACACAAAATCGTCTTAGTTATGATTATAATATGATGAAGCGGATCCTAATCAAATGATTGGTTGAGAGCGTACACGTGACCAGGCATTTATTTTGCATAACACGTAATTTTACTTCTGACCGGTCATTGACACATCATTTTATAAAAACACATCATAAAACAAATATTACAGATCATTTCGTTCGGGCATTAGTAAAATTACTCAACATTCTGTACCTTCGAAACAGTCCAAACACCCGCGGTTATCGCCTCAAGCGTGTTAGACTGTTCCAAAGGTACCTCCTGTGCTCAATTCTTACTAATGCCCACACCGCTGTGTATTATTTGTATAATATTTACACCCCAGTCACACCATGCATCGAGACCGATCCCAGGCCGAAAAAAAGATCATTAATCACGAGTGCGTTCTTTGGGTCCCTAATAATAATGATAATACTTGATCTTGTTTTTTAAATGGGTTCAAGAATGTAGCCAATGAGAAGCGTCGAAATGGATCACGTGTGCGTGCATTAATTTGTACCATATGCGCGGAGAGTGCATTTTGGCGGTGATTAACAACCGTCAATATCTCGACTTTATACTCGTATTGTAGACCTATCTCATATAACAAATGATACATGTTATAGCTCGTGCATTACGAGCACTGTACTCGGTTACGTTATAAAGAGACGGACAATGAGCTCGATCATTATTCTACTCTGACTTAACCAGCGTGCAGTGCATATTCACTGCTGCAGTCGAAAATATGTATTATTTGTATATTATGAAATGGGTTCAAGAATGTAGCCAATGCATGTAGCCAATGGTTGTTGTCACTTCTGTTATTACTACTATTACTATTACTAATACTAATATTACTACTTGGAAATTTGGAAAGTATGTAGGAGAGATAATAGGAATGAAGAGAGTCATGCCACAGGGAAAAGATTGACGCGGATGGAGATAATAATAGTAATATTTAATTTTTATATAGCGCTTAATACACATGTCTCTAAGCGCTTTAGAAATATAGATGCAGAGAGAGACAGTGAATTGAGACATGTGAATAAAAATTCGAATTTAAGATTTATATAGCGCACATATCTGCCTAAAATGACATTCAAGACCCCCAACAAAATAAAAAAAATTACAAGATGACACAATAGTGAGTAAAAACCGACTTGATGACAAGAATGGTAATAAACTATTCATGCAGATCCACTAAAATCAGATACATTAATCAGATTGATACATAAACGAGATAAACTGTCACTGAGATCATTTCACAATTGATGTGATTGAAATATCATCAGGTTTTGTTCATGAGGAAAGTTGTCAGGTTCTTGTGGAAGATTGAGATTGGTGCACTTGAATTGATGTATGAAGAAAGGAGGAGTGGGACGGCTGCGCAGAAAGAATCATCACCCCCACGATCTCTTTAGTCTAAACTTCTTGAAACTGGTGGACGTTCCCTGATCAACCCGGTCGTGTTCATCTTTTCGTCTCTATTACATCAGACAAGCAGCTGGGTACCTGGTTGTTCCAGGGAAGGTATCTTGTGTCGTGGTCTAGTGAATATGGCTGTGAATCACATGGTTCGAGGTTCGAGTCCCATCGCGTCGCTAATGTAATTTGGTAAGACATTACCCTTGTATAATGTTGTTGCTTCATGACCCTTTATTTTTTTTGCAATGAAATATAATAGGTATAGTTTATAAACGGCTGTTTGAAGTGTATAACACAGCATGAAATTGCTTTTCTCCCTACCATAATATTAGTTTATCGAAATCTTTTTAAATACAGGGTTCGAACCTGTAAAACACCAAGATGTTGATGTCTTGATAAAGTAATTAATTCCTCTTCTCTGGAATATTGTATACTACATGCTGTTCTGAATTCATACATTAATGTAGATTAATTCCTCAAATATAAGATCATGTTAATAAATGAAGAAGTGGTACATGAAATTTATTTTAGTGGAATTTTTAAAACATAATTATAACCGAATCTTTTTTAAATAGTTGCACACTGGCTTGAATTCATGGTATAATATTTGGATGGAATTAGAACAACGTCTTTCCAAAAATGTCAGGTGTAATACATTTAGATCAAAATATCGCTTTTAAGAAAGCAAGGACATAATGAAATGGAGTGTTTATATAAAACTCCTTCTTTTCCCCTTGTTATTTCTTTCGGTCATAATTATTTCCCTGTATCACAAATTACTTTATCACTGTCTCCCTTCCTTTTTTTCTCTCTCTCTTTCTCTCACTACATTTCTATATCTCCCTCTTTTCCTCGCGCAATTACCCCCCTGGATAATTACCCCAAATGCCCCCCCCCCCCTCCCGAGGACAATTCCACCCGGGAAATTACCCCCTAGGACAATCGGACAATTAACCCCGTGGACAATTACCTCTAAAGGAAAAATACCTCCATCACTGATAATTACTCCCTAGGACAATTATCCCCGTGGACGATTACCCCCCAACCCCCCCCCCCTTGTTCATTAAAGGGGAAGCCTAACCTGATAATAAGTTGGTTTTATTAATTCGGTGGGGGGGGGGGGAGGGTAAATATCCAAGGGGGTAATTCTCTTCGGGGAATGGTTGTCCGAGGGGGGTAATTTTCCAAAGGGGATTTTCTGGGGGAATAATTGTCATTGGCGGCAATTGCCTACTGGTAATTGGCCGGGGGTGATTGTCCAGTGAGTAATTGTACCTCTGGTAACTGGCCAGGGTGATTGTCCAGGGGGTTATTGTCCTATAACCGGTTTATAGGGCGAGGCTTAGCCAGTTGTAGACAAAATAAAGGCTTCTGTTTTCCGCTTTACATTAAGTTTACTTCATAAACATCATGCTATTTTGTTGTACCACTCCCCCTTTCTCTGTCTCTTTCTCTCTCTCTCTCTCTCTCTCTCTCTCTCTCTCTCTCACAAAGACACCTTTTCCGTAAGTTTTTACTTAGATCTCATTCAATATCAAAAGTATTGTTTAAAATACAATTCCTTTTCATCAAATTAAAATACTTCAGTTAACTTAATACATGTAAAATTCATAAATCACGATAACAAACAAATCAATTTAATCAGTTAATATAACACAAACACAAACACACACACAAACGCGCGTGCCCACACATACTTCTCTCTTTCTCTCTGTAATTGTATCTCTCTCTCTCTCTCTCTCTCTCTTGAGAGTTATTCCGCACAAGTTTCCCTTTTCTCACTGCATTTATATGTTTTATTACTCTTCTTCGTTTCATTATGATAGCTCCCTAATTGTAAGAATATTAGTATAGACAAATTATAATAACAGTATAAATATCATTCAGACGTAGTATTAAAAGTAGCAGCAGCATCATTAAGCATGGTAATTGTAATCTTGATGATAATAATAATAATAATGATAATACTATACATGATAAAGATTATAATAATGATGATCAGGCTGAGTAAAATTGATTCCCATTTTTTTGTCTGGTTTCATTTTAATTGATATTAATTTTGATATCTTTCTTTACACAGGCATGTCAGTGGTTCAATTTTAAAAATGATTGTTGATTCAGATTTCGTTTACACATTAACTACAGAGACTAAATATAAGGTGGCAGTGCACCTTGTTTAGATATCCTTAGATTATTTAACCTTTTTAATTTCAGAGCAAAATGTAAAATAACACCAATACATTGACAGAGGCAGTTTAAACGAATAAAGCGTTGGTCACATCCCACCGTGCGTGTTTTTAGTCCGTACGGTTTTTGGGGAGGCCACGGTCGCCACGTTTTTCTGAAAACGTAGGGAGGGAGTGGCAAAGGCAGGGAGGGAGTACCGGCAACGCGCGTCACACGTACTGGGGTGAATCGGTAGCCCGAACGCAGCCCGAACGCAGCGAAAGTTCCTCATGCACTAAAAGTGCTACGGTGTGTCTGCGTGCTCCCAAATCCGTACGGAGGCGGTACTCATCACGTACGGATACCCAAATTTTGCCCACGTTTTTGCACGTAGACAGCACGCACTTGCAAGTACGGCGGGATGTGACCACCGCATTAGGAAGGGACGAGAAACTATTTTTTTATTTGGACTATTTATTGTTTATATCTAGGTACACATACATATGCATATACAAATATATTTATTGATTCGATTCGATTTGATTTGATTTATTTTTCCACTCAAATATCCAAAATTAAAGTAACATATAAACCATACAGTATTACAATATATAATAGAACAAATGAATTATATAAGTAACGAAAAGTATCTACGAAACAAAATATGTTTGCAGAGTACATTTATGTTTAAGAATAACACAAAAGATGTTCATATTGCTTCATTTAACTGAGAGGGGGAAAAGGGTATCTCAGAAAAGCGAGTTTCCCTGTATAAATTAAGTACCTGACAATCGTCAGCGTGTATCAAAACCTGCGCATGCCTGCACCAAGACAGACCCCAGAAGCGTGGATGTACCCGTCCGCGTCTGATCACCCGGTCTTCCCCGCCGAGGCTTATTCCGCATAACATCAATCTTCCGTTGGCAGTATAGACTATTGTACATATACATTTACATATATATATTGTGAAAAGAAATGAAAGAACAATGGTTGCGTAGCTTACATCAAAGTTCTTTATTGCTTTACTCCCTTTTTGAAGAAAAAATATCAAAGGTTAAAAAAAATGTATCTGGCGAGAATCGAACCCGGATCACTGGCTTAGAACGCCTATGCTTTAACCACTAGACCACGAAGACAGGCCGGTAGCTTCGGCGGCACCAGAATCAATTGACCGAGAGATTGACAACCGTCATCAATGAATTCCTTTGTCGGGGGGCAGGTAAGTTTTGAAAAATGACCAGCTGAATGCCTCAGCTGGATCCAGGCGAATGCTTTGATTTAAGCTACGCAACCACTGTTCTCTCATAATGATAGATTGAGAATTTATCTGTTAAAGTTTTTTTTAATAATAATTGCTATTCATATTTGCTTATGTATGATTTATTGTCAACAAGTACTTCTTAGTAATTTATGTTTGTTATGTTACCGAAAATTGGTTATACTTGTATGGAATGCAGAAGAGAATAAATCAAATCAAATCAAATTTAATTCGTTTAAGAAATTTTCAAATAAAAAATTACATTTTTGAAAGAAATGTTTACAAACAAAGACACTTTTTACATATATGCAAATTATATTACATGCATATCCTTACGCTAAATGTCAAGTAACTATTCCGCAAACGAATCGAATCAAAATGTTGTAATGAAAATGAACACGAATGTAGTTAAGAATAATTATAAATATATGTTGGAAAAATGACAATGACATCATTTTATTCACAGATGTCAACTACATATCTGCGGCACTCTAAATAAATTCGTATACGACGTATAGTATCGATTGGGTCTTATTTACCAAGGATTGCCCTCGCTGTATTTAATACTGCTCTTCCTGTGGGCCTTGATATTAGTATTAACCCGGTAAATGGCAGACATCCATTTACACCAGGGGGGTGTTTCACAAAGATCCTAAGTAGAACTAAACACTAAGTGGGACTTAAAAATTATGGACAGCCATTGGAGCCTTAAAATGAAATATATTCAAAAGCAGAAATTCAAGTATTTTAGACGTTTTATTAATTCTACATCCAGAACATGAAACCTTCTTGATGATAGAAAATATAAACGATTTGAATCAACATTTTATGCCTTTTAAAAAATATTTTACAAAATATTTTCAAAGATGCTAATGGCTTTCCATAATTTTTAAGTCCAACTTAGAGATAAGTTCAACTTAGGATCTTTGTGAAACACCCACCTGAATGCACAGTGGCAAATGTGAATTAATGTCTTGCCCAAGGACTTTAGTGCCGGACTGGGATTCGAACCTTCAACCTTTGGATTGAGGGTCAAGTATTGGTGTGTACTGCAAGGTTCTGGAATCATCAAAATGATTAAAAATTTGGCCCAGTCTTCGTAAAGGTACAAGCACTGTGCACATAAAGATGTATATGGGACTACGCACACTGTGCGCGACACGTGCGTTTATCTCTCACATAACAATAGATAAACTAATTTACCAAATATATCAATTAGTAGGCGGTTTCCCGGCAAAATTTGTATCATCATGTATTAGTTAAAACATATTCTTTCACACGATTGGTAATAGGAGCTTCCATTTCATTTTTTGAAATTTAGGCGTTTCCCATACTGGTCTTTTTTCGGCAAAAAATTACGACTATATAGCTGGAATGTGCGCCTGGGAGTCGAGAACGTGCACTTTAATTTGGTGAAAATTATTGAATCCAGTGATAATAATACTATAAGCGCTTTGGTAGGTTGTAACTGGGAAAGAACTTAATGTATAAAAAAGAAATGTTATTATTATTATTATTATTATTATTATTAGTACACTCTAAAAATAGGGTGCAAAATTTTGCTGTGCAAAATCGCTGTTTAAAAGAGTTGGGTAAAGTATTACCCAACCTTGTGCCAAACACCAAGTCCCTTCGAAATTTCATTACACTTGCCATAGTGTCATATCAAAATTCGACTGTGCGCATTTCCGGGGTAAGACAGTAACGATGCAGATTAATATTTGAACCACGCGTTGGGTAAACACAAGTTTTGACACTTAAACGTTGGTATTATGACACAACTGATGTTAAAAACTATGATTGAAGCGCTAGCGTGGTCGGTCGTTCCGAATTAGCTGTTCATCGAATTAATCGTGTTCAAGATAGACAGAGGATGGACGACTTTGTTCGAAATAGACTACGATCATACACTTGTGTCTTTCCGCAGCATTTATTTGCATGAATGCGTGTAAATCTTCTCAATATGGACATAAAATTCCTCATAATTCTGGACAACACATTATTCGTATGGAGAATGTCATCCGCGATGCAGTCACCTACTGCGAGCACGCCAAGCAAAAGACTGTCTAGCCAAGAGAGAGAGAGAGAGGTCTGCTACTTATACACTACACTACATATACATGTACTTTTCCAGCCAACTCCTCGGACAAATTTTCTTTTTTACCCAAATCTGTGTAAAAATAAAAAATCATACAGTAAGGTTGGGTTAAGATTTTACCCAACATTTGGGTAAAAAATTACACAAGAACAAAGTAAACGAGTATCCAGGATGAGTTGGGTAAAAATTACCCAATGTTTTGTCAAAAAGGGAACATGGTTGTCGTTGGGTAACATTTTACCTTTTACATTGGGTCAAATATATTGCACATCAGTTGGGTAAAACATTAAACATTTGCTGGGTAAATTTCAACCCAAACACCCCAGTGTCAAATTTTACCCAACAAACATGCATGTTCCCTTTTTACCCTCGTAAAGTGTAAAATTTTACCCAATATTGGGTATCTTTTTTTAGAGTGTAGTAGTAGTAGTAGTAGTAGTAGTAATAGTGGTAGTAGTATCATTATCAATATCATTATCATTATCATTATTATAATTATAGTTATTATTATTATTATTATCATTATTATCATCATCATTATTATTAAAATTAATATTGTTATCGTTATATTATTATTGTCATTATCAACCTACACGTACATATTGCGACCAGCACAATTAGAATATGATTATATATTGCATATAGTCGTGTAAAATATACCCACGACACATCTAGAGAAGAAATAATTAAACAAAATGTCTACATAACTAAAGATAAGAATAACCTAAGGAAATATAATAATTCAAACATTACATACTGAAAAGTACATCTAGATAAGAAATATTTGAATGAAATGTCTACATAACTAAAGATTATAATAATCTAAGGAAAGATAATAATTCAAACATTACATACTGAAAAGAAAACAGCTTATATGTGAGCAATATTTTGTGCAATTCTACACAAAAGTTTTAAGATATTTCAGTGAATGGAAAACTTGTCCATCTGTCTATAGTGAGGACTTTAGAATAAATGAAAAATTAGATTAGAAGCTTTCCCCAAACGCATATCATGTTTTAAAAAATTACCCAAACCATCCTAATCCACCAAAAATACGTGCTAAATACTCCCGCTGGTATGGTGAAAGAGTAACAGGAACAGGGGTCGGGGTATAGTAGCAGAAGTATAGCTTGATATGTGAAGCCCCATCAAGCTTACCTTCGTAGGGATGGTTATCATCGCTTTGATCATCTCCATTAGAGCTGTCCTCTGTATCCCAACGGAACCATTCCTCTGCCATATCCATACCATGAACCTATGTGTGTGTGTCAAATATTTCGTCGAGAAAAAAGATAGATTTTGGTTAGTCTCTAAAAACAGTTGTGTAACATTACACAAGATTAGGTTGACAAAGAAATATACACGTTTTCTGGCTAAACATTACTAAACATAAGGGTAGATTTACTCCTATATTATGTAAAATTTTATATATACACTGTGTGTACTGCCCAACGAAAATGCATTTTCCTTTAGACCCAATATTGGGTAAAAATTTCCACAACTTCAATATTTTACTAAACAATAAAAAACAAATTAGAAATTTAATATACACACCTCCTGGCAATGATCAAAGCGGGAAAGGAGCATGAAATTCTCTTCCGTTGGAAGGTAGATTGCTTCGTTCGTGTGGCCATCATTTCTGCAGCAGAACTTGATTGTGGTTAAGCTCCCCGTATCATACGTCCCAGCGGGTAGAGTGCCACTTTTACTGTTGCGATTAGGATTGAATAAGTTACCATCTTGGTCATCCCACTTTATCCATCCTTCATCGAAATCATCTGAAAAAACATCATACAATAGAAACTATTAATGTAGATGTTCTAATAAAGCGCTATATAAACCCAGAATAATAGTAAAATCATAATGATAATGGTGGTGATGAAGATGATGATGATTATAATGATAATAATGATAAAAATAATTATGATAATAATAATGATAATAATTATAATAATAATAATAATAATAATAATAATAATAATAATAATAATAATGAAAATATTGATAATTATTATGAAAGAAATGTAAACATAAAAATGATGATGATGATGATGATATAATAATAACAGAGATGAAAGTAGTAATAATACTAAAAATATTGTTTATATCATAATTATTCCTATTGTCGCATTGACGACTTTCGTGAATGTCTTGTTCGCGTTCTGAATTCTTTAAATATTTTTTTTCTTCTTAGTTTTCTTCTACTTCTTCTTCCCCGAAATCCCATTCGTTTTGCATATAGTGCTTTTGATCCCTATCTAGGTCCATTTCTCCAGCCAAATTTCTTTCAAAATTCGTATTCGTAACCGTTCAGGCACCTTTGTGTCCGTTTCTGGTTCATTTTAAGGCATTTCGTTCTTCCTTTGTATCTCCACTATCCTTGAGGCTACAGACTTCTAAGAAATTCCTCTACGTAGTCTAAGAGATGTTCATTTGTCAGCGATGTATAACCTGAACCTCAAAATGCCATCTTCATACTCCAAATTCAAATCCGAAACCGACTCCGTCTAAAATCTCTAAACTTCTTGAAAATGGACACCTTAAGATCTTAAATTACCAAAAAATTCTCATATCAATTCCGTTTCATCTCAATTTTTCACAGTATTTTTAACCCATAATTGTGATTTGACATCACTCATGCACGATCGTCCAGGTGCCATTTTTTTCTTTTCGGGCCGTTTTTTAGGCCTTTCTTTCGGCCTACCTATCTCCACTATCCTAGAATTCAGCTACAGACTTCTAACAAATTGCTTTAGATAGTACGACAGACACTCTATCGTTTGACACGTAGAAACACGGGGGTCAATGCATGCAAATCGTTCTATATACGATTGCATTTCTAGTTATTACAATTGTTATATCTATCATTATCACTTTTATCATTATGATTAATATTTTTTGATTATTAATATTATGATTGTTATTCTATCATCATCATCATCATTATTGGTAGTAGATGTAGTATTATCACTAGTTGTAGTGTTAGAAGTATCATTATTATTACTACTATTATTTTTATTACTATTAGTATTATTATTATTATTATTATTATTATTATTATTATTATTATTATTATTATTATTATTATTATTATTATTATTATTATTATTATTATTATTAATATTATTATTATTATCATTATCATAATTTTTATCAGAAAATTGAATGAAAATGTTTCGAAAGATTGCAAATGTAGAATACTTTGTACCTGGGCATTCATCGTTATATTTGTAGATGCAGTAACTTCCTTCTGGCCAAGTCCACCCCGATCCAGTGTCTTCTACGGTCTTCATGCAGAAATGGTTTGTCATCCCACTAGCGTCCCTCGCGCCTGCCAGATGCAATGGATCACTCCATGTGTTATCAGCATTGGTGTTTTCAGTGTCATGAGACCGACTTCCTTCATTCCAGGGAAACTCTCCAGGACATCCAGAAATAGGCTTTGGAAGTCCATAAACACCGATTGGCCAGGTTAGCGGAATGACGATTTCCGGGTCTAACATGCAGAGGAAATATCATAAGAACAATGCTATTAATGATAATAATAATAATTATTATTATATTAATAATAATAATAATAATCATTAGGGTTTCTTGTAAAGCGCTCGTGTTTGTCAGTCTTTGCGCTCCAAACTTTTTTCCGGCCTTAGTATGGCTGCCATTATTGCACCCTAGCATTTAAAGAAATTAATTCCTGCCCGGTACCAATTTTCCTCACCTGGGTTGAATGTGGCAAATGTAGAGTAAATGTCTTGCCAAAAGGCATTAGTGTCTCAGCGAATCTCGAACCGGACACCATGTGATGTGTGGTCCCTTAACGTATCCACAAGACCACGACACCTCAAAATAATAACGTGAGTAGAAATTTATATTGCATTCATGTTTTGATCCTTTGTGGTCAAAATGTCCACATTACACAAGCGGTTGCAACAAAATATTGATTCTGGAGAACGATCGTGTCTTTCTATCTATCAAATATGAATGAGTTAAGTTTCGCTAAAAAATCGATTATTAAATCTTTCCGTAATTTTGTATCTGAACTGTTCTTGAGTAATTTATCTACTGAAAACTAGGATAGTCTATTTTCAGACAAAAATAAAGTCGATGAAATGAAGTTGGATTTTAAAGCAAAGTTCGTTAAACTATGCGATAAATCCGTGCCTCAACATAAGTATACGAACAAGTATAATTCTGCAACGTGGATAACAAATAAATATTTATTACTTTAACCCTAAAAAGACCGGGATATTTAAGGTCTTGATACGGCCGGGAGGGGGGGGGGCATTATGAATTATGGGGGGGGGGCATTATGAAAATTTGCACGCATGTCAAGTAAAGTGTATAAAATACTATTGTAAATTTAGTTTTTTGAAAAATTCACTCATGTGCATATTTATGGTACTTTATGCAAATAAGGTCATAAAATTCACCTTTTGTACCCATAAATCAAATATTCTTTATATCTAAGCATTCTTTTTCACTATATGTATTCGTTAGACAATTTGAAACAATAATACGACAATAAATTTGGAAGAGCTAGGTTATTCCTTATGTAATCTCTTGTTTTGAAAATTTCTAATGTATTTCTTTGTTTTTTTCAACTTTTGTATTTATTTTGAATTTCTAACTACAATTTAACTATTTTGACTCCCAAAACAAACACCTAAACTTTAAACAATACCCAATAACCAATGTTTTATCACTTTTTAGGAAAAATGACATTTCCATATGTTATTTACACAAATCGCGAAAATGAGCTATTTTCGGGCTGACATGTAAAGACAAAAGGTCACGTGACCTCGTAACCGTACCCCCGATTTTCAAAATAATTGTTTTAAAAGATGCGCAAGACTCGAAAGAAAAAAGTCAGCGAGCGGCGCACAGTGTGCTAGGGAGGAACCAAAGTGCGCCAAAACTCATTTTGGGGGATTTATCTTTTATAAATTAAGAGGAAATCAGGGGCGGCCGAGCGACTTTCAAAGTAGGGGGCACCAACAAAAAAGGGCACTTTCTGGAAAAAAGGGCACCTACAGTGGAAAATCTGAAAGCGAAAATATACAATTTTTAGACATTGGTATATACCCCTACATTGTGATTACATTATCAGGGATGATTTCAATATTTGTTTCTCGTCATACATCATACAAGATATCGCTTAAGCATCAAACTTTACAGTTGGGTGTGATGTCTGAATATGCATTTACGAGCGAGCGAAGCGAGCGAGAAAAAATTTAAAGATCTGTGAGGTCGCAGTGCGAAAAATTACATCTTATAAAGAGGAAAAAAGCCAATCGTGATGGGGTTATAAGCACATTCTCATAACGGAAAAAGGGGACAATTATCGAAAGGGATAAGACACTTATTAGAAAAGAAAAGGAGCACGTGTATAAGTACAAAGGATAATTATAAGAGGTGAAAATGAGGCATTTTTTCACCTGAAAAGAGGCACTTACCAGTGATGAAAAGGAGGCGTTTACGAAAATGGGAAATAGGCATTTGTTCACCCATCAGATTTTGATAGTGGCATTTATGAGAGGTGAAAAGGGGATAGGTACCTTATTAGAAAGGAAAAGGGGCAAGTATCATTATTAAAAGGGGAATTATCAGAGTTGCAAAGGGGCACTGACCAGATACGAAAAGGGGCACTTATGAAAATGTAAAAGGGGCACTTATAATAAAGGAAAATGTGCATTTGATGAATAAAAAAGGGGACACCGTTTAGATGTTTAAAAAGGGCAGTTATGAGAAGGGGAAGGAGCTCTTTCTTTTTAATGGGGGCACTTATCATAAGGAAAAGGGGTACTTATTAGAAAGGGAAAGGGGAAGTTATGAGAAAATAAGAAGGGCACATGTTAAAATGAAAGGTGCGCTCATCCGAGTTTAAAAAAGGGGTAGTTATTAAAAGGAGAAGGGGCACTTCTTACAAATGAAAAAAGGGGAAGTTGTCAAAGTAAAAGGAGCACCTCTCAGTTTTTAATAGGGCAATTATCAGAGGTGAAGGGGGCACTTATTAAAAGTGAAAAGGGGCACTTCTCGTACCTGAAAAGAGGCACTTACTAGAGGTTAAAAAGGGCACTTATTCAAGATAATTTCAAGATTTATGAGAATGGAAAATGGACACTTATTGCAAAGGAAAATGGGAACATGTCGAAGGAAAAGGGGCACGTGTCAAAAATAAAAAGGGCACTCGTCAGAGGTGAAAAGGGGAAGGGGCAATTTTACTAAGTAATAGGGGCACTTGTCAAAGTAAAAGGGGCACCTTTCCTATGTAAAAGGGGCACCTTTCCTATGTAAAAGGGGCACTTCTTACAAAATAAAAGGGGCACTTTTCCTATGTAAAAAGGGGCACTTTGGGGGTATCTGAAAAAGTGGGGGGGGGGCAATGTGCCCCCCCCCCCCGGGAGGGCCGCCTCTGGAGGAAATGATTGGATTTCCAGGGATTTCCGCTTAAATTTGATTACCAACATTTTCTTTGATGTCTAAGCTTAAAAGTTGATACCAGATTTGGCTGCCCGATTCTGCCCGTTATTATGTTAGAGCAGTTTTCCTTGCAACATTGCACCGAAAAATGTGTTTATTTTGGTCCGCGGTGTGAGAACAAGTGTTACGCGCCCCAACGCGCCGTGATTTATGACCGCGAATCCTTCATGATTCAGCCGCGGACTCCCCCCCCCCCCCCAAAAAAAAAAAAAAATAAATAAATAAATAAAAAATTCGGGGCAATGTGGCAAGGGAAATCGGCACTTAAATAACAACGGGCAAGATCGGGCAGCCAAATTTGGTAAAAACTTAAAGCTTAGACATCAGATAAAATGGTGGTATTAAAATTTAAGCGGTACTCCGCAGAACTCTAAATATTTCCTCTGGAGTTATACAAAACATGGATAATTAGTCCATTTTTCAGTGAATTACCCTATAGGATATCATAAAGATTGTGTTTCTATTAATTTTAACCCATTCATGCAACGAAATGAACTATCAGGAATATGTGAGGGCAATTTCATATCAATAACTTAAAAACTTCATAAGTCACTTTTGCACTAAAACTGTGAATATGTAGGATTTTGCTGTTTGAAGGGAGTAAATTTATACCCTTATTGTGCATACCGGAATTAAATATTTTACTGAGGTATTCCTTAATGTGTTACCTTACAACTGGGCAAGAAAGAAATAGAAAAGAAAAAAAAAATCACCAAAAATGAGTTTGGGCGCACTTTGGTTCCTCCCTGGCCCACTGTGCGGCGGGGCGCCATCCGTATGCGTTCCCGAACAATCAGGAAAATCGCGGAGGGGGGGGGGATAATGCCCCCCGGCCTTATTAGAGTTAAAGATACCATGTCCCTTTTGCAGCCAACATCAAATTCTGTAGAACTTTGCAGGGATTATGAATATGTCATGTATGTCCTATTTGTGAAATTTAAACGTTAGCAGTGTTCTAATATTCAAATTATGCAAGGAAACCCATTTACTTGCTAGACTTCACTGCCAGACACTATTGAGTGACTGACTGGCTTTTTTCATCTTTGGTAATAACACACATAAAATGAGTTGTAAAGGGTACATGAGCAATGGTCTACATCAATAACCCACTTCTTGTAATGGCCAAACTTAAACTGATTGAATCTTTGCGCAGCATAAAACGTACGACCATTCGGTACAATGGTCTAACTAGGTTTTAACTAGGCGTTGTGGCGTGCGCCTGTAATCCAGCTAAAAAGTGGAAGTTACAAACTGATTCAGCCGAGGACACAGGTTCGAAACTGAATCACGTCTTTCGGATGGTGACGTTTAAAGGTCGGTCCCAGACGTAAATAATCATATCTGATTGATACACGTCTGTAAAAACCCAATACACACACACACACACACACACACACATACAATGGTCTAAAAAATCAGACTATTACTTACTGGCTCTATAGCTCCTTTTCATTTTTTTGGCCTGCAAATGTGACATAGTACGTTTAAAGAGACAGAGATTCCTATTAATCAAAATTGTATCGTTTCAAATCCGTATCATATACAAACTAGAGGGACTACGTTTTGAAACACTATACAAAATTCAAACTGGTTTAAGCATTTGTTTACTTACATGTTTTTGTACCAAAAATCGAAAACATGCATTGAAAATATGATACGTTAGCGTTGTATTTAAACGCTTAAAACGCAGGTACATTGGCACTTTACTCGTCAGTCAGTTTATCCGCTAATTATTAAAGCAAACAGTTTTGTCTC
This sequence comes from Strongylocentrotus purpuratus, assembly GCF_000002235.5. NCBI lineage: Eukaryota > Metazoa > Echinodermata > Echinoidea > Camarodonta > Strongylocentrotidae > Strongylocentrotus > Strongylocentrotus purpuratus. Next base: position 12,553,373 of record NW_022145597.1, on the reverse strand, counting down.
TTACTGTTAGATATTGTAAGGTTTATCCGTCACAAGCACTATTTCTGTCAAAAAATTGGTTGAATCGTTTGAATACAAGCACATACAAATTTAGAGTGCAGAGTTTAAGCGTTTACGCAATTAAGTGATTTTTGTTTTTGTCTGAAACGGGAATATTACCGTAGGCCTAAGTCAAAAAAATTGCAAATTGACCTCTACCAAAGATGGAATGGAATTTTTTAATTTTGTTTTATTACCAACAACTTATACTAAAAATGATTAAAAGAATATGAAGTCGAATCATAAAGAATAATGATGGAATTTAAAATGTTTTGAATCAAATGTTCAATGAGATTGCAGATGTAGCATATTTACTGTAAACTGGGATCCAAGCATTCAAAACTGCAATGTGCCTATTGCAGATAACATTTTTTCTTTCAGATATGAGTGAAAAGTTCGGTTTGAAGTAATAAAAAGATATCGACACAGGTAAAGAATATGGTATTTATAGGTTGGACACAACCTCGATTAAAGTGTCTGTGGAAAGCATTGGATGTTATACCTCATGATAAATTGCTACATTTCATTCAATGATATGAATATAATTGGTTCAAATTGTACATTACAAACAGAATCCAATGCGTCTCAACACAAAGCGCATGTGTCAATATGATGTGAAATCGCAGCGCAGGCAGTGACGCAACAGTACATGCGCGTCTGAAAACGTTGATGATGCAATTACCGTGTTTACACAGTGACTCGGCTCGGGGGTTGAATCCGCGAGCCGTGCTCAACCCGGCAATTTTATGTCATATAAACGGAATCTCTGTGATCCGCAAGCCGTGTCAAATCCGCCTTTTTAGATCCGCCAGAATGACAGGTTTCAACCCGCGAGCCGTCCTCAACCCGGCAATTTTATGTAATGTAAACGGGATCTCTGTGATCCGCGAGCCGTGTCAAATCCGCCTTTTTAGATCCACCAGAATGACGGGTTTCAACCCGCGAGCCGTGCTCAACCCGGCAATTTTATGTCATGTAAACGGGATCTCTGTGATCCGCGAGCCGTGTCAAATCAGCCTTTTTAGATCCGCCAGAATGACGGGTTTCAACCCGCGAGCCGTGCTCAACCGGCAATTTTATGTCATGTAAACGGGATCTCTGTGATCCGCGAGCCGTGTCAAATCCGCCGTTTTAGATCCGCCAGAATGACAGGTTTCAACCCGCGAGCCGTGCTCAACACTGCAGTTTTATGTCATGTAAACGAGATCTCTGTGATCCGCGTGTCGAACTCAGCTACCTAGCGCGTACCTTCTCTGCTGATGCTAAATACCCCGCATTGTGACGTCATTGTGCCCCGCGGGTGGTGTTGAACTCGCCTTTTTTGTTTCCGTATAAACGCGATCGAAATTGCCCTCTGCGTAGGGTTCAACCCTGCTTGAGGATTCAACCCCCGAGCCGAGTCACTAGGGAGTTTTCGCACGGCGACGCAAGTGCTGACTACGGGGTAAATGAGCTCGCTACCCCGTATACCGATGGACAAATCTTAGCGGGGGATCGCACTCAGAGCGAAATTTCCGTGTAGCCTCCAAACCTACGACGCTAATCAGGCTGAATACCGTCGTAGGTTTGGACGCTACGCGGAAATTTTCGCTCTGAATGCGACCCCCCCGCTAAGATTAGGCGAGCAAGTACGGGGTGGCGAGCTCATTTAAATTCCCCGTAGTCAGCACTTACGTCGCTGTGCGAAAACTCCCTACTGTGTAAACACGGTAAATGTTTACTAGCAAATTAAAATGGCGGCCTTAACCGTCAAGGGGTGAAATTCCTGATTAACCTTGTAAGTAATAATATGAATGCTACCAACGGGAATTGTAAACTATTCTTTTTAGATTAAAAGATCAATCTGCTTCAAATTAAAGAAAATCGCATTAGCGGACTGACTTCACTAGAATTTATTATTTTTCTCATATGACTATACAGATGCTCGATTATTAAGATTTTAAGTGTTTGAATGTTTGTATCCAATGCTATTGTAAATTCTTCCAAAATCGGCTCCTACTCGGATTGAATAGTGTGCGGTGGGCTTGACAGTTTATGTCATTTAAAAAAGCACAACCGCGTCTTATCTGAACGAGCCCCAAACAATCCGTTTAAAGTCTCGCAAATTGGCACAAAAATTTAAATACTGATAACAAATATCAATGCGAGGCAGCGTTTATTATCTTTACCAAAATATCTTTATAAATTTAGAATATCTTTCCTGATGATGATAATAATAATGATATGTATATATACTAATAACAATGGTGATGCTAATTATACAAAGAAGAAGAAGAAAGAAGGCGCGGATCCAGGGGGGGGCGAGCGGGCCTTGGCCCCCCCCCCCCCCCCCCGCCAAAAAAAAAAAAAAAAAGGAGAGAGAGAGAAGGGAAAGAAGGGAAAGGGAAAGAGGAGAGAAAGGGAAAAAAGAAGAGGAAGAAAAAAAGAAAAGAGGGAAGAAGGAGATCGGGAGGGGGGACTTGCCTCCCAGGCTGTTGCCCCCCCCCCCCCCCCCCATCAACAAATAAAAGAGAAGGAAGGAAAGCGCCAAATGTCGCCATACAAATGCTGTTCATCATCATCATCATCAGTTGCAATTTTCCCGCCAACAAGGTGTAGATCGGGGGGGGGGGAGGGGGGGGGGGGCTTTGGGGAAATAAAATTCATACGTGGTTTATTTCTGTTTCCTTAACGGTGGTTTACAAATAATGCTGAAATGGCATAATTTTTCGAGATTTTTCCTCACTTTTAAGTAAATTATATTTTATTATGCGTTTGTTGGAAAATGACAAATTCCTAAATTTACAGGCAAGAAAATGCTTCTTGAGATGCCTACATGTCAGGGCCCGCGGAACGGCGGGGATCGGGATCGTCGAGCCCCCCCCCCCCCCCCCCACACACACTTTGTTTTGAAAAATATATTAAAGAGAAATAGAAAAAAAGAGAGCAAGAAAAATAGTTAACTGCCTGTGTCACATTATAATGAGGTATCAAAATATGCTTATCTAACCATGATTAAATGCTTAAAACCCCGAGGGCTCTGCCCCCCTGATTCCACCTAGGGCCCTAAGGCGGGCCCTTAGATGCTCATCTGACGGTAATTTAATGCCTAAAACCCCTGATTTCTGGGTGCTCTGCCCCCTGGACCCCACGCCAAATATTGTCCTGGCAGTGTCACAAAATAATAAGGTATCAAAAAATGCTCATCTGACCGTAATTAAGGCCTAAAACTCCTAAGCTTCCGGGGGCTCTGGCCCCTGGACCCAACCAAGAGCCCTAAGGTGGGCCCTTGATACTCATCTGACCGTAATTGAGTGCCTAAAACCCTTGAGCGTCCGGGGGCTCCGCCCCCTGAACCCCACGCCAATTAGTGACCTGCCAGTGTCACAATTAGGTATAAAAAAAATGCTCATCTGACCGTAATTAAATGCCTAAAACCCTGAACTTCCGGGGCTTTGCCCCCTGGACCCCACCTAGGGTCCTAAGGCGGATCCCTGAATGCTAATCTGAGCTTCCGGAAGCGGACAAGGCATCAACATATGTTCATCTAACCGTAGGCGGGTAGCCAGGGGGGGGGGGGGGAGGGGTGAGGTGGTCTCCCCCCAAAAAGAGAGGAGTGAAAAGGAAGAGGACGTAGGAAGAAAAGGGAGTAGACAAAGAACATTTTTGAAATTCAGACAGAATTAAGAGTCAAGAACGGTACAACGAATCGTCTTCTTTCTCTAATAATTGAATAAAACGTCAAAGCTTCGCGCTTCGCGCAGAAAGGTGGGGGTGAAACTTAATTCAGACAAGGATTAAGAGTCGAGAACGGTACAACGAATCGTCTTCTTTCTCTAATGATTTAATTACGTAAAAGCTTCCGCGCTTCGCGTGGGAGGGGAGGGGGGGGAACTGAATTTAGACGATGATTAAAAGTCATAACGGTACAACGAATCGTCTTTTTTCGCTAATGATTTGTTGAAACTTAAAAGCCTCAGCGCTTCGCGCGGGAGAGGGAAAATAAATTCAGACGAGGATTATTTTCGAGAGCGGTACAACGAATCGTCTTCTTTCTCTAATAATTTAATGAAAAGTCGAAGCTTCCGCGCTTCGCGCGGGAGGGGAGGGAACTGAATTTAGACAAGGATTAAGAGTCGAGAACGGTACAACGAATCCTTTTCTTTCTCTGATGATTTAATGAAACGTTAAAGTTTCCGCACTTCGCGTGGAAGGGGGGAAACTAAATTCAGACGAGGATTATTTTCGAGAGCGGTACAACGAATCGTCTTCTTTCTCTAATAATTTAATGAAACGTCGAAGCTTGGGCGCTTCGCGCGGGAGGGGAGGAAACTGAATTTAGACAAGGATTCAGAGTCGAGAACGGTACAACGAATCGTCTTCTTTCTCTAATAATTTAATGAAACGTCGAAGCTTCCGCGTTTCGCGCGGGAGGGGAGGGAACTGAATTTAGACAAGGATTAAGAATCGAGAACGGTACAACGAATCGTCTTCTTTCTCTGTTGATTATTTTATTGAAACGTTAAAGTTTCCGCGCTTCGCGCGGGAGGGGGGGGGGGGAAACATAATTCAGAGGAGGATTATTTTGGGGAAAGGTACAACGAATCGTCTTCATTCCCTAATGATTTAATGAAACGTAAAAGCTTCGGCGCTTCGCGCGGGAGGGTGGGGGGAAACTGGAGTTAGACGAAGATTAAGGGTCGATAACGACACATAATTCAGACGAGGATTATTTTTGGGAACGGTAAAACGAATCGCCTTCTTTCTTTAATAATTCATTGAAATGTAGAAGCTTCCGCGCTTCGCGGAGGAGGTAGGGGAAAAACTCGCCCCTCCCTGCACCCAACCCCCCCCCCCCCCCTATTACGCCACTGCTGGTCACCATTACGTACCAATATTTGGCTCGTATAATTTCAAATTTGGGCCTCCCCCCTAAGAAATCCTGGATCCGCGCCTGGAAGAAAGAGCACTTATTGAATAGTTGAAAGATCTATAAATCAACAACATAATACGGACGTCAATCATCCGGACAGACAAAACATACCAGTGCTTGCTGATACACCTTTCCAAGCTGGATAGTTTTCTATAGCATTCAGCACCAATCCCTGTACTACTGACCTCCGCCAGGAGTTAGAGCAAAGATCATCAGTGATGTATTCGGCAGACCTGGTCCAGAACTCGTCCTCAAATATCTCGTGCATGCTCTTTAACCTTATTTTGATAGGTTCTGTACAAAAAAAAGTTGATGAAAGTTCATTACATCAATTATTAGGTGGTCTGTCAACGACAGATCACCTATTGTTTTCGTCAGAATTTTCTTTCTTTATCAGGTGGGCTGTATCTAATACAGACCACCTTATATTTTTGTTAAAATCGCCTTTATTATTATTTCTTTATTTTTCTTATTTCGACCCACTTTTTTGTGAGCAAGATAACTTGAAAATGGTTCAATCAAATACCTTGAAATTTGGCACACATATGTATAGGCATTAGAACAAAACACAGAAATTTGTTCAACCTTGACCTTGACTGATGACGTCATCTAGGCGCCATTTTGTAAAATTTTCTGAAAATAAACTCTTGATCATATCTTCATAACCAAAAGCCATTTCTCATTCATATTTATCATGATCAAGGTCAATATCCGTCCGGTCAATTTCGGGTCAAAAAATGCGCGCGTGCGCGTACGTCCGCGCGTCAATGCGCGCGCAAAATTTTAAAATGCTCAAAATCGTCTCAAATTTTTTTTGCATACGTTTTAGGTCATTTTAAGCATTTTATAAAAAATCGCGCACACGAGCATGCGCGCGCGTTTTCGCGCGTAACACCATTACATAACAAAGAATCGCCATTTTTTTTTCTTTCATGATAATTCCCATATTTTTTCAAACAATTTGAGACCATGTTCATCTCTTTATGACCATTAATTTTAAGATGAGCGTCCATTCAAGATAAATGTCCGTGCGCGCGAGCTCTTATAATACATAGCATATATGGGCAAAAACATGCCTATACAAAATCCATTATAGCTCTTTGGAATGCACCGGGATCCTCAATTTGTTTTCATATTTAGATAGAGTATGATTCGGAGATATGATTTCATGTCTCATTTGGCCATTAAGTGTATCGTGACATCATCATAATGGCCTTAGAACTCAAAATACGAATTTGCATATTATGACGTCAGCATATTTATGTAAAATTGATTGTATCTCTGTAAATATTGTTCGATTTTCTTCCAATTTTCGATATGTTGTAGCTAAGGCAATTCTCTACAAGTTTAAAAATTACCATTTTTCGTTTTGATGACGTCATCATAGTGAAAATTTCGATTAAAGGCCTCATGTCAGAAATGTCACAATTTGCGTGTTATGCCTATAGAAGGTGAATTTCGTTCACGTCATGAATCTACATGATCCTGTTTTTTAAGAATTTTAAAGCAGTATCTCGCTTATTTTTGCTCTATTTTGTCTCAAATTTTAGTTGACCAGCCCACCTATACTTGTTCCAAACAAGTATTATATGTCTAGTATATTTTTCTTATTTCTAACCACTTTTTTGTGAACAAGATAACTTGGAAATGGCTCAATCAAATGCCTAGAAATTTGGCACACATATGTATAGACATATGTACAAAGCACAATAACGTTTTCAACATTGACCTTCACTGATGACGTCATCTAGGCGCCATTTTGTAAAATTTTACGAAAATCAACTCATGATCATATCTTCATAACCAAAAGGTATTTCTCGTTCATATTTATCATGATCAAGGTCAATATCCGTCCGGTCAATAAAAGGTCAAATAACGCGCGCCTGCGCGTACGTCCGCGCGTCAATGCGCGCGCAAAATTTTGAAATGCTCAAAATCGTCTGAAAATCATTTTGCATACGTTTTAGGCCATTCTAAGCATTTTATAAAAAATCGCGCGTACGAGCATGCGCGCGCGTTTTCGCGCGTAAAACTTTTGCACAACATTGAATTGCTTTTTTTTTTCTTTCATAATATACCACATATATTTACAAACAAATTGATGCCACGTTTGTCTCTTTATGACTATTAATAACGGATTGATCGACCGTTTAACAAAAATTTCCGTGCGCGCGAGCTTTTGTAATACATAGCAAATATGGGCAAAAACATGCCTATACAAAATCCATTGTAGCTCTTTAGGATGCAAGGTGACCCCAATTTGTTTTCATATTTTAATAGAGTATGATTCGGAGATATTGTTTCATGTCTCATTCGACCCTCAATTAACTCATGACGTCATCACAATGGCCTCCGAACTCAAAATTCCAATTTGCATATTATGACGTCAGCATATTTATGGAAAATTGATTGTATCTCTGTAAATATTGATTGATTTTCTTCCAAATTTTGATATGTTCTAGCTGAGACAATTCTCTACAAAGGCAATTGCTATTATTTTTCATTTTGACAAAGGCATGGCGTATTTTTGCGATTAAAGGAGGCATGTAAATTTTTTACATTTTGCGTGTATTCTCTATGGGATATGACTTTTTCTCAAAACTCTATTCTACATTCCCGTCTTTTGCGAGCAATATCTACGTCGTTTTAGCTTCGTTTACGCTGAACTTCGAGTATGTTGTAGATGAGACAAAAAGCTATCTCAAATGTACCCTTTATTTTGTCTCAATTTTTTGTTGGATCAGCCCACCTATACTTGTTCCAAACAAGTATTACAAATCTAGTTATATATTTTTCTTATTTCTAACCACTTTTTTGTGAACAAGATAACTTGGAAATGGCTCAATCAAATGCCTAGAAATTTGGCACACATATGTATAGACATATGTACAAAGCACAATAACGTTTTCAACATTGACCTTCACTGATGACGTCATCTAGGCGCCATTTTGTAAAATTTTACGAAAATCAACTCATGATCATATCTTCATAACCAAAAGGTATTTCTCGTTCATATTTATCATGATCAAGGTCAATATCCGTCCGGTCACTAAAAGGTCAAATAACGCGCGCGTGCGCGTACGTCCGCGCGTCAATGCGCGCGCAAAATTTTGAAATGCTCAAAATCGTCTGAAAATCATTTTGCATACGTTTTAGGCCATTCTAAGCATTTTATAAAAAATCGCGCGTACGAGCATGCGCGCGCGTTTTCGCGCGTAAAACTTTTGCACAACATTGAATTGCCTTTTTTTTTTCTTTCATAATATACCACATATATTTACAAACATATTGATACCATGTTTGTCTCTTTATGACTATTAATAACGGAATGATCGACCGTTTAACATAAATCTCCATGCGCGCGAGCTCTTGTAATACATAGCATATATGGGCAAAAACACGCCTATACAAAATCCATTGTAGCTCTTTAGGATGCAAGGTGACCCCAATTTGTTTTCATATTTTAAAAGAGTATGATTCGGAAATATTGTTTCATGTCTCATTTGACCCTCAATTAACTCATGACGTCATCATAATGGCCTCCGAACTCAAAATTCCAATTTGCATATTATGACGTCAGCATATTTATGGAAAATTGATTGTATCTCTGTAAATATTGATCAATTTTCTTCCAAATTTTAATATGTTCTAGCTGAGACAAATTTCTACAAATGCAGTCAGTACTATTCTTCATTTTGACAAAGGTATCATGGCGTATTTTTGCGATTAAAGGAGGCATGTCAATTTTTTACATTTTGCGTGTATTCTCTATGGGACATGACTTTTTCTCAAAACTCGATTCTACATTCCCGTCTTTCGCGGGCAACATCTACGTCATTTTAGCTTCATTTACGCTGAACTTCGAGTATGATGTAGCTGAGACAATTAGCTATCTCAAATGTGCCCTTCATTTTGTCTAAAATGTTAGCTGGACCAGCCCACCTATACTTGTACCAAACAAGTATTACAAATCTAGTTATTATTATTCTTTATTTTTATTTATTTCTCCCCACTTTTTTGTGTAAAGGATAACTCAAGATCGGTTTAGTCAATTTCTTTCAATTTTGGGACGGTCATAGGTCATTGTCATGAGACGTGACAGCAACATTTTCAAGGTCATCAAGTCTTCATGACGTCATCCAGGCGCCATTTTGTGTTTTTTTTGGTACTTTTTACTCATGATCATATCTTCATAACGGAAAGGCATTTGTCATTCATATTTATCATGATTAAGGTCAATATCCGTCCGGTCAATTTCAGGTCAAAAAACGCGCGCGCATGCGTACGTCCGCCCGTCAGCGCGCGCGCAAAAAATAAAAATGCTCCAAATCGTCTCAAATTATTTTTGCATACGTTTCAGGCCATTTTAAGCGTTTCTAAAAAAACGCGCACACGTGCATGCGCGCGCGTTTTCGCGCGTACTGGTATTTTTCAACATAAAATCGCCAAATTTTCTCTGTCATCATATGTGGCACATTTTTCCAAGCATTTTGATACCTTGTTCACCTTTTTCTGCCCAGTAATAACGGAATGAGCGTCCGTTTAAAATAATGTCCGTGCGTGCGAGCTCTTGTAATACATAGCATACAGGGGCAAAAACATGCCTATACAAAATCCATTGTAGCGCTTTAGGATGCAAAGTGAACCCAATTTCTTTTTCATATTTTGATAGAATATGAATTGGAGATATGATTTCATGTCACATTTGACCCTCAATTAACTCATGACGTCATCATAATGGCCTCCGAACTCAAAATTTAAATTTGCATATTATGACGTAAGCATAATTACGGAAAATTGATTTTATCTCTGTAAATATTGATCAATTTTCTTTCGAATTTTGATATGTTCTACCTGAGAATATTCTCTACAAATGCAGTATCCACAATATTTCATTTTGACAAAGGCATCATGGCGTATTTTTGCGATTAAAGGAGGCATGTCAATTTTTCACATTTTGCGTGTGTTCTCTATGGGACATGACTTTTTCTCAAAACTGGATTCTACATTCTCGTCTTTCGCGAGCAATATCTCCGTCGTTTTATCTTTGTTTACGCTGAACTTTGAGTATGTTGTAGCTGAGACAATAAGGTATCACAAGTGTGCCCTTTATTTTTCGATCAGATGCCGGGATCATGCTCATATTTCACTTACAAAGTGGGATTTGAGAATTACATTTTCCGTTTACGTGTAATCTCTATGTGAAATGTTTTGGTATATCGGTAACGCACTTGACTTCCGACCTCGAGGTCCCTGGTTCGAGTCCGGGCGTCTCCAACAATTTTTTTTCTTCACTTTTTTTTCTTTTTGACCTTTCACTCTACCATCTCCTTTGAATATTAAAACACGTACAATCGCAAATAATGTAATAAACAACCATATTTACTTCACTATTACCCTATTATCACTACATCCATTACTTTTTGCGTGTAATCCTTATGGAAGATGACTTTTTCTCAAATCTTGATTCTACATTCTTGTCTTTTGCAAGCAATATCGCCGTTATTTCGGCTTGATTTTTGTTGGTTTTGAGTATGTTGTAGCTGAGACTATATACTATCTGAATGTTCTCTCATTTTTTTCAGTCTGTCATCGTAGTCTGTTGATGATAATCATCAACATCATCATGATCATCATGATCATCATCATCGTCATCACCATTACTACCAAGATCATCATCATGATGATCATCATGATGATCATCATTGTTTACATGTCTATATAACTTTTCCCTTTCTCATTATAGTAAATATTATAATCTATCATAAGACTTGAAGACAGACCACCTAATTCGTCCCCATGACGAATTAAATTTCTAGTTATTATTATTTTCGGCAATGACAAAGTAAAGAAAACTGTGAAAACAGAACAACATTAAGATTTGTGACTGAATCAGCATCGTAATATATCTTTATTTTTTTTAATTTTTGCACATTCCGCTGCTTTTTGGAAAGATGGTGTAATTCTAAAATAGTATGGAGTCAGACCTCACCATTCAGAGTTTCGCTTCCGATCGTGTAGCTAGTTTCGGACGAGCCGAACTCGTCTTCCTCCACCTCGTCACTGTTGAATTTCTCCATGTCAACCGCAAGGGAAGCACTATATCCATTATACTCACCCCCAGCGCTGACACTAGACGCAAACTATGGGGAGTACGGCATTAATAGAGCATTAATCTACCCTCTGTGACTATCTTTCTCTTTCTTTATGCTTTGTATTTTCTTAATCGCCATCATTTTCTGCTGACTAGTGCCCTCCCTCTCTCTCTCTCACACACACACACGCACACACGCACACACACACACACACACACTTTCTCCATAAGTAAGAATATAATTTGATTACTGCCCCAATGGAGAAAGCTCTTGGGAGAAAAACATAAATATATATTTGGCACGACAAACGGTAGAGTTGTCCTTGAATACGTGAACTTTACGAAAGTGACCAAATTGCTATTTTGTCATGTAGTGATCTTATAATTTCAAACACTTAATATATTTTCCCGCCCACTTTCATCAGAGTTGCATTCGAATTCGTGAAAAGGCGTTCAAGTTCGAACGGTTTTCGTCAACTCTCTGCTTTTCATTCTTTGGGCATTCAATTTCGTTTTATATCATCCCTTTAAAATTTTATTTATCCAATTTAAAGAAAAATCCATTCAATTTAGACGTTCGATTTCGTCCTTAGTACCAATTTCAATTTAATTTATAGGCACACACCTTCGCACTTTGAACGTTCGAATTAAATTAACATAAACAAGTTCTGTAGTTTTACGTAATTCTAACCGCAATTTTTTCACGTCATATTTATTTTTTTCACTGTTTTTAATTATATAATTTCACTTTCATTTTTAAAGTTTCATAATGTTTATTTTATTCATATTTATATAATTCTTTTCCTTCTATTCGAGATATTCTACCTAAGCCACCGCCATAGCCATGTATAAATGATTGTATGCGTATGAAGGTGGAGTTATGTGAGCTCTCGCTTCAATGACGGCTTTTTCAGAGGAATGAGATATTTCAATATATGGCAAAAGTCCCATTTCAAGGTTCATAAAGTTTGCATAATTTATTCAAACAGATACAGATTGCAAAGAACATAAACAAAACTTTAAAGACTGCCCAAATGCTATAAATGATTGTTTATTCGTGAATTTGAATACCTTAACGTTCATCAGGGCGGTGCAAGTTCGAATTTAAAGGCATTTACGTGCATTTTTAAATTTGAACGCGCTTTTTAAACGTTTATGTGAGAAAATCATGAAGTCGCATGCTAATATAATTTAATTGAATGAACTAATTAGCTTTTTGAATGTTGATCTCAGTGATCATTCAAATGCGCTGGAAATTGAATGATCGCATCGTTAAATCGGATGCAACTCTGAGGAAATTGGGCGGGAAAACCTATACTTTCTTATTATTGGCCCGATTTATTAAAAATTTACGCCATTCTGTTTCTCTATTGTTTTTCCCGCTTTCAGGCAAATGAAATTATAACGAGGGCTGGTTTTCCCTTTAAGTAATGTTCATGCGTACCTTAGCTGCGCAAGGCCAGCTGATCAGACATATACTCTGCACAATAGCAGGAATTAGCTAGCTGACTCTGCACACCTAAGGTGCGAGCAGACATTACTGCGAAACGTCCTCAAAGCATTTTTTGTATTACATCTTACGTTCTTTGAAGCGTATGTCACGAAAGATGACCTTTCTTCCTTCCTTTTGAAACTTTCAAGGATCCCTACTTCCACATATGTCACTACGTGCTGTTGAGAAAAAGAAAAATACGCATTAGAAAATCTAGAGGAACAAAAGAGAAAGTATAAAGGCGAAAATTAGTAACAGCTTTCGGGAGGAGGCTATGTGGGAGCTCCATCCACACGATTGCAGAAACTGAAATATAATAACTTGTACATAAATCATGTTCAGAGAATGTAAAATCATGTACATGTTCAAACAATTTTTAATACGTGACGCACAAAGCTGTGGAAATTGCCTTAGGCCAATTTCTTGAAAGTCTTTGCGATCGTGTTAATTGTATCTCAGTTAAGGGCTCTGACTCGCAGACGAGAGGTGCATGCAGGGCTTGATCTTTCCTTCTTGTTTATATTCTTCGACAAAACGTGTTACCAGATTTGTCCCTTTTATATCCTGCATCAACAATTTATTTTAAAAAAAAAAAAAAAAAAAAAAAAAATGTTTTGGAAAAAATGTCAATTTTTATCTAAAAAAGATTTAAAATATTTTGTTTTCATTAAATAAAGATCTGAAGAAAAAAAATTGATTCAATTAAAAAAAAAAAAAATCACAATTTTTTTTCAACTCCAAAATAGTAAACCAAAAAAGTACTCTCATAATAGTACTTTCTACAAATAGCTCAAATATTTTTGGTCATGTGACGAGCTCTCAACCAATCAAAAGCCAACAAATTTTTGATGCAGGATATAATGATAATTATACAAATTTCCAGTCAAGATGCAAATTCATCATAAATAGACTATTATAATATTCAAAATAAAAATCTATAACTTTGTTGTAATGATGAATAGGTGTATAGTATGTTACCGTTCCCCAGGTATCGATGAAAGTCATGTAGTCCGATTCATCCCAGGTGTTGGGCAGGCTACATGCCGTGGTAACGAAACCCCTGTCAAGTCGAAATTGATCAGCACGGGCGAGTGCAGTCTTTAAACGTAAACTACCACGATTCCTCACTGTAGTCCTATCGAAAAAAACTGATTCCTCAGTTTCAGTCTTTTGTTTTACTCTATTGTAGCCTACAATGAAAGCAAACAGGAAAACTGACAGATTATACATATGTTCACACACACACACACACACGCACGCACACACACACTTTTTTTTTTTGTAATAGTTTTTTTTTATTGACATAAATTCAAAACATTTACAGTACATACATTGTACAATTGATGAAAACAAAAATGAAATGAGTTGTATTATAAAACAAATAACCCCATCAAACCAAACACACTACTACTACTACCCCCCCCCCCCCCCATCCCCATCATGCGATACACACTACACCCGACCACACTTCCACCACACACTGCTCCTAGCCCCCTCAGAATAACCCAAATTGGAGCGACAGACAAAACCGAAACAATCTATTTAAAACACACACACACGCACGCAAACACACACACACACTCGCGCACACGCACGCACGCACACACACACATACAAATATATGTATAATACAGTTAACAATTGACTTATTCATACCCCTTGTAAATTGTCTTTTCTTTTTCGTAACTCAAGAATAAAAGGTGTAGTGGTTGAATTAGGCGCTTAGTTGATTTTTCTTAGATGTAAACATCAGTATGTGACAGTCTAAAGATAGATAAATCGAAAAAAAATAAAGGTAAAGACCAGTTTTGGAAACGCCCCCCTCTCAAAAAAATAAATGGAAGCTCTTATTACTAATCATGTGAAAGAATATGTTTTGACTAATACGTGATCATACAAATTTTTGCCGAGGAATCACCTACTAATTGATATATATGGTAAATTATTATATCTATTTGGACTTGATAGATATAACGCACGTGTCGCGCACGTGTGTTTAGTCCCATGTACATATTCCTGTGTACAGTGCTTGTAACTTTACCAGGACTGGGCAAAAAAAAATTCTTATCATTTTGACGATTCCAGAACCTTGCAGTACACACCAATACTTATATGCTAGATGACCAACCTTTTCTGATCGATTTTACAATACAATCGCATGACCATAACTGGTCTTTATCTATGTAGATTTTCCAGGATATGAAGTTAGCCTATTCGAAATTCCTTTCTATGGATTGGGACGCCTCCTCTCTTCCCTCCAGTGATCGCTTTAAAAATTAAAAAACACAACGGTGATACTTAACAATACACCCTCCTCTCTGCCAATGACAGCACATCTTCTAAGATCAGCGTAACTCCTAGGGTGACGGGGGTACTCTAATGGGTCGCCTTTTTTGCAAAAATATACCTAATCATGGGGTTTGATTTAGTTTTGGAAAATTCCCCCTAATGGCCCACTTTTAGATCTTAAAGAATTAACTGTTAAGTATCATACTTTGCTGTTGGGTGTAATGGTGTGAATATGCATTTGCCAGCGAGCGAGGAAAATTTTAAAGATATGTGAGGTCGCAGTGCGAAAAATTAGATCAAATAAAGAGGGGAAAACTTCCTGATGAGATTATAAGCACATTTTTATAACGGAAGACTGAAAAGATCTTTGATAGTCAGGCTAAAGCGCAAATCGCAGATACCAAAGTGATTAAAAATCATTTCACTTTTTTACCCAACGTGCTAATATTGGGTACACATTGTGAATATTATTACCCCAGTCATTGGATCCAATTACTAAAAGTGCATACATTTCGGCCAGGCGCAAAGCACCAGGCAATCTAACACATGTGTGCATCTTACTGGGTACATAGAGATTGGCAAATGTAGACTAGTGTCTTGCAGAAGGAAATTAGTGCCCCTGTGGCACTCGAACCGTAAACCATGTGATCCACAGTCCGGTGATATATCCACTAGACCACGACACCTCTACATATTATGTTAATCTAGTAAAATTCATTTGCAAACCGACGACTTACCAGTACTTGCACCAAATCTTGAGCTAGATAGTTCAGTATTCATTTCACCTAGAAAGAAAATAGGTAAAATCTTGAAAACGATCAACCTAAACGGCTGAATAAACGTGCATTATAAGTTAGCCCAATCATTCTGGATAGTTTTTTTTCCGGTAACGATGCAGACCCTTCGTCTTTTTCCTTCTTTAATGATGTTTACAAGAAAAGAAAAGGGCCTGCATCATTCTTGGAGAAAATCATGAATAAAAGTTATTTTCCTAATTTTGTTTATAAACACCCCGTTTTACAAAGATACCAACCAATCTATGTTTTAAAACATGCACTTAATTCGTTTAAAAAAAATTGTGCTTAAGGGATCAATACAGTCTGTGAAATTTAATCGAAGACAGACTTATGCTCAACCTCCAATATTTCACAAACCAATTGAAACTGTTAAAATATAATATGCTGGTATGTTTTCCCATGTAATATGATAGATATTATTCAGATTTTGCTAGATGACGGAGCGATAAATTTTCCCCCAAACGCTTTTCAAACTCAGACGCGCCTATGTTTGGATTGATGATCAGTTTCTGAAAGTTCAATGTGTTAAGGCTTGATCTGGCATTTTCTCTGGCGACAATCGCGGGCTTGATTTCGTCATAAGTTTAGGTATGATAGGATTAGGGTAAGAGTTAAAAAGAAGTGTTAGGTTAGGTAGGATGACGGTTACAATTAGATTTTAGCTTATGCGCAGGGTTAGGGTTGGGGTTAGGTTTAGGGTACGTACTTTGGCTAGATATAGTGTTGGGTCCTGGTTTTCGGTTAGTCAAGAATTATACCGGAACAATTATTACCAATTCAGTAATCACTTATTATCGAGTTCGTCGTTAATGTAATTTTATTTTAAGAATATACTCACCAGCTACTTCAACATAATGGTCCAGTTTTTTTGCATAACTTGAAGTACCATAATATGTTGTTTTCCATGATGTTTCTAGATCGCCGCTCCGCTCAGCGTAGTGCACTTCGTTTGCCTCAGGATTGCCTGGATCATAAGTCAGATCTATGACATGGTAAGTAACTAGAAGTCCGGGATCTAGACCTCCATTGCTATCTTCTCCCTCTGGGTTACCTTCCAGGATGTTATAGCCGATGCCGATGAATCTATCGCCACTGGCAGAGGAACGGTACACACCATGCATCATCAGCATCAGCATTAAGAAGACAGAAACAGCCTTTCCTGAGCCTATCATCTTTGCTCCGGCTCCTATGTGGATACTGCTGGTAACAAATAAACAAGGATTAAAACAAAAAACAAAAATAATTCAGAATAAAAGTAACGATCACCTCACTTAATTGACATGTATGCAAATGACACTAAACTATAAATCACCCATTACGGAATTTTTAGACTGTAGAATAAAGTTGTAGAGATTGCTTCAGATTTCAGATTTTCACATTTTACAATGTTATCACAAAATAAATGGTACAAACAAACTCGAAAACTATTGTCAGAGTCTACGACAGATAGTGGGTACTTCCTATGAATCCGTTTGCATGCAGTATTAATTGAAAAGACCAAATTAAAATGTAAATAATGGAGTATGGAGGAGCCTACGGTGAAAACTATATGCTTGTGGGTTACAGGCCCCAAGTTATAATAAGATTAAAGTTAGATCTCTCAACATGTTAATAGGCCTACATTAAATATATATCTTTATGTTTTTCAACCTATGAATGAATTCTGCTGAAATAGATGTTCAGCAAAACTCCAGCTTACAATGTTTCCAGTTAATGTAGTCAGAAATCACTCGATTTTAAATTGATATATTTATTTAACAGGACTTCCGATAACAAGTGGCCCATGAAGTGAACTATTTAATAAATATTAATAAGTATTAAAACCTGAAAATGTGGATAGCTCTCCTGTGGATGAAGCCGTTGAAGAAATACCGCCGTGGAATGTTGTTGCGTGAAGCCTTTCAGCGTGGCGAGGATGCACGAAAAGTGATGTTTGGAAGGAATGAATTCCTCTATTTATTTCACTGTGACATCATGTTCACGCCTATACTTCTTCTGTATGGACCAATCAGGAACACCGATACACTATAACACGTCCTGAGCATTGACCAATTGCAGTGGTCAATAAACCGGATATTTCATTTCAACTGTAGATCTGGAATAGGTCAGGAATCAATAATAATATCAAGTGACCTATAAATCCTTAAACATCATAGGTTGCAACTTTTATCTCTATCTCTATCTCTCTCTGTCTCTTCCTCATTCCCCCTTTTTGCAGTCTGTATAGTCCAGAATCTGGCCGTTTCTTTATATTACACACTTGATTCAAGCCGCCGAAGATGGTGTTATTAACGCACTCATAAATATGGCGTCCTAACTTAATGATCACGCCATCTTCGGTGGGACAGGTCGCATTGCTGGTGTGGTGGAGATCAAATTAAAAGGCCAGTTCTGGACTACAGATTTAGGAAGTGGGAGGGACTAAAAATCCTAAATCACCTTGCCTCTGAACCAGTTCTTTTGATGACCTTTCCTACGGCGTGCCAAATAATTGCTAGATGACATTTGTGTTATTTCCGTTTTTAAGCTATAATTATGGGTTGCAAGGTCAATGCAAAAAGGGCTGGTATACAATGCGTATCAACAACAAAGGTGTATCAAACTTTAATAGCTCCTAATTACAAATTCATATCCAATTTGACTTTGAAATTGATTTCACGATAAAAAGTAACGTATTTTCTGTCCAATGATACCATAATCATAATATTTCTGCTGTGGGTGAATGAGCATCAGGGTCTTTAGAAAGTGTTGTCAAAATCGCCTTGTTCCAAGTTTGGGTTAAGGAACCAATGTGGGTCAGGTCATATACATGTGCTTCTTTGGTTTTGAATCATTTTGAAAGGTACATTATGCCTCGTGCTTCAGTGGTTCAATGCTTAAAATGATGTAATGCATTTAGGTTTAAGCAGTACCTTTTTTTTCAATCCGCAGTTTAACATTTAATTATTTCAAACAGCCTACTAACTACTTGTCTCATGATATCTAAGTTCTCTCTGCTTACTTGTTCACTGCACCATTTCACACGCGGAAGGAGCATGAGGTGTTTATTTCGTATAGCGTATGAAAACTAAAAGCTTACTAAACCTAAATGCAAGAAAAGGCACATAATTATGATGATACACTGTAAAAGAAATTGACAGCAGACTTTCATGTTTAAAAAAGCTAACATCTCAAATAAACGTTATCCATTCTGTTTCACTCAATGACAAGGTTACCTTTAACAAGGGAAGTGAATGAATCAAGATTCTAATCATCATAAGAAAGATATTTCCTTGAGTTTAAGTTGATATTAACTCCTTTCTGTTTCCAACTGCCTAATATTCAATGATAACACACACAAAATGACTTTTGACCCACATTTATTACTGCAGCCCAAACATGGTACAAGAGGATTTTGACAATACTTTTTGAAAAGCCTGCTGTTTAGTTGTCATTGCCAGCACAATTGTGAAAACGGTATAATAATAGATAGGGTCAGTGGTGTAATGAGCTAAAACGTTCGGGGGGGGGGGGGGGGGCTGACAAAAAAAAATCCGAATCACCCCACTCTAACATGCTGGCCCCGCTGAACGTTTCTCAAAGTGGGGTCTAGGGGGAAAGCCCCGGCGGGGTTCAAAGATGGGGAAGCCACCGAAGCTCAAGGGGTATGGGCATCAGTGGCGGATCCAGGAATTTCTTACTGGGGCGGGGGCACAAAATGGCATGGGGTGAAATATATGTAAAACGGTGAAGCGACAGAACGAGGCTTTAACGGCGAGGAAGCGGAGTGACCAAGCAGGGGGTGAGTAAGAAGCATTTATCATTTTAGAACCAAATTAGACGCATTTTCAGGCACTTCCTGGAGTAATATGACGTAAAATTGCTTTCTCCTACCGCTTCCAAGAGTAGGGATCTTTTGCAATTTGAGAACCACATTTGGCGCATTAATGTCCACCGGCACTTCATGGAAAAAAAGAGGCCTTCTGATTGGTTAGAAGTTAGAGAAAAGTGATCTGTCACGTCGTGAAACGTCGTATAAATTATGCTTTGAGCCCCACAATGCACAAAGACGGTGGTCCAGTACTTCACCAGTAGTACTTGCAAAAATTATCTCGAGTGTATAAACTGTGTCCATATCTGGGGCGTCGTTAGATCTTGTTCAGTGGGGGAGGGGGAGGTGTAGAGGCCTCCGATTACCGACAAAACGAGCCACCAATATTATTACCGACAAATATAAAAATGCCAAAGTCCAAATGTCTACAAATATAATCCTATAAACCCAGGGCCAGGAACTAAGTTATTTTTCAGTTTTCCCCTCCCGCGCCAAGCGCGGAAGCTTTGACACTTCACTTAATTATTAGAGAAAGAAGACGATCCGTGGTACTGTTCTCGACTCTTACAGCTTGTTTCGCCCCTCCCGCGTAAAGCGTGGAAGCTATGACGTTTCATTTATTATTAGAGAAAGAAGACGAATCATTGTACCGGTCCCGACTCTTAATCCTTGTCTGAATTCAGTTCCCCCCTCCCTCCCGCGGTAAGCGCGGAAGCTTTGACGTTTTTAACAAGTATTACTCTTAATCCTTGTCTGAATTCATTTTCGCTCATCCCGCGCGAAGCGCTGAAGCTTTCACGTTTCATTAGATTATTAGAGAAAGAAGACGATTCGTTGTATCATGTTCTTGTCTGAATTCAGTTCCCCCCCCCCCTCCCGCTCGAAGCGCGGAAGCCTTGACACTTCATTAAACTATAAGAGAAAGAAGACGATTCATTGTACCGGTCTCGACTCTTAATCTTTGTCTGAATTCAGTCCCCCTCCCCCGCTCGCGCGAAATGTGGAAGCTTTGACGTTTCAATAAATTATTACTCTTTACCCTTGTCTGAATTTACTTTAGCCCCCTGCGCGAAGCGCGGAAGCTTTTACGTTTCAATAAATTTATAGAGAAAGAAGACGATTCATTGTACCGTTGAACCGTTCTCGACTCTTAATCCTTGTCTGAATTCCGCCCCCCCCCCCTTTCGCGCAAAGCGCGGAAGCTTCGACGTTTCTATAAATTATTACTATTAATCCTTGTCTGAGTTCATTTTCGCCCATCCCGCGCGAAACGCGGAAGCTCTCAAGTTTCATTAAATTATTACTCTTAATCCTTGTCTGAAATCATTTTCGCGTTTCATTAATTATTAGAGAAAGATTAAGACGATTTGTTGTACCGTTTTAGAATCTTAATCCTAGTCTGAATTAGTTGCCCCCCCCCCCCCAACTCCATAGTTTTTACACGTACATCTAACTTCCTAGAAACACACGAATTATTATACCAGTTGCAGTTTGGGTTTCGAGCAAAATACAGCACTACTCAGCAGTGGCGTACGCAGGATTTTTTTTCAAGGTGGGGTTTTAACATTTTGAAATTATTATTATTTTTTAAATCTTTTTTATTAAAAAAATAAATAAATAAAATAAAATAAAATCAATACTCAAAGGGGAAGGGGGGGGGGTCCGAAAAAAATACACATAAACAAAACTCAAGGGGGGGGGGGGTTAACCCCAAACCCCGCCAAAGATGGTATTATCAACGAACTCATAAATATGGCGTCCTAACTTAATGATCACGCCATCTTCGGTGGGGCAGGTCGCATTGCTGGTGTGGTGGAGATCAAATTAAATAGGCCAGTTCTGGACTACAGACTTAGGAAGTGGGAGGGACTAAAAATTCTTAATCACCTTGCCTCTGAACCAGTTCTTTTTTATGACCTTTCCTACGGCGTGCCAAATAATTGCTAGATGACATTTGTGTTATTTCCGTTTTTAAGCTATAATTATGGGTTGCAAGGTCAATGCAAAAAAGGGCTGGTATACAATGCGTATCAACAACAAAGGTGCATCCAACTTTGATAGCTCCTAATTACAAATTCATATCCAATTTGACTTTGAAATTGATTTCACGATAAAAAGTAACGTATTTTCTGTCCAATGATACCATAATCATAATATTTCTGCTGTGGGTAAATGAGCATCAGGGTCTTTAGAAAGTGTTGTCAAAATCGCCTTGTTCCAAGTTTGGGTTAAGGAACCAATGTGGGTCAGGTCATATACATGTGCTTCTTTGGTTTTAAATCATTTTGAAAGGTACATTATGCCTCGTGCTTCAGTGCTTCAATGCTTAAAATGCTGTAATGTATCTAGGTTTTAGCAGTACCTTTTTCAATCCGAAGTTTAAAATTTAATTATTTCAAACAGCCTACTAACTACTTGTCTCATGATATCTAAGTTCTCTCTGCTTACTTGTTCACTGCACCATTTCACACGCGGAAGGAGCATAAGGTGTTTATTTCGTATAGCGTATGAAAACTAAAAGCTTACTTAACCTAAATGCAAGAAAAGGCACATAATTATGATGATACACTGTAAAAGAAATTGACAGCAGACTTTCATGTTTAAAAAAGCTAACATCTCAAATAAACGTTATCCATTCAGTTTTACTCAATGACAAGGTTACCTTTAACAAGGGAAGTGAATGAAGTCAAGATTCTAATCATCATAAGAAAGATATTTCCTTGAGTTTAAGTTGATATTAACTCCTTTCTGTTTCCAACTGCCTAATATTCAATGATAACACACACATAATGACTTTTGACCCACATTTATTACTGCAGCCCAAACATGGTACAAGAGGATTTTGACAATACTTTTTGAAAAGCCTGCTGTTTAGTTGTCATTGGCAGCACAATTGTAAAAACGGTATCATAATAGATAGGGTCAGTGGTGTAATGAGCTAAAACGTGCGGGGGGGGGGGCTGACAAAAAAAATCCGAATCACCCCACTCTAACATGCTGGCCCCGCTGAACGTTTCTCAAAGTGGGGTCTAGGGGCAAAGCCCCGGCGGGGTTCAAAGATGGGGAAGCCACCGAAGCTCAAGGGGTATGGGCATCAGTGGCGGATCCAGGAATTTCTTACTGGGGCGGGGGCACAAAATGGCATGGGGTGAAATATATGTAAAACGGTGAAGCGACAGAACGAGGCTTTAACGGCGAGGAAGCGGAGTGACCAAGCAGGGGGTGTGTCTGGGAGGGGGTTCTGGCCCGCTCCCAGAGTAAGAAGCATTTGTCATTTTAGAACCAAATTAGACGCATTTTCAGGCACTTCCTGGAGTAATATGACGTAAAATTGCTTTCTCCTACCGCTTTCAAGAGTAGGGATCTTTTGCAATTTGAGAACCACATTTGGCGCATTAATGTCCACCGGCACTTCATGGAAAAAAAGAGGCCTTCTGATTGGTTAGAAGTTAGAGAAAAGTGATCTGTCACGTCGTGAAACGTCGTATAAATTATGCTTTGAGCCCCACAATGCACAAAGACGGTGGTCCAGTACTTCACCAGTAGTACTTGCAAAAATTATCTCGAGTGTATAAACTGTGTCCATATCTGGGGCGTCGTTAGATCTTGTTCAGTGGGGGAGGGGGGGGGGAGGTGTAGAGGCCTCCGATTACCGACAAAACGAGCCACCAATATTATTACCGACAAATATAAAAATGCCAAAGTCCAAATGTCTACAAATATAATCCTATAAACCCAGGGCCAGGAACTAAGTTATTTGTCAGTTTTCCCCTCCCGCGCCAAGCGCGGAAGCTTTGACACTTCACTTAATTATTAGAGAAAGAAGACGATCCGTGGTACTGTTCTCGACTCTTACAGCTTGTTTCGCCCCTCCCGCGTAAAGCGTGGAAGCTATGACGTTTCATTTATTATTAGAGAAAGAAGACGAATCATTGTACCGGTCCCGACTCTTAATCCTTGTCTGAATTCAGTTCCCCCCTCCCTCCCGCGGTAAGCGCGGAAGCTTTGACGTTTTTAACAAGTATTACTCTTAATCCTTGTCTGAATTCATTTTCGCTCATCCCGCGCGAAGCGCTGAAGCTTTCACGTTTCATTAGATTATTAGAGAAAGAAGACGATTCGTTGTATCATGTTCTTGTCTGAATTCAGTTCCCCCCCCCCTCCCGCTCGAAGCGCGGAAGCCTTGACACTTCATTAAACTATAAGAGAAAGAAGACGATTCATTGTACCGGTCTCGACTCTTAATCCTTGTCTGAATTCAGCCCCCTCTCCCCCGCTCGCGCGAAATGTGGAAGCTTTGACGTTTCAATAAATTATTACTCTTTACCCTTGTCTGAATTTACTTAAGCCCCCTGCGCGAAGCGCGGAAGCTTTTACGTTTCAATAAATTTATAGAGAAAGAAGACGATTCATTGTACCATTGAACCGTTCTCGACTCTTAATCCTTGTCTGAATTCCGCCCCCCCCCCCTTTCGCGCAAAGCGCGGAAGCTTCGACGTTTCTATAAATTATTACTATTAATCCTTGTCTGAGTTCATTTTCGCCCATCCCGCGCGAAACGCGGAAGCTTTCAAGTTTCATTAAAGTATTACTCTTAATCCTTGTCTGAAATCATTTTCGCGTTTCATTAATTATTAGAGAAAGATTAAGACGATTTGTTGTACCGTTTTAGAATCTTAATCCTAGTCTGAATTAGTTGCCCCCCCCCCCAACTCCATAGTTTTTACACTTACATCTAACTTCCTAGAAACACACGAATTATTATACCAGTTGCAATTTGGGTTTCGAGCAAAACACAGCACTACTCAGCAGTGGCGTACGCAGGATTCTTTTCAAGGTGGGGTTTTAACATTTTGAAATTATTATTATTTTTTAAATCTTTTTTATAAAAAAAATAATAAAAAAAATAAAATAAAATCAATACTCAAAGGGGGGGGGGGGGTTCCGAAAAAAATACACATAAACAAAACTCAAGGGGGGGGGGGTTAACCCCAAACCCCGCCAAAGATGGTATTATCAACGAACTCACAAATATGGCGTCCTAACTTAATGATCACGCCATCTTCGGTGGGGCAGGTCGCATTGCTGGTGTGGTGGAGATCAAATTAAATAGGCCAGTTCTGGACTACAGACTTAGGAAGCGGGAGGGACTAAAAAAAATTAATCACCTTGCCTCTGAACCAGTTTTTTTTTTTGATGACCTTTCCTACGGCGTGCCAAATAATTGCTAGATGACATTTGTGTTATTTCCGTTTTTAAGCTATAACTAGAAATTTAATTCGTCACGAAGACGAATAAGGTGGTCTGTCTATGTCTTATGATAGATTTGAGAATGGGAGAAGTTATATAGACATGTAAACAATGATGATCATGATGAACATGATAATGATCATGATAGTAAAGGTGATGATGATGGTAACATTGATGATGATGATGATGATGATGATAATATTGATGATGATGATGACGATGATGAGTATGAGCATGAACCTGACATCTGATTGAAAAAAATGAGGAAATACGTAGATAGCAAATAGTCTCAGCTACAACATACTAATATTTGGGAGAAAACTGTTGAATAACAACCGAGATACTGGTCAAAACACATTGTCATGCAGATTCATGTTTTGAAAAAAGTGACCTCCCATAGACATAACACGCAAATATGACAAATTATGCATTGTCGCATTTAATCGAGTATTTAACTATGATGACGTCATCTAAATGAAAAATAAATGACATATTTTTGATAGAGAATTATCTCAGCTACAACATATCAAAATCTGAGAGAAAATCGATCACAGATAAGTGAGATAATCTCAATTAAACAAAGACAAAAATGACGTCATCAATAAAAAACATTTTTTTGAGTTTAGATGCCAATATGATGACTTTGTTTCACTTTGTACGAGTCAGGGTGGTATGAAATCATATCTACAACTCATGCTTTTTCCAACCATGATATAAAAATTGGGGGTCGATGGACTATCTGAAGAGCTATTTCGATTTTTAAAATGGCATGTTTTTGATGAAATTTGCATTATATTGCCTATAGCAGCACGCGCGGATTTTGAACTTTGACGCACGCTCACGGCCTTATGAAATATGAAGAGTGACTGAAATTAATGTAAGTTGTCAATTACGTTAAGAGAAATCCAAATCATGTAAACATTTTGAGTTTGACCTTTTCCACGCGCTGTGAGCGCGCGCAACGCGCGCGGGGACACTTACGGACGGAAAATTTTGAAATGCTTAAAATGACCTGATTCGTACTCTCCTTTAATAGTTAGGTGATTTTGACCATTTTAAAATTTTGACGCGCACATACGCGCGCATCATGACCTTCATGTGACCTTTGATGACATGACCTGTTGACCCTTGACCTGAAGTATATGTGATATAAATATGAATGACCTTTGCTGATGCATCATGAAGATATGATGGATAATGTGATTTCACAAAATGGCGCCTGGATGACGTCACGATAACTTGATGACCTTGAAAATGTTCTAGTCACGTGTCATGACAATGACCTATGACTGTGCCAAAATTGAATCAAATTGACTAAACCAAACTTGAAGTTATCGTGGGCACAAA
Organism: Strongylocentrotus purpuratus; assembly: GCF_000002235.5. Taxonomy (NCBI): domain Eukaryota; kingdom Metazoa; phylum Echinodermata; class Echinoidea; order Camarodonta; family Strongylocentrotidae; genus Strongylocentrotus; species Strongylocentrotus purpuratus. Next base: position 12,527,342 of record NW_022145597.1, on the reverse strand, counting down.
AAACGGGAAGAAATAAAAATAAAGAATAATAATAATAATAATAACTAGAAATTTAATTCGTCACGAAGACGAATAAGGTGGTCTGTCTAAGTCTTATGATAGAATTGAGAATGGGAGAAGTTATATAGACATGTAAACAATGATGATCATGATGACCATGATGATGATCATGATAGTAAAGGTGATGATGATGATAATGATAATGTTATATGATGATAAAAACGATAATGTTAATGATGATGACGAGCATTAGCATGATCCTGACATCTGATTGAAAAAAAAGGAAATTTTTAGATAGCAAATAGTCTCAGCTACAACATACTAAAATTTGGGAGAAAACTGTTGAATAATAACCGAGATACTGTTCAAAACACATTGTCATGCAGATTCATGTTTTGAAAAAAGTGACCTCCCATAGACATAACACGCAAATATGACAAATTATGCATTGTCGCCTTTAATGGAATATTTAACTATGATGACGTCATCAAAATGAAAAATGAATGGCATATTTTTGATAGAGAATTATCTCAGCTACAACATATTAAATTCTGAGAGAAAATTGATGACCGATAAGTGAGATAATCTCAATTAAACAAAGACAAAAATGACGTCATCAACAAAATACATTTTTTTGAGTTTAGATGCCAATATGATGACTTTATTTCACTTTGTACGAGTCAGGGTGGTATGAAATCATATCTACAACTCATGCTTTTTCCAACCATGATATAAAAATTGGGGGTCGATGGACTATCTGAAGAGCTATTTCGATTTTTAAAATGGCATGTTTTTGATGAAATTTGCATTGTATTGCCTATAGCAGCACGCGCGGATTTTGAACTTTGACGCACGCTCACGGCCTTATGAAATATGAAGAGTGACTGAAATTAATGTAAATTGTCAATTACGTTAAGAGGAATCTAAATCATGTAAACATTTTGAATTTGACCTTTTCCGCGCGCTGTGAGCGCGCACACCGCGCGCGGGGACACTTACGGACGGAAAATTTTGAAATGCTTAAAATGACCTGATTCGTACTCTCGTTTAATAGTTTAGTGATTTTGAACAATTTTAAAATTTGACGCGCACATACGCGCGCGTCATGACCTTTATGTGACCTTTGATGACATGACCTGTTGACTCTTGACCTGAAGTATATGTGATATAAATATGAATGAACTTTGAGTACGCATCATGAAGATATGATGGATAACGTGATTTCACAAAATGGCGCATGGATGACGTCACGATAACCTAATGACCTTGAAAATGTTCCTGTCACGTCTCATTACAATGAACTATAATTGTGCCGAAATTTAATGAAATTAACTAAACCAAACTTGAGTTATCCGGGCCACAAAAAACGGGGAGAAATAAAAATAAAGAATAATAATAATAACTAGAAATTTAATTCGTCATGGGGACGAATTAGGTGGTCTGTCTTCAAGTCTTATGATAGATTATAATATTTACTATAATGAGAAAGGGAAAAGTTATATAGAAATGTAAACAATGATGATCATCATGATGATCATGATGATGATGATCTTGGTAGTCATGGTGATGACGATGATGATGATCATGATGATCATGATGATGTTGATGATTATCATCAACAGACTACGATGACAGACTGAAAAAAATGAGAGAACATTCAGATAGTATATAGTCTCAGCTTCAACATTCTCAAAAATCAACAAAAATCAAGCCGAAATAACGGCGATATTGCTCGCAAAAGACAAGAATGTAGAATCAAGATTTGAGAAAAAGTCATCTTCCATAAGGATTACACGCAAAAAGTAATGGATGTAGTGATAATAGGGTAATAATAAAGTAAATATGGTTGTTTATTACATAATTTGCGATTGTACGTGTTTTAATATTCAAAGGAGATGGTAGAGTGAAAGGTCAAAAAGAAAAAAAAATTGAAGAAAAAGAATTGTTGGAGACGCCCGGACTCGAACCAGGGACCTCGAGGTCGGAAGTCAAGTGCGTTACCGATATACCAAAACATTTCCCTTAGAGATTACACGTAAACGGAAAATGGAATTATCAAATCCCACTTTGTAAGTGAAATATGAGCATGATCCCGGCATCTGATTGAAAAATAAAGGGCACACTTGTGAAAGCTTTTCTCAGCTACAACATACTCAAAGCTCAGCGTAAACAAAGATAAAACGACGGAGATATGGGTCTGATTGTGACGTCACAATAGAGTTCGTGTATGGTGCGGATTTTGTTATACGCGTAATATACATTGTCATTGTCACCAGCAGCTGGTGCGCGATGTTATTTACAACTGGCTCGATTATTTCTCACGAGTTTGACCCGCAAAAAAATGTGGGGTCAACTTGCATCCTAAAGAGCTATAATGTATTTCGTATAGGCATGTTTTTGACCATATATGCTATGTATTACAAGAGCTCGCACGCACAGACATTTACCTTAAACGGACGCTCATTTCGTTATTAATGGTCATAAAGAGATAAACATGGTATCAAATTGTTCGGAAAAAAATGGGCAATACTATGATAGACAAAAAATGACGATTTTAGCTTGCGTCCGATCATTACGAACAAAAACGTGCGCGCAAATTTATGCGCGCGCAAAGGTGTGCGCACGCAAAATTTTCGAAATGCTTGAAATGGCCTAAAACGTACTCTAATTCGATTAAAAAGTGATTATGAGCATTTTTTATTTTTACGCGCACCAACGTACGAACGTACGCGTACGCGCGCGTTTATTGACCTTAAGTTGACCGGACGGATATTGACCTTAATCGTTATAAATATGAATGAGAAATGATTTACGGTTATGAAGATATGATCATGAGTTGATTTTCAGAGTACTTCACAAAATGGCGCCTGGATGACGTCACGATATTTTGATGAACTTGAAAATGTTCCTGTCACGTCTTAAGATGATGACCTATGACTGTGTTAAATTTGAAAGAAATTGGACGGTTCAATTTTGAGTAATCGTGCACACAAAATAGTGGTCACCAATTTATTTTAATTGAATTGTGTTTTTGTACAAATTCAATTAAAATACTAGAATTTAATTCGTCACGAAGACGAATAAGGTGGTCTGTCTAAGTTTTATGATAGATTTGAGAATGGGAGAAGTTATATAGACATGTAAACAATGATGATCATGATGAACATGGTGATGATCATGATAGTAAAGGTGATGATGATGATGATAATGATAATGTTGTATGACGATAAAAACGACAAAGTTAATGATGATGATGAGCAAAAGCATAATCCTGACAACTGATTAAAAAAATTGAGGAAATATTTGGATAGCAAATAGTCTCAGCTACAACATACTAAAATTTGGGAGAAAACTATTGAATAACAATCGAGATCCTGGTTAAAACACCTTGTCATGCAGATTCATGTTTTGAAAAAAGTGACCTCCCATAGACATAACACGTAAATATGACAAATTATGCATTGTCACCTTTAATCGAATATTTAACTATGATGACGTCATCTAAATGAAAAATAAATGGCATATTTCTGATAGAGAATTATCTCAGCTACAACATAACAAAATCTGGGAGAAGATCGATCACTGATAAGTGAGATAATCTCAAATAAACAAAGACAAGAATGACGTCATCAACAAAATACATTTGTTTGAGTTTAGATGCCAATATGATGACTTTATTTCACTTTGTACGAGTCAGGGTGGTATGAAATCATATCTCCAACTCATGCTTTCTCCAACCATGATATAAAAATTGGGGGTCAATGGACTATCTGAAGAGCTATTTCGATTTTTAAAATGGCATGTTTTTGATCAAATTTGCACTATATTGCCCATAGCAGTACGCGCGGATTTTGAGCTTTGACGCACGCTCACGGCCTTATGAAATATGAAGAGTGACTGAAATTAATGTAAATTGTCAATTACGTTAAGAGGAATCAAAATCATGTAAACATTTTGAATTTGACCTTTTCCGCGCGCTGTGAGCGCGCACACCGCGCGCGGGGACACTTACGGTCGGAAAATTTTGAAATGCTTAAAATGACCTGATTCGTACTCTCGTTTAATAGTTTAGTAATTTTGAGCAATTTTAAATTTTGACGCGCACATACGCGCGCGTCATGACCTTTATGTGACCTTTGATGACATGACCTGTTGACCCTTGACCTAAAGTATATGTGATATGAATATGAATGACCTTTGCTGATGCACCATGAAGATATGATGGATAACGTGATTTCACAAAATGGCGCCTGGATGACGTCACGATAACCTAATGACCTTAAAAATGTTTCTGTCACGTCTCATGATAATGACCTATGACTGTGCCAAAATTGAATCAAATTGACATAACCAATCTTACGTTATCCGACACACAAAAAAGTGAAGAAATAAATAAAAATAAATAAATAATAATAATAATAATAATAAAGAAGAAAGAAAATTCTGACGAAATCAATAGGTGGTCTGTTTATAACAGACCACCTAACTAGAAATTTAATTCGTCATGAGGACGAATTAGGTGGTCTGTCTTCAATTTTCATGATCATTGACAAGTCCAAAAGTAAAAAAAAAATTGAAGAAAAAAAATTGTTGGAGACGCCCGGACTCGATCCAGGGACCTCGAGGTCGGAAGTCAAGTGCGTAATACCGATATACCAAAATATTTCCCATAGAGATTACACGGAAACGGAAAATACAATTCTCAAATCCCACTTTGTAAGTGAAATATGAGCATGATACCGGCATCTGATCGAAAAATAAAGGACACACTTATCATAGCTCATTGTCTCAGCTACAACATACTCAAAGCTCAGCGTAAACGAAGATAAAACGACGGAGATATTGCTCGCGAAAGACAAGAATGTAGAATCCAGTTTTGAGAAAAAGTCATGTCCCGTAGAGAATACACGCAAAATGTGAAAATTGACATGACTCCTTTAATCGCAAAAATACGCCATGATGCCATTGTCAAAATGAAAAATACGTCGTGACTTTATTTGTAGAGAATTGTCTCAGCTAGAACATATCAAAATTTGGATGAAAATTGATCAATATTTACAGAGATACACTGCAAACAGTATGCCTAGGGCGTGATTGTTACGTCACAATTGAGTTCGCTCATAGTGCGCATTTTGTTATAAGCGCAATATACATTGTCATGGTCACCAGCAGCTGGTGCGCGATGAAATGTACAACTGGCTCGATTATTGCTCACTACTTTCCCACGCATTTTGCCGTTGACTTTTCAGATCGAGCAATAATATTTGTTCTATACGGTTAATAATGTATTTTGTATAGGCATGTTCTTGCCCATATGCTATGTATTAAAAGAGCTCGCACGCAGAGACATTTACCTTGAACGGACGCTCATTTCGTTATTAATGGTCATAAAGAGATAAACATGGTATCAAATTGTTCGGAAAAATATGGGCAATACTATGTAAGACAACAAATGGCGTTTTTAGGTTGCGTTCGACCATTACGAACAAAAACGTGCGCGCAAATTTATGCGCGCGGAAAGGTGTGCGCACGCAAAATTCTCGAAATGCTTGAAATGGCCTAAAACGTACTCTAGTTTGATCAAAAAGTGATTATGAGCATTTTTTATTTTCGCGCGCACCGACGCGCGAACGGACGCGTACGCGCGCGTTAATTGACCTTAAGTTGACCGGACGGATATTGACCATAATCGTTATAAATATGAATGAGAAATGATTTACGGTTATGAAGATATGATCATGAGTTGATTCTCAGAGCACTTCACAAAATGGCGCCTGGATGACGTCACGATATGTTGATGAACTTGAAAATGTTCCTGTCACGTCTTAAGATAATGACCTTTAACTGTGTTAAATTTGAAAGAAATTGGACGGTTCAATTTTGAGTAATCGTGCACACAAAAGAGTGGTCACAAATTTATTTTAATTGAATTGTGTTTTTGTACAAATTCAATTAAAATACTAGAATTTAATTCGTCACGAAGACGAATAAGGTGGTCTGTCTATGTCTTATGACAGATTTGAGAATGGGAGAAGTTATATAGACATGTAAACAATGATGATCATGATGAACATGATGATAATCATGATAGTAAAGGTGATGATGATGATAATGATAATGTTATATGATGATAAAAACGATAATGTTAATGATGATGATGAGCATAAGCATGATCCTGACATCTGATTGAAAAAATGAGGAAATAGTTAGATAGCAAATAGTCTCAGCTACAACATACTAAAATTTGGGAGAAAACTGTTGAATAACAACCGAGATACTGGTAAAAACACCTTGTCATGCAGATTTATGTTTTGAAAAAAGTGACCTCCCATAGACATAACACGCAAATATGACAAATTATGCATTGTCGCCTTTAATCGAATATTTCACTATGATGACGTCATCGAAATGAAAAATAAATGACATATTTCTGATAGAGAATTATCTCAGCTACAACATATTAAAATCTGAGAGAAAATTAATCACAGATAAGTGAGATAATTTCAATTAAACAAAGACAAAAATTACGTCATCAACAAAATACATTTGTTTGAGTTTAGATGCCAATATGATGACTTTATTTCACTTTGTACGAGTCAGGGTGGTATGAAATCATATCTCCAACTCATGCTTTTTCCAACCATGATATAAAAAATGGGGGTCAATGGACTATCTGAAAAGCTATATCGATTTTTAAAATGGCATGTTTTTGATGAAATTTGCATTATATTGCCCATAGCAGCACGCGCGGATTTTGAACTTTGACGCACGCTCACGGCCTTATAAAATATGAAGAGTGACTGAAATTAATGTAAATTGTTAATTACATTAAGAGGAATCCAAATCATGTAAACATTTTGAATTTGACCTTTTTCGCGCGCTGTGAGCGCGCACACCGCGCGCGGGGACACAAACGGACGGAAAATGTTGAAATGCTTAAAATGACCTGATTCGTACTCTCGTTTAATAGTTAAGTGATTTTGAGCAATTTAAAATTTTGACGCGCACATACGCGCGCGTCATGACCTTTATGTGACCTTTGATGACATGACCTGTTGACCCTGGACCTAAAGTATATGTGATATGAATATGAATGACCTTTGCTGATGCATCATGAAGATATGATGGATAACGTGATTTCACAAAATGGCGCCTGGATGACGTCACGATAACCTAATGACCTTGAAAATGTTCCTGTCACGTCTCATTACAATGACCTATAATTGTGCCGAAATTTAATGAAATTAACTAAACCAAACTTGAGTTATCCGGGCCACAAAAAACGGGGAGAAATAAAAATAAAGAATAATAATAATAATAATAATAATAATAATAACTAGAAATTTAATTCGTCATGGGGACGAATTAGGTGGTCTGTCTTCAAGTCTTATGATAGATTATAACATTGACTATATTGAGAAAGGGAGAAGTTATATAGACATGTAAACAATGATGATCATCATGATCATGATGATGATGATCTTGATAGTAATGGTGATGAAGATGATGATGATCATGATGATCATGATGATCATGATGATGTTGATGATTATCATCAACAGACTACGATGACAGACTGAAAAAATTGAGAGAACATTTAGATAGTATATAGTCTCAGCTACAACATACTCAAAAATCAACAAAAATCAAGCCGAAATAACGGCGATATTGCTCGCAAAAGACAAGAATGTAGAATCCAGATTTGAGAAAAAGTCATCTTCCATAAGGATTACACGCAAAAAGTAATGGATCTAGTGATAATAGGGTAATAATAAAGTAAATATGGTTGTTAATTACATTATTTGCGATTGTAAGTGTTTTAATATTCAAAGGAGATGGTAGAGTGAAAGGTCAAAAAGAAAAAAAAGTGAAGAAAAAAAATTGCTGGAGACGCCCGGACTCGAACCAGGGACCTCGAGGTCGGAAGTCAAGTGCGTTACCGATATACCAAAACATTTCCCATAGAGATTACACGTAAACGGAAAATGGAATTATCAAATCCCACTTTGTAAGTGAAATATGAGCATAATCCCGGCATCTAATCGAAAAATGAAGGGCACACTTATGATAGCTTATTGTCTCAGCTACAACATACTCAAAGCTCAGCGTAAACGAATATAAAACGATGGAGATATGGCTCGCGAAAGACGAGAATGTAGAATCCAGTTTTGAGAAAAAGTCATGTCCCATAGAGAATACACGCAAAATGTGAAAAATTGACATGCCTCCTTTAATCGCAAAAATACGCCATGATACCATTGTCAAAATGAAATATTGTGGTGACTGCATTTGTAGAAAATATTCTCAGGTAGAACATATCCAAATTTGAAAGAAAATTGATCAACATTTGCAGAGATACAATCAATTTTCCAAAAATCTGCTGACGTCATAATATGAAAATTAAAATTTTGAGTTTGGAGGCCATTATGATGACGTCATGAGTTAATTGAGGGTCAAATGAGACATGAAATCATATTTCCAGCTCATGCTTTTTCCAACCATGATATAAAAGTTGGGGTCAATTGACTCTCTGAAGAGCTATTTTGATTTTTAAAATGGGATGTTTTTGATCAAATTTGCATTATATTGCCCATAGCAGCCCGCGCGGATTTTGAACTTTGACGCGCGCTCACGGCCTTATAAAAGGTCAAGAGTGACTGAAATTAATGTAAATTGTCATTTACGGTAAGAGGAATCTAAATCATGTAAACAATTTGAATTTGACCTTTTCCGCGCGTTATGAGCGCGCGCAACGCGCGCGGTGACACTTACGGACGGAAAATTTTGAAATGCTTAAAATGACCTGATTCGTACTCTCCTCTAATAGTTAAGTGATTTTGAGCATTTTTAAATTTTGACGCGCGCGTACGTGCGCGTCATGACCTTTATGTGACCTTTGATGACATGACCTGTTGACCCTTGACCTGAAATATATGTGATATGAATATGAATGACCTTTGCTTATGCATCATGAAGATATGATGGATAACGTGATTTCACAAAATGGCGCCTGGATGACGTCACGATAACGTGATGACCTTGAAAAGGTTCCTGTCACGTCTCATCACAATGACCTATGACTGTGCCAAAATTGAATGAAATTGACGAAATTGAACTTGAGTTATCCTAGGCACAAAAAAGTGTAGGAAATAAATAAAAATAAAGAATAATAATAACTAGACTTGAATTCGTCACGAAGACGAATAAGGTGGTCTGTCTAAGTCTTATGATAGATTTGAGAATGGGATAAGTTATATAGACATGTAAACAATGATGATGATGATGATGATGATCTTGATAGTAATGGTGATGACGATGATGACGATGATAATGATAATGTTGATGATGACGATGATGATGTTGATGATCATGATCATGATCATGATCGTGAGCATGATCCTGACATCTAATTGAAAAAATGAGGGAGATGTAGATAGCATATAGTCTCAGCTACATTATACTCAAAAATCAACAAAAAACAAGCGGAAATAACGGCGATATTGCTCGCAAAAGACAGGAATGTAGAATCCAGATTTAAGAAAAAGTCATCTCCCATAAGTATTACAAGCAAAAAGTAATGGATCAAGTGATAATAGGGTAATAATAAATTAAATATAGTTGTTTATTACATTTGTTGCGATTCTACGTGTTTTAATATTCAAATGAGATGGTACAGTGAAAGGTCAAAAAGAAAAAAAAGTGAAGAAAAAAAATTGTTGGAGACGCCCGGACTCGAACCAGGGACCTCGATGTCGGAAGTCAAGTGCGTTACCGATATACCAAAACATTTCACATAGAGATTACACGTAAACGGAAAATGGAATTCTCAAATCCCACTTTGTAAGTGAAATATGAGCATGATCCCGGCATCTGATCGAAAAATAAAGGGCACACCTGTGATAGCTTATTGTCTCAGCTACAACATACTCAAAGCTCAGCGTAAACAAAGATAAAACGACGGAGATATTGCTCGCGAAAGACGAGAATGTAGAATCCAGTTTTGAGAAAAAGTCATGTCCCATAGAGAATACACGCAAAATGTGACAAATTGACATGCCTCCTTTAATCTTAAAAATACGCCATGATGCTTTTGTCAAAATGAAATATTGTGGAAACTGCATTTGTAGAGAATATTCTCAGGTAGAACATATCAAAATTTGAAAGAAAATTGATGAATATTTACAGAGATACAATCAATTTTCCAAAAATCTGCTGACGTCATAATATGAAAATTAAAATTTTGAGTTTGGAGGCTATTATGATGACGTCATCAGTTAATTGAGGGTCAAATGAGACATGAAATCATATCTCCAACTCATGCTTTTTCCAACCATGATATAAAAGTTGGGGTCAATTGACTATCTGAAGAGCTATTTTGATTTTTAAAATGTCGTGTTTTTGATCAAATTTGCATTATATTGCCCATAGCAGTACGCGCGGATTTTGAACTTTGACGCGCGCTCACAGCCTTATGAAAGGTCAAGAGTGACTGAAATTAATGTAAATTGTCATTTACGGTAAGAGGAATCTAAATCATGTAAAAAAAAATGAATTTGACCTTTTCCGCGCGTTGTGAGCGCGCGCAACGCGCGCGTGGACACATACGGACGGAAAATTTTGAAATGCTTAAAATGACCTAATTCGTACTCTCCTTTAATAGTAAAGTGATTTTGAGCATTTTTAAATTTTGACGCGCACGTACGCGCGCGTCATGACCTTTATGTGACCTATGATGACATGACCTTTTGACCCTTGACCTGAAATATATGTGATATGGATATGAATGACCTTTGCTTATGCATCATGAAGATATGATGGATAACGTGATTTCACAAAATGGCGCCTGGATGACGTCACGATGACGTGATGACCTTGAAAAGGTTCCTGCCACGTCTCATGACAATGACCTATGACTGTGCCAAAATTGAATGAAATTGACGAAACCGAACTTGAGTTATCCTAGGCACAAAAAAGTGTAGGAAATAAATAAAAATAAAGAATAACTAGACTTTAATTCGTCACAAAGACGAATAAGGTGGTCTGTCTAAGTCTTATGATAGATTTGAGAATGGGAGAAGTTATATAGACATGTAAACAATGATGATGATGATGATGATGATCTTGATAGTAATGGTGATGACGATGATGACGATGATAATGATAATGTTGATGATGACGATGATGATGTTGATAATCATGATCATGATCATGATGATATTGATGATGATGATGATCATGCTGACATCTGATTAAAAAAATGAGGGAGATGTAGATAGCATATAGTTTCAGCTACATTATACTCAAAAATCAACAAAAAACAAGCGGAAATAACGGCGATATTGCTCGCAAAAGACAGGAATGTAGAATCCAGATTTGAGAAAAAGTCATCTCCCACAAGGATAACATGCAAAAAGTAATGGATCAAGTGATAATAGGGTAATAATAAAGTAAATATGGTTGTTTATTACATTATTTGCGATTCTACGTGTTTTAATATTCAAAGGAGATGGTACAGTGAAAGGTCAAAAAGAAAAAAAAAAGTGAAGAAAAAAAATTGTTGGAGACGCCCGGACTCGAACCAGGGACCTCGAGGTCGGAAGTCAAGTACGTTACCGATATACCAAAAAATTTCACATAGAGATTACACGTAAAGGGAAATAAGAATTCTCAAATCCCACTTTGTAAGTGAAATATGAGCATGATCTCGGCATCTGATCGAAAAATAAAGGGCACACTTGTGATAGCTTATTGTCTCAGCTACAACATACTCAAAGCTCAGCGTAAACAAAGATAAAACGACGGAGATATTGCTCGCAAAAGACGAGAATGTAGAATCCAGTTTTGAGAAAAAGTCATGTCCCATAGAGAATACACGCAAAATGTGAAAAATTGACATGCCTCCTTTAATCTTAAAAATACGCCATGATGCTTTTGTCAAAATGAAATATCGTGTAGACTGCATTTGTAGAGAAGATTCTCAGGTAGAACATATCAAAATTTGAAAGAAAGTTGATCAACATTTACAGAGATACAATCAATTTTCCAAAAATCTGCTGACGTCATAATATGAAAATTAAAATTTTGAGTTTGGAGGCCATTATGATGACGTCATGAGTTAATTGAGGGTCAAATGAGACATGAAATCATATTTCCAACTCATGCTTTTTCCAACCATGATATAAAAGTTGGGGTCAATTGACTCTCTGAAGAGCTTTTTTGATTTTTAAAATGGGATGTTTTTGATCAAATTTGCATTATATTGCCCATAGCAGCCCGCGCGGATTTTGAACTTTGACGCGCGCTCACGGCCTTATAAAAGGTCAAGAGTGACTGAAATTAATGTAAATTGTCATTTACGGTAAGAGGAATCTAAATCATGCAAACAATTTGAATTTGACCTTTTCCGCGCGTTATGAGCGCGCGCAACGCGCGCGGTGACACTTACGGACGGAAAATTTTGAAATGCTTAAAATGACCTGATTCGTACTCTCCTCTAATAGTTAAGTGATTTTGAGCATTTTTAAATTTTGACGCGCGCGTACGTGCGCGTCATGACCTTTATGTGACCTTTGATGACATGACCTGTTGACCCTTGACCTGAAATATATGTGATATGAATATGAATGACCTTTGCTTATGCATCATGAAGATATGATGGATAACGTGATTTCACAAAATGGCGCCTGGATGACGTCACGATGACGTGATGACCTTGAAAAGGTTCCTGTCACGTCTCATCACAATGACCTATGACTGTGCCAAAATTGAATGAAATTGACGAAATTGAACTTGAGTTATCCTAGGCACAAAAAAGTGTAGGAAATAAATAAAAATAAAGAATAATAACTAGAAATTTAATTCGTCACGAAGACGAATAAGGTGGTCTGTCTTCAAGTCTTATGATAGATTAAAATAGTTACTGTATTGAGAAAGGGAGAAGTTATAAAGACATGTAAACAATGATCATGATGATGATGATGATCTTGATAGTAATGGTGATGACGATAATGATGATGATGATGATCATGATGATGTTGATGATTATCATCAACAGACCATGATGACATCAGACTGAACAAAATGAGAGAACATTTAGATAGTATAAAGTCTCAGCTACAACACACTCAAAAATCAACAAAAATCAAGCTGAAATAACGGCGATATTGCTCGCAAAAGACAAGAATGTAGAATCCAGATTTGAGAAAAAGTCATCTCCCATAAGGATTACACGCAAAAAGTAATGGATCAAGTGATAATAGGGTAATAATAAAGTAAATATGGTTGTTTATTACATTATTTGCGATTGTACGTGTTTTAATATTCAAAGGAGATGGTACAGTGAAAGGTCAAAAAGAAAAAAAAGTTAAAAAAAAAAATTGTTGGAGACGCCCGGACTCGAACCAGGGACCTCGAGGTCGGAAGTCAAGTGCGTTACCGATATACCAAAACATTTCCCATAGAGATTACACGTAAACGGAAAATGGAATTATCAAATCCCACTTTGTAAGTGAAATATGAGCATGATCCCGGCATCTGATCGAAAAATAAAGGGCACACTTGTGATAGCTTATTGTCTCAGCTACAACATACTCAAAGCTCAGCGTAAACAAAGATAAAACAACGGAGATATGGCTCGCGAAAGACCAGAATGTAGAATCCAGTTTTGAGAAAAAGTCATGTCCCATAGAGAATACACGCAAAATGTGAAAAATTGACATGCCTCCTTTAATCGCATAAATACACCATGATACCATTGTCAAAATGAAATATCGTGGTGACTGCATTTGTAGAAAATATTCTCAGGTAGAACATATCCAAATTTGAAAGAAAATTGATCAATATTTACAGAGATACAATCAATTTTCCAAAAATCTGCTGACGTCATAATATGCAAATTGAAATTTTGAGTTTGGAGGCCATTATGATGACGTCATGAGTTAATTGAGGGTCAAATGACACATGAAATCATATCTCCAACTCATGCTTCTTCCAACCATGATATAAAAAATGGGAACAATTGATTATCTGAAGAGCTATTTTGATTTTTAAAATGTCATGTTTTTGATCAAATTTGCATTATATTGCCCATAGCAGCACGCGCGGATTTTGAACTTTGACGCGCGATCACGGCCTTTTGAAAGGTCAAGGGTGACTGAAATTAATGTAAATTGTCATTTACGGTAAGAGGAATCTAAATCATGTAAACAATTTGAATTTGACCTTTTCCGCGCGTTGTGAGCGCGCGCAACGCGCGCGGTGACACTTACGGACGGAAAATTTTGAAATGCTTAAAATGACCTGATTCGTACTCTCCTTTAATAGTTAAGTGATTTTGAGCATTTTAAAATTTTGACGCGCACGTACGCGCGCGTCATGACCTTTATGTGACCTTTGATGACATGACCTTTTGACCCTTGACCTGAAATATATGTGATATGGATATGAATGACCTTTGCTTATGCATCATGAAGATATGATGGATAACGTGATTTCACAAAATGGCGCCTGGATGACGTCACGATGACGTGATGACCTTGAAAAGGTTCCTGTCACGTCTCATGACAATGACCTATGACTGTGCCAAAATTGAATGAAATTGACGAAACCGAACTTGAGTTATCCTAGGCACAAAAAAGTGTAGGAAATAAATAAAAATAAAGAATAACTAGATTTTAATTCGTCACGAGGACGAATAAGGTGGTCTGCCTTCAAGTTATATAGACATGTAAACAATGATGATCTTAATGATGATCATGATGATGATGATCTTTATAGTAATGGTGATGACGATGATGATGAACATCACAATCATGATGATGTTGATGATCATCATCAACAGACCATGATGACATCAGACTGAAAAAAATGAGAGAACATTTAGATAGTATATAGTCTCAGCTACAACATACTCCAAAATCAACAAAAATCAAGCCGAAATAACGGCGATATTGCTCGCAAAAGACAAGAATGTAGAATCCAGATTTGAGAAAAAGTCATCTCCCATAAGGATTACACGCCAAAAGTAATGGATCAAGTGATAATAGGGTAATATTAAAGTAAATATGGTTGTTTATTACATTATTTGCGATTGTACGTGTTTTAATATTCAAAGGAGATGGTACAGTGAAAGGTCAAAAAGAAAAAAAAGTGAAGAAAAAAAATTGTTGGAAACGCCCGGACTCGAACCAGGGACCTCGAGGTCGGAAGTCAAGTGCGTTACCGATATACCAAAACATTTCCAATAGAGATTACACGTAAACGGAAAACTGAATTCTCAAATCCCACTTTGTAAGTGAAATATGAGCATGATCCCGGCATCTGATCGAAAAATAAAGGGCACACTTGTGATAGCTTATTGTCTCAGCTACAACATACTCAAAGCTCAGCGTAAACAAAGATACAACGACGGAGATATTGCTCGCAAAAGACGAGAATGTAGAATCCAGTTTTGAGAAAAAGTCATGTCCCATAGAGAATACACGCAAAATGTAAAAAATTGACATGCCTCCTTTAATCGCAAAAATACGCCATAATACCATTGTCCAAATGAAAATTCGTGGTGACTGTATTTGTAGAGAATATTCTCAGGTAGAACATATCAAAATTTGGAAGAAAATTGATCAACATTTACAAAGATACAATCAATTTTCCAAAAATATTCTGACGGCATAATATGCAAATTGAAATTATGAGTTTGGAGGCCATTATGATGACGTCATGAGTTAATTGAGGGTCAAATGACACATGAAATCATATCTCCAACTCATGCTTTTTCCAACCATGATATAAAAGTTGGGGTCAATTGACTTTCTGAAGAGCTATTTTGATTTTTAAAATGGGATGTTTTTGATCAAATTTGCATTATATTGCCCATAGCAGCCCGCGCGGATTTTGAACTTTGACGCGCGCTCACGGCCTTATAAAAGGTCAAGAGTGACTGAAATTAATGTAAATTGTCATTTACGGTAAGAGGAATCTAAATCATGTAAAAAAAAATGAATTTGACCTTTTCCGCGCGTTGTGAGCGCGCGCAACGCGCGCGTGGACACATACGGACGGAAAATTTTGAAATGCTTAAAATGACCTAATTCGTACTCTCCTTTAATAGTAAAGTGATTTTGAGCATTTTTAAATTTTGACGCGCACGTACGCGCGCGTCATGACCTTTATGTGACCTATGATGACATGACCTTTTGACCCTTGACCTGAAATATATGTGATATGGATATGAATGACCTTTGCTTATGCATCATGAAGATATGATGGATAACGTGATTTCACAAAATGGCGCCTGGATGACGTCACGATGACTTGATGACCTTGAAAATGTTCCTGTCACGTCTCATGACAATGACCTATGACTGTGCCAAAATTGAATGAAATTGACGAAACCGAACTTGAGTTATCCTAGGCACAAAAAAGTGTAGGAAATAAATAAAAATAAAGAATAATAATAATAACTAGAAATTTAATTCGTCATGGGGACGAATTAGGTGGTCTGTCTTCAATTCCTATGTTCATGCTCATTGAAAAAGGGAGAAGTTATATAGACATGTAAAGAATGATGATCATGATGATGATCTTGATAGTAATGGTGATGACGATGATGATGATCATGGTGATGTTGATGATCATCATTAACAGACCATGATGACATCTGATTAAAAAATGAGGGTACATTTAGATAGCGTATAGTCTCAGCTACAACATACTCAAAAATCAACAAAAATCAAGCTGAAATAACGGCGATATTGCTCGCAAAAGACATGAATATAGAATCCAGATTTGAGAAAAAAAATCATCTCCCATAAGGATTTCACGTGAAAAGTAATGGATCAAGTGATAATAGGGTAATAATAAAGTAAATGTGGTTGTTTATTACATTATTTGCGATTCTACGTGTTTTAATATTCAAAGGAGATGGTACAGTGAAAGGTCAAAAAGAAAAAAAAGTGAAGAAAAAAAAATTGTTGGAGACGCCCGGACTCGAACCAGGGACCTCGAGGTCGGAAGTCAAGTGCGTTACCGATATACCAAAACATTTCCCATAGAGATTACACGTAAACGGTAAATAGAATTCACAAATCCCACTTTGTAAGTGAAATATGAGCATGATCCCGGCATCTGATCAAAAAATAAAGGGCACACTTACGATAGCTTATTGTCTCAGCTACAACATACTCAAAGCTCAGCGAAAACAAAGCTAAAACGACGGAGATATTGCTCGCGAAAGATAGGATGTAGAATCCAGTTTTGAGAAAAAGTCATGTCCCATAGAGAATACACGCAAAATGTGAAAAATTGACATGCCTCCTTTAATCGCAAAAATACTCAATGATACCATTGTCAAAATGAAATATCGTGGCAACTGCATTTGTAGAGAATATTCTCAGGTAGAACATATCAAAATTTGAAAGAAAATTGATCAATATTCACAGAGATACAATCAATTTTCGAAAAATCTGCTGACGTCATAATATGCAAATTGAAATTTTGAGTTCGAAGGCCATTATGATAACGTCATGAGTTAATTGAGGGTCAAATGAGACATGAAATCATATTTCCAACTCATGCTTTTTCCAACCATGATATAAAAGTTGGGGTCAATTGACTCTCTGAAGAGCTATTTTGATTTTTAAAATGGGATGTTTTTGATCAAATTTGCATTATATTGCCCATAGCAGCCCGCGCGGATTTTGAACTTTGACGCGCGCTCACGGCCTTATAAAAGGTCAAGAGTGACTGAAATTAATGTAAATTGTCATTTACGGTAAGAGGAATCTAAATCATGTAAAAAAAATGAATTTGACCTTTTCCGCGCGTTGTGAGCGCGCGCAACGCGCGCGTGGACACGTACGGACGGAAAATTTTGAAATGCTTAAAATGACCTAATTCGTACTCTCCTTCATTAGTAAAGTGATTTTGAGCATTTTTAAATTTTGACGCGCACGTACGCGCGCGTCATGACCTTTATGTGACCTTTGATGACATGACCTTTTGAATCTTGACCTGAAATATATGTGATATGGATATGAATGACCTTTGCTTATGCATCATGAAGATATGATGGATAACGTGATTTCACAAAATGGCGCCTGGATGACGTCACGATGACGTGATGACCTTGAAAAGGTTCCTGTCACGTCTCATGACAATGACCTATGACTGTGCCAAAATTGAATGAAATTGACGAAATCGAACTTGAGTTATCCTAGGCACA
Organism: Strongylocentrotus purpuratus; assembly: GCF_000002235.5. Classification (NCBI taxonomy): domain Eukaryota; kingdom Metazoa; phylum Echinodermata; class Echinoidea; order Camarodonta; family Strongylocentrotidae; genus Strongylocentrotus; species Strongylocentrotus purpuratus. The sequence continues at coordinate 12,509,122 of NW_022145597.1, read as the reverse complement.
AAAAAGTGTAGGAAATAAAAATAAAGAAATAATAATAACTAGACTTGAATTCGTCACGAAGACGAATAAGGTGGTCTGTGATAGATTTGAGAATGGGAGAAGTTATATAGACATGTAAACAATGATGATGATGATGATGATGATCTTGATAGTAATGGTGATGACGATGATGACGATGATAATGATAATGTTGATGATGACGATGATGATGTTGATGATCATGATCATGATCATGATCGTGAGCATGATCCTGACATCTGATTGAAAAAATGAGGAAGATGTAGATAGCATATAGTCTCAGCTACATTATACTCAAAAATCAACAAAAAACAAGCGGAAATAACGGCGATATTGCTCGCAAAAGACAGGAATGTAGAATCCAGATTTAAGAAAAAGTCATCTCCCATAAGTATTACAAGCAAAAAGTAATGGATCAAGTGATAATAGGGTAATAATAAATTAAATATAGTTGTTTATTACATTATTTGCGATTCTACATGTTTTAATATTCAAATGAGATGGTACAGTGAAAGGTCAAAAAGAAAAAGAAGTGAAGAAAAAAAATTGTTGGAGACGCCCGGACTCGAACCAGGGACCTCGATGTCGGAAGTCAAGTGCGTTACCGATATACCAAAACATTTCACATAGAGATTACACGTAAACGGAAAATGGAATTCTCAAATCCCACTTTGTAAGTGAAATATGAGCATGATCCCGGCATCTGATCGAAAAATAAAGGGCACACTTGTGATAGCTTATTGTCTCAGCTACAACATACTCAAAGCTCAGCGTAAACAAAGATAAAACGACGGAGATATTGCTCGCGAAAGACGAGAATGTAGAATCCAGTTTTGAGAAAAAGTCATGTCCCATAGAGAATACACGCAAAATGTGAAAAATTGACATGCCTCCTTTAATCTTAAAAATATGCCATGATGCCTTTGTCAAAATGAAATATCATGGTAACTGCATTTGTAGAGAATATTCTCAGGTAGAACATATCAAAATTTGAAAGAAAATTGATCAACATTTACAGAGATACAATCAATTTTCCAAAAATCTGCTGACGTCATAATATGAAAATTAAAATTTTGAGTTTGGAGGCCATTATGATGACGTCATGAGTTAATTGAGGGTCAAATGAGACATGAAATCATATCTCCAACTTATGCTTTTTCCAACCATGATATAAAAATTGGGGTCAATTGACTATCTGAAGAGCTATTTTGATTTTTAAAATGGGATGTTTTTGATCAAATTTGCATTATATTGCCCATAGCAGTACGCGCGGATTTTGAACTTTGACGCGCGCTCACGGCCTTATGAAAGGTCAAGGGTGACTGAAATTAATGTTAATTGTAATTTACGGTAAGAGGAATTTAAATCATGTAAAAAATTTGAATTTGACCATTTCCGCGCGTTGTGAGCGCGCGCAACGCGCGCGGGGGCACTTACGGACGGAACATTTTGAAATGCTTAAAATGACCTGATTCGTACTCTCCTTTAATAGTTAAGTGATTTTGAGCATTTTAAAATTTTGACGCGCGCGTACGTGCGCGTCATGACCTTTATGTGACCTTTGATGACATGACTTGTTGACCTTTGACCTGAAGTATATGTGATATGAATATGAATGACCTTTGCTTATGCATCATGAAGATATGATGGATAACGTGATTTCACAAAATGGCGCCTGGATGACGTCACGATGACGTGATGACCTTGAAAAGGTTCCTGTCACGTCTCATGACAATGACCTATGACTGTGCCAAAATTGAATGAAATTGACGAAACCAAACTTGAGTTATCCTAGGCACAAAAAAGTGTAGGAAATAAATAAAAATAAAGAATAATAATAATAATAAAGAAAATTCTGACGAAAACAATAGGTGATCTGTTTTCAACAGACCACCTAATAATAATAAAGAAAATTCTGACGAAAACAATAGGTGATCTGTTTTCAACAGACCACCTAATAATAAAGAAAATTCTGACGAAAACAATAGGTGATCTGTTTTCAACAGACCACCTAATAAAGAAAATTCTGACGAAATCAATAGGTGGTCTGTTGATAACAGACCACCTAACTAGAAATTTAATTCGTCACCAAGACGAATAAGGTGGTCTGTCTAAGTCTTATGATAGAATTGAGAATGGGAGAAGTTATATAGACATGTAAACAATGATGATCATGATGACCATGATGATGATCATGATAGTAAAGGTGATGATGATGATAATGATAATGTTATATGATGATAAAAACGATAATGTTAATGATGATGATGAGCACAAGCATGATCCTGACATCTGATTGAAAAAATAAGGAAATATTTAAATAGCAAATAGTCTCAGCTACAACATACTAAAATTTGGGAGAAAACTGTTGAATAACAACCGAGATACTGGTCAAAACACATTGTCATGCAGATTCATGTTTTGAAAAAAGTGACCTCCCATAGACATAACACGCAAATATGACAAATTATGCATTGTCGCCTTTAATCGAATATTTCACTATGTTGACGTCATCTAAATGAAAAATAAATGGCATATTTGTGATAGAGAATTATCTCAGCTACAACATATCAAAATCTGGGAGAAAATCGATCACCGATAAGTGAGATAATCTCAATTAAACAAAGACAAAAATGACGTCATCAACAAAATACATTTTGTTGAGTTTAGATGTCAATATAATGACTTTGTTACACTTTGTACGAGTCAGGGTGGTATGAAATCATATCTCCAATTCATGCTTTCTCCAACCATGATATAAAAATTGGGGGTCGATGGACTATCTGAAGAGCTATTTCGATTTTTAAAATGGCATGTTTTTGATGAAATTTGCATTATATTGCCCATAGCAGCACGCGCGGATTTTGAACTTTGACGCGCGCTCACGGCCTTATGAAAAGTCAAGAGTGACTGAAATTAATGTAAATTGTCAATTACGTTAAGAGGAATCCAAATCATGTAAACATTTTGAATTTAACCTTTTCCGCGCGCTGTGAGCGCGCACACCGCGCGCGGGGACACGAACGGACGGAAAATGTTGAAATGCTTAAAATGACCTGATTCGTACTCTCGTTTAATAGTTAAGTGATTTTGAGCAATTTTAAATTTTGACGCGCACATACGCGCGCGTCATGACCTTTATGTGACCTTTGATGACATGACCTGTTGACCCTTGACCTGAAGTATATGTTATATTAATATGAATGACCTTTGATGACGCGTCTTGAAGATATGATTGATAATGTGATTCACAAAATGGCGCCTGGATGACGTCACGATAATTTGATGACCTTGAAAATGTTCCTGTCACGTCTCATAATGATGACCTATGACTGTGTCAAAATTGAGAGAAATTGGGTGGATGGATATTGAGAAATCGGATACACAAAAAAGTGGAGAAATAAATAAAAATAAATAAATAACTAGATTTTAATTCGTCACGAGGACGAATAAGGTGGTCTGCCTTCAAGTTATATAGCCATGTAAACAATGATGATCATGACGATGATCATGATGATGATGATCTTGATAGTAATGGTGATGACGATGATGATGATCATCATGATCATGATGATGTTGATGATCATCATCAACAGACCATGATGACATTTGATTGAAAAAAATGGGGGAACAGTTAGATGGCATATAGTCTCAGCTACAACATACGCGAAAATCAACATAATCCATGCAGAAAAAATGTCGATATTGCTCGCAGAAGATAGGAATGTAGATTCCAGATTTGAGAAAAAGTCATCTCCCTTAGGAATTACACGCAAAAAGTAATGGAACAAGTGAAAATAGGGTTATAATAAAGTAAATTTGGCTGTTAATTATGCGATTTGCGATTCTACGTGTTTTAGAATTCAAAGGAGATGGTACAGTGAAAGGTCAAAAAAGAAAAAAAAAGATTGTTGGAGACGCCCAGACTCGAACCAGGGACCTCGAGGTTGGAAGTCCAGTGCGTTACCGATATACCATAACATTTCCCATAGCGATTACACGTAAACGGAAAATGACATTCTCAAATCCCACTTTGCAAGTGAAATATGAGCATGATCCCGGCATCTGATCGAGAAATAAATGTCACATTTGTGATAGCTTATTGTCTCAGCTACAACATACTCGATGCTCAGCGAAAACAAAGCTAAGACGACGGAGATATTGCTCGTGAAAGGCGGGAATGTAGAATCCAGTTTTGAGAAAAAGTCATGTCCCATAGAGAATACACGCAAAATGTAAACAATTGACATGCCTCCTTTAATCGCAAAAATACGCCATGATGCTTTCGTCAAAATGAAAATTCGTGTTAACTGCATCTGTAGAGAATTGTCTCAGCTAAAACATATCAAAATTTCGATGAAAATTGATCAATATTTACAGAGATACAATCAATTTTCTAAAAATCTTCTGACGTCATAATATACAAATTGAAATTTTGAGTTCGGAGGCCATTATGATGACGTCATGAGTTAATTGAGGGTCAAATGAGACATGAAATCATAATTCCGACTCATACTTTATCAAGATATGAAAAAAAAATTGGGGTCATCTTGCATCCTAAAGAGCTACAATGGATTTTGTATAGGCATGTTTTTGCCCATATATGCTATGTATCACAAGAGCTCGCACGCACGGACATTTACCTTGAACGGAGGCCATCATGATGACGTCATGAGTTAATTGAGTGTTCGAACGGACTTTACCTTGAACGGACGCTCATTTCGTTATTAATGGTCATAAACAGATAAACATGGTATCAAATTGTTTGGAATAAAATGGGCAATACTATGATAGACAAAAAAAAAGGAGATTCTAGGTTGCGTACGACCATTACGAACACAAACGTGTGCGTAAACGGAAAATGGAATTCTCAAATCCCACTTTGTAAGTGAAATATGAGCATGATCCCGGCATCTGATCGAGAAATAAAGGGCATACTTGTGATAGCTTATTGTCTCAGCTACAACATACTCAAAGCTCAGCGTAAACAAAGATTAAACGACGGAGATATTGCTCGCGAAAGACGAGAATGTAGAATCCAGTTTTGAGAAAAAGTCATGTCCCATAGAGAATACACGCAAAATGTAAAAAATTGACATGCCTCCTTTAATCGCAAAAATACGCCATGATACCATTGTCAAAATGAAATATCGTGGTTACTGCATTTGTAGATAATATTCTCAGGTAGAACATATCAAAATTTGAAAGAAAATTGATCAATATTTACAGAGATACTTTCCAAAATTCTGCTGACGTCATAATATGCAAATTGAAATTTTGAGTTCGGAGGCCATTATGATGACGTCATGAGTTAATTGAGGGTCAAATGAGACATGAAATCATACCTCCAACTCATAATCTATTTAAATATGAAAGAAATTGGGGGTTATCTATCAATTCTGAAGAGTTAAAATGAATTTTGTATAGGCATGTTTTTGCCCATGTATTGTGGATACAGATAGCGCAGGTCGGCGCGTGCGTTCAACTTTGACAGCCGCTAATTGCGGTATTACTGGTCGGAAACAGGTAAACAAGGTATCAAAATGCTTGGATTAATGTAATAAATATGATAACAGAAAAAATTTGGCGATTCTATGTTGTTAAATGCCAGGACGCGCGGATACGCGCGGAAACGCGCGCGCATAATTACGCGCGCGCAAATTTTGAAAATGCTTAAAATGGCCTGAAACGTATGCAAAATTAATTTGGAACGAATTTGACCATTTTAAAATTTTAATGCGCGCGTACGTGCGCGTCGAGGTGCGCGCGCAGAATTTTTTGACATTTTTCGTTGACCTTTGACCTGAAGTTGATGTATACTAAATATGGTTGATTTTTGATGACTCGTTATCGAGAAATGATAATGACCTGATTTTTACAAAATGGCGCCTGGATGACGTCACGATGACCCCATGAACTTGAAAAAGTTAATTAGACTTGAAATCATAGGGCTTGATGACTGACAGAAATTCAAAGGAAATTGACTATGTCGATTTCGAGTAAACGTGTGCACAAAAAAGTGTACGGAAGAAATAAAAATAAAGAAATAAAGAAAGAATAAAGAAAATTTTAGCGAAATCAATAGGTGATCTGTCATCGACAGACCACCTAATAAAGAAAGAAAGAAAGAAAGAAAGAACTAGACTTTAATTCGTCACTTTGACGAATTAGGTGATACGTATGCTAATGGTTTACATAATAAAGAATGCATTACACGATATCATATTATTTCATGAAATGCTTCATCCATTAAGATCTATCCATATGTCAAGTTTAAATTGTGTCCCCTTGATCATTATGGATCTAGGGAAGATAGATTGAAAAAATATGACCATTGACCCTGCGCAGTAACCAGTTACACCTTTGACTCTAATTTACATCATGAAGATAACATTTTGACGATTTTATCTTATTCAAAGAAATGAAAATGTAATTGATAAATGATTATCATCATTATGATAATGATGATCATGATGATCATGATGAAGATCATAATCATGAGCGGGATCCTGACATCTTATTGACAAAATGAGGGGTGATTTAGATAGCACATAGTCTTAGCTACAGCGTACTCAAAAATCAACAAAATCCAAGCAGAAATAACGGCGATATTGCTCGCAAAAGACAGGAATGTAGAATCCAGATTTGAGAAAAAAATTATCTCCCACAGGGATTACACGCAAAAAGTAATGGATTAAGTGAAAATAGGGAAACAATAAAGTAAATAGGGTTGTTTATTACATTATTTGCGATTCTACGTGTTCGAATAATTAAAGGAGATGGTACAGTGAAAGGTCAACAAGAAAAAAAAAGTTCAGAATTTTTTTTTGGGAGACACCCGGACTCGAACCCGGGATCTCAAGGTCGGAAGTCAAGTGCGTTACCGATATACCAAAACATTTCCCATAGCGATTACACGTAAACGAAAATGGAATTCTAAAATCCCACTTTGCAAGTAAAATATGAGCATGATCCCGGCATATGATCGAAAAATGAAGTACACATTGGAGATAGCTCATTGTCTCAGCTACAACATACTCGAAGCTCACCGAAAAAAAGTCAAAACAACGGAGATGTTGCTCGCGAAAGACGGAAATGTAGAATGCAGTTTTGAGAAATAGTCATGTCCCATAGACAATACACGCAAAATGTGAAAAATTGACATGCCTCCTTTAATTGCAAAAATACGCCATGATACCTTTGTCAAACAGGAAAATTATGCACACTATATTTGTAGAAAATTATCTCAGCTACAACATATCAAAATTTTGAAGAAAAACAATCGATATTTTCAGAGATACAATCAATTTTCCAAAAATATGCAAACGTCATAATATGCAAATTTAAATTTTGATTTCGGAGGACATTATGATGACATCATTAGTTAATTGAGGATCAAATGAGACATGAAATCATATCTCCAACTCATGATCTATCAACAAATGAAAACATATTGGGAGTTCATATCTATTCTGAAGAGTTACAATGAATTTTGTATAGGTATGTTTTTGCCCATATATTGTGGATAAAGATAACGCAGATCCGCGCGCGCTGTCAACTTTGACGGACGCTCATTGCGTTATTAAAAGGTGAACAAATTATCAAAATGCTTGGAAAAATGTGCCAAATACGCTGAAATAGAAAATTTGGTAATTCTATGTTACAAAATGCTAGTGCGCACAAAAAACGCGCGCGCATGCGCGTGTGCATGATTTTTTGTCAAATGCTCCATATGGCCTGAAACGTATGCAAAAAAAATTTGAGATGATTTAGAGCATTTTTAATTTTTGCGCGCGCGTAAACGCGCGGACGAACGCGCCCGCGCGCATTTGCGCACGTTTATTGACCTGAAATTGACCGGACGAATATTGATCTTATTCATGATAAATATGAATGAAAAATTACTTTCCGTTATGAAGATATGATCATAAGTTGATTTTCACAAAATGGCGCCTAGATGACGTCATAATGACTTTGAGTCTTTGAAAAGTCACGCAGTTCTAAGTTAGACTAAGATATATCATCATGGCAAGTTTCATGATAATGGCTTTATTCAGTCTTGAAATATCCTGCGAACAAATTCGAGGAAGAATAATAATAAACTAGATTTGTAATACTTGTTTGGAACAAGTATAGGTGGGCTGGTCCAACTAAAATTTAAGACAAAATAAAGGCACATTTGAAATAGCTTATTGTCTCAGCTAAAACATACTCAAAGTTCAGCGTAATCGAAGCTAAAACGACGGAGATATTGCTCGCGAAAGACGGGAATGTAGAATCCATTTTTGTGAAAAAATCATGTCCCATAGAGAATACACGCAAAATGTGAAAAAATTGACATGCCACCTTTAATCGCAAATATACGCCATGATGCCTTTGACAAAATGTAAAATTGTGGGTACTGCATTTGTAGACAATTGTCACAGCTAGAACATATCAAAATTTGGAAGAAAATCGATCAATATGTACAGAGATACAATCAATTTTCCATAAATATGCTGACGTCGATATGCAAATTGGAATTTTGAGTTCGGAGGCCATTTTGATGACGTCATGAGTTAATTGATGGTCAAATGAGACTTGTAAAAATATCTCCGAATCATACTCTATCAAATGAGACATGTAAAAATATCTCCGAATTATACTCTATTGAAATATGAAAAAAATTGGGGTCACCTTGCATCCTAAAGAGCTACAATGGTTTTTGTATAGGCATGTTTTTGCCCATATATGCTATGTATTACAAGAGCTCGCGCGCACGGAAATTTATGTTAAACGGTCGATCATTCCGTTATTAATAGTCATAAAGAGATAAACATGGTATCAATTGGTTTGTCAAAATATTTGGAATATGATGAAAGAAAAAAATGGCGATTCTATGTTGTTTAATAATTTTACGCGCGAAAACGCACGCGCATGTGGTGTGCGCGATTTTTTTATAAAATGCTTAGAATGGCCTAAAACGTATGCAAAATGATTTTGAGACGATTTTGAGCATTTTAAAATTTTGCGCGCGCATTGACGCGCGGACGTACGCGCACGCGCGCGTTATTTGACTTGAAATTGACCGGACGGATATTGACCTTGATCATAATAAATATGAATGAGAAATACCTTTTGGTTATGAAGATATGATCATGAGTTGATTTTCTTAAAATGATGAAAGAAAAAAATGGCGATTCTATGTTGTTTAATAGTTTTACGCGCGAAAACGCGCGCGCATGCGCGTGTGCGCGATTTTTTATAAAATGCTTAGAATGGCCTAAAACGTATGCAAAATGATTTTGAGACGATTTTGAGCATTTTAAAATTTTGCGCGCGCATTGACGCGCGGACGTACGCGCACGCGCGCGTTATTTGACCTGAAATTGACCGGACGGATATTGACCTTGATCATAATAAATATGAATGAGAAATACCTTTTGGTTATGAAGATATGATCATGAGTTGATTTTCTTAAAATTTTACAAAATGGCGCCTAGATGACGTCATCAGTGAAGGTCAATGTTGAAAACGTTATTGTGCTTTGTACATATGCCTATACATATGTGTGCCAAATTTCATGGCATTTGATTGAGCCATTTCCAAGTTATCTTGCCAACAAAAAAGTGGTTAGAAATAAGAAAAATATATAATAAAAATTTAATTCGTCACGAAACGAATAAGGTGGTCTGTCTAAGTCTTATGATAGAATTGAGAATGGGAGAAGTTATATAGACATGTAAACAATGATGATGATCATGATAGTAAAGGTGATGATGATGATGATAATGATAATGTTATATGATGATAAAAACGATAATGTTAATGATGATGATGAGCATAAGCATGATCCTGACATCTGATTGAAAAAATGAGGAAATATTTAGATAGCAAATAGTCTCAGCTACAACATACTAAAATTTGGGAGAAAACTGTTGAATAACAACCGAGATACTGGTAAAAACACCTTGTCATGCAGATTCATGTTTTGAAAAAAGTGACCTCCCATAGACATAACACGCAAATATGACAAATTATGCATTGTCGCCTTCAATCGAATATTTCACTATGATGACGTCATCAAAATGAAAAATAAATGACATATTTCTGATAGAGAATTATCTCAGCTACAACATATTAAAATCTGAGAGTAAATTAATCACAGATAAGTGAGATAATTTCAATTAAACAAAGACAAAAATTACGTCATCAACAAAATACATTTGTTTGAGTTTAGATGCCAATATGATGACTTTATTTCACTTTGTACGAGTCAGGGTGGTATGAAATCATATCTCCAACTCATGCTCTTTCCAACCATGATATAAAAAATGGGGGTCAATGGACTATCTGAAAAGCTATATCGATTTTTAAAATGGCATGTTTTTGATGAAATTTGCATTATATTGCCCATAGCAGCACGCGCGGATTTTGAACTTTGACGCACGCTCACGGCCTTATGAAATATGAAGAGTGACTGAAATTAATGTAAATTGTTAATTACATTAAGAGGAATCCAAATCATGTAAACATTTTGAATTTGACCTTTTTCGCGCGCTGTGAGCGCGCACACCGCGCGCGGGGACACAAACGGACGGAAAATGTTGAAATGCTTAAAATGACCTGATTCGTACTCTCGTTTAATAGTTAAGTGATTTTGAGCAATTTAAAATTTTGACGCGCACATACGCGCGCGTCATGACCTTTATGTGACCTTTGATGACATGACCTGTTGACCCTGGACCTAAAGTATATGTGATATGAATATGAATGACCTTTGCTGATGCATCATGAAGATATGATGGATAACGTGATTTCACAAAATGGCGCCTGGATGACGTCACGATAACCTAATGACCTTGAAAATGTTCCTGTCACGTCTCATTACAATGACCTATAATTGTGCCGAAATTTAATGAAATTAACTAAACCAAACTTGAGTTATCCGGGCCACAAAAAACGGGGAGAAATAAAAATAAAGAATAATAATAATAATAATAATAATAATAATAATAAAGAAAATTCTGACGAAATCAATAGGTGGTCTGTTGATAACAGACCACCTAATAAATAAAGAAAGAAAATTCTGACGAAATCAATAGGTGGTCTGTTGTTAACAGACCACCTAATAATAAAGAAAATTCTGACGAAATCAATAGGTGGTCTGTTGATAACAGACCACCTAATTATGGGTTGCAAGGTCAATGCAAAAAAAGGGCTGGTATACAATGCGTATCAACAACAAAGGTGTACCAAACTTTGATAGCTCCTAATTAAAAGTTCATATCCAATTTGACTTTGAAATTGATTTCAAGATAAAAAGTAACGTATTTTCTGTCCAATGATACCATAATCATAATATTTCTGCTGTGGGTGAATGAGCATCAGGGTCTTTAGAAAGTGTTGTCAAAATCGCCTTGTTCTAAGTTTGGGTTAAGGAACCAATGTGGGTCAGGTCATATACATGTGCTTCTTTGGTTTTAAATCATTTTGAAAGGTACATTATGCCTCGTGCTTCAGTGGTTCAATGCTTAAAATGATGTAATGCATCTAGGTTTTAGCAGTACCTTTTTCAATCCGCAGTTTAAAATTTAATTATTTCAAACAGCCTACTAACTACTTGTCTCATGATATCTAAGTTCTCTCTGCTTACTTGTTCACTGCACCATTTCACACGCGAAAGGAGCATAAGGTGTTTATTTCGTATAGCGTATGAAAACTAAAAGCTTACTAAACCTAAATGCAAGAAAAAGCACATAATTATGATGATACACTGTAAAAGAAATTGACAGCAGACTTTAATGTTTAAAAAAGCTAACATCTCAAATAAACGTTATCCATTCTGTTTCACTCAATGACAAGGTTACCTTTAACAAGGGAAGTGAATGAATCAAGATTCTAATCATCATAAGAAAGATATTTCCTTGAGTTTAAGTTGATATTAACTCCTTTCTGTTTCCAACTGCCTAATATTCAATGATAACACACACATAATGACTTTTGACCCACATTTATTACTGCAGCCCAAACATGGTACAAGAGGATTTTGACAATACTTTTTGAAAAGCTTGCTGTTTAGTTGTCATTGCCAGCACAATTGTGAAAACGGTATCATAATAGATAGGGTCAGTGGTGTAATGAGCTAAAACGTTCGGGGGGGGGGGCTGACAAAAAAAATCCGAATCACCCCACTCTAACATGCTGGCCCCGCTGAACGTTTCTCAAAGTGGGGTCTAGGGGCAAAGCCCCGGCGGGGTTCAAAGATGGGGAAGCCACCGAAGCTCAAGGGGTATGGGCATCAGTGGCGGATCCAGGAATTTCTTACCGGGGCGGGGGCACAAAATGGCATGGGATGAAATATATGTAAAACGGTGAAGCGACAGAACGAGGCTTTAACGGCGAGAAAGCGGAGTGACCAAGCAGGGGGTCGGTCTGGGAGGGGGTTCTGGCCCCCTCCCAGAGTAAGAAGCATTTGTCATTTTAGAACCAAATAAGACGCATTTTCGGGCACTTCCTGGAGTAATATGACGTAAAATTGCTTTCTCCTACCGCTTTCAAGAGTAGGGATCTTTTGCAATTTGAGAACCACATTTGGCGCATTAATGTCCACCGGCACTTCATGGAAAAAAGAGGCCTTCTGATTGGTTAGAAGTTAGAGAAAAGTGATCTGTCACGTCGTGAAACGTCGTATAAATTATGCTTTGAGCCTCACAATGCACAAAGACGGTGGTCCAGTACTTCACCAGTAGTACTTGCAAAAATTATCTCGGGTGTATAAACTGTGTCCATATCTGGGGCGTCGTTAGATCTTGGTCAGTGGGGGAGGGGGGGGGGGAGGTGTAGAGGCCTCCGATTACCGACAAAACGAGCCACCAATATTATTACCGACAAATATAAAAATGCCAAAGTCCAAATGTCTACAAATATAACCCTATAAACCCCGGGCCAGGAACTAAGTTATTTTTCTGTTTTCCCCTCCCGCGCCAAGCGCGGAAGCTTTGACACTTCACTTAATTATTAGAGAAAGAAGACGATCCGTGGTACTGTTCTCGACTCCTACAGCTTGTTTCGCCCCTCCCGCGTAAAGCGTGGAAGCTATGACGTTTCATTTATTAATAGAGAAAGAAGACAAATCATTGTACCGGTCCCGACTCTTAATCCTTGTCTGAATTCAGTTCCCCCCTCACTCCCGCGGTAAGCGCGGAAGCTTTGACGTTTTTAACAAGTATTACTCTTAATCCTTGTCTGAATTCATTTTCGCTCATCCCGCGAGAAGCGCTGAAGCTTTCACGTTTCATTAGATTATTAGAGAAAGAAGACGATTCGTTGTATCATGTTCTTGTCTGAATTCAGTTCCCCCCCCCCTCCCGCTCGAAGCGCGGAAGCCTTGACACTTCATTAAACTATAAGAGAAAGAAGACGATTCATTGTACCGGTCTCGACTCTTAATCCTTGTCTGAATTCAGTCCCCCTCCCCCGCTCTCGCGAAATGTGGAAGCTTTGACGTTTCAATAAATTATTACTCTTTACCCTTGTTTGAATTCACTTTAGTCCCCTGCGCGAAGCGCGGAAGCTTTTACGTTTCAATAAATTTATAGAGAAAGAAGACGATTCATTGTACCGTTGAACCGTTCTCGACTCTTAATCCTTGTCTGAATTTCGCCCCCCCCCCCCTTTCGCGCAAAGCGCGGAAGCTTCGACGTTTCTATAAATTATTACTATTAATCCTTGTCTGAGTTCATTTTCGCCCATCCCGCGCGAAACGCGGAAGCTTTCAAGTTTCATTAAATTATTACTCTTAATCCTTGTCTGAAATCATTTCGCGTTTCATTAATTATTAGAGAAAGATTAAGACGATTTGTTGTACCGTTTTAGAATCTTAATCCTAGTCTGAATTAGTTGCCCCCCCCCCAACTCCATAGTTTTTACACGTACATCTAACTTCCTAGAAACACACGAATTATTATACCAGTTGCAGTTTGGGTTTCGAGCAAAACACAGCACTACTCAGCAGTGGCGTACGCAGGATTTTTTTCAAGGTGGGGTTTTAACATTTTGAAATTATTATTATTTGTTAAACCTTTTTTATCAAAAAAATAAATAAATAAAATAAAATCAAATCAATACTCAAAGGGGGGGGGGGGGTTCCGAAAAAAATACACATAAACAAAACTCAAGGGGGGGGGGGGTTAACCCCAAACCCCGCCAAAGATGGTATTATCAACGAACTCATAAATATGGCGTCCTAACTTAATGATCACGCCATCTTCGGTGGGGCAGGTCGCATTGCTGGTGTGGTGGAGATCAAATTAAATAGGCCAGTTCTGGACTACAGACTTAGGAAGCGGGAGGGACTAAAAAAAATTAATCACCTTGCCTCTGAACCAGTTTTTTTTTTTGATGACCTTTCCTACGGCGTGCCAAATAATTGCTAGATGACATTTGTGTTATTTCCGTTTTTAAGCTATAATTATGGGTTGCAAGGTCAATGCAAAAAAAGGGCTGGTATACAATGCGTATCAACAACAAAGGTGTACCAAACTTTGATAGCTCCTAATTAAAAGTTCATATCCAATTTGACTTTGAAATTGATTTCAAGATAAAAAGTAACGTATTTTCTGTCCAATGATACCATAATCATAATATTTCTGCTGTGGGTGAATGAGCATCAGGGTCTTTAGAAAGTGTTGTCAAAATCGCCTTGTTCTAAGTTTGGGTTAAGGAACCAATGTGGGTCAGGTCATATACATGTGCTTCTTTGGTTTTAAATCATTTTGAAAGGTACATTATGCCTCGTGCTTCAGTGGTTCAATGCTTAAAATGATGTAATGCATCTAGGTTTAAGCAGTACCTTTTTCAATCCGCAGTTTAACATTTAATTATTTAAAACAGCCTACTAACTACTTGTCTCATGATATCTAAGTTCTCTCTGCTTACTTGTTCACTGCACCATTTCACACGTGGAAGGAGCATAAGGTGTTTATTTCGTATAGCGTATGCAAACTAAAAGCTTACTAAACCTAAATGCAAGAAAAGGCACATAATTATGATGATACACTGTAAAAGAAATTGACAGCAGACTTTCATGTTTAAAAAAGCTAACATCTCAAATAAACGTTATCCATTCTGTTTCACTCAATGACAAGGTTACCTTTAACAAGGGAAGTGAATGAATCAAGATTCTAATCATCATAAGAAAGATATTTCCTTGAGTTTAAGTTGATATTAACTCCTTTCTGTTTCCAACTGCCTAATATTCAATGATAACACACACATAATGACTTTTGACCCACATTCATTACTACAGCCCCAACATGGTACAAGAGGATTTTGACAATACTTTTTGAAAAGCCTGCTGTTTAGTTGTCATTGCCAGCACAATTGTGAAAACGGTATCATAATAGATAGGGTCAGTGGTGTAATGAGCTAAAACGTTCGGGGGGGGGGGGGGCTGACAAAAAATCCGAATCACCCCACTCTAACATGCTGGCCCCGCTGAACGTTTCTCAAAGTGGGGTCTAGGGGCAAAGCCCCGGCGGGGTTCAAAGATGGGGAAGCCACCGAAGCTCAAGGGGTATGGGCATCAGTGGCGGATCCAGGAATTTCTTACTGGGGCGGGGGCACAAAATGGCATGGGGTGAAATATATGTAAAACGATGAAGCGACAGAACGAGGCTTTAACGGCGAGGAAGCGGAGCGACCAAGCAGGGGTGGGTCTGGGAGGGGGTTCTGGCCCCCTCCCAGAGTAAGAAGCATTTGTCATTTTAGATCCAAATTAGACGCATTTTCAGGCACTTCCTGGAGTAATATGACGTAAAATTGCTTTCTCCTACCCCTTCCAAGAGTAGGGATCTTTTGCAATTTGAGAACCACATTTGGCGCATTAATGTCCACCGGCACTTCATGGAAAAAAAAGAGGCCTTCTGATTGGTTAGAAGTTAGAGAAAAGTGATCTGTCACGTCGTGAAATGTCGTATAAATTATGCTTTGATGCCGCACAATGCACAAAGACGGTGGTCCAGTACTTCACCAGTAGTACTTGCAAAAATTATCTCGAGTGTGTAAACCGTGTCGTTATCAGGGGCGTCGTTAGATCTTGTTCAGTGGGGGAGGGGGGAGGTGTAGAGGCCGCCGATTACCGACAAAACGAGCCACCAATATTATTACCGACAAATGTTTACAAATATAACCCTATAAACCCAGGGCTAGGAACTAACTTATTTTTCAGTTTTTCCCCTCCCGCGCCAAGCGCGGAAGCTTTGACACTTCACTTAATTATTAGAGAAAGAAGACGATCCGTGGTACTGTTCTTGACACTTACAGCTTGTTTCGCCCCTCCCGCGCAAAGCGCGGAAGCTATGACGTTTCATTTATTATTAGAGAAAGAAGACAAATCATTGTACCGGTCCCGACTCTTAATCCTTGTCTGAATTTAGTTCCCCCCCTCCCTCCCGCGGTAAGCGCGGAAGCTTTGACGTTTTTTAACAATTATTACTCTTAATCCTTGTCTGAATTCATTTTCGCTCATCCCGCGCGAAGCACTGAAGCTTTCACGTTTCATTAGATTATTAGAGAAAGAAGACGATTCGTTGTATCATGTTCTTGTCTGAATTCAGTTTTCCCCCTCCCGCTCGAAGCGCGGAAGCCTTGACACTTCATTAAACTATAAGAGAAAGAAAACGATCCGTTGTACCGTTCTCGATTCTTAATTGATGTTTCGCCCCTCCCGCGCAAAGCGCGGAAGTTATTACGTTTCATTTAATTATTAGAGAAAGAAGACGATTCATTGTACCGGTCTCGACTCTTAATCCTTGCCTGAATTCAGTCCCCCTCTCCCGCTAGCGCGAAATGTGGAATCTTTGACGTTTCAATAAATTATTACTCTTTACCCTTGTCTGAATTCACTTTAGCCCCTGCGCGAAGCGCGGAAGCTTTTACATTTCAATAAATTTATAGAGAAAGAAGACGATTCATTGTACCGTTGAACCGTTCTCGACTCTTAATCCTTGTCTGAATTCCGTCCCCCCCCCCCTTTCGCGCAAAGCGCGGAAGCTTCAACGTTTCTATAAATTATTACTATTAATCCTTGTCTGAGTTCATTTTCGCCCATCCCGCGCGAAACGCGGAAGCTTTCAAGTTTTATTTAATTATTACTCTTAATCCTTGTCCGAAATCATTTTCGCGTTTCATTAATTATTAGAGAAAGATTAAGACGATTCGTTGTAACGTTTTAGACTCTTAATCCTAGTCTGAATTAGTTGCCCCCCCCCCCCAATTCCATAGTTTTTACACGTACATCTAACTTCCTAGAAACACACGAATTATTATACCAGTTGCAGTTTGGGTTTCGAGCAAAAACACAGCACTACTAAGCAGTGGCGTACGCAGGATTTTTTTTCAAGGTGGGTTTTTAACATTTTGAAATTATTATTTATTTATTTTTTTTTTATTAAAAAAAAAATAAAATAAAATAAAATAAAATCAATATTCAAAGGGGGGGGGGGTGGGGGGTCCGCAAAACATACACATAAACAAAACTCAAGGGGGGGGGGGTTAACCCCAAACCCCGCCAAAGATGGTATTATCAACGAACTCATGAATATGGCGTCCTAACTTAATGATCACGCCATCTTCGGTGGGACAGGTCGCATTGCTGGTGTGGTGGAGATCAAATTAAAAGGCCAGTTCTGGACTACAGACTTAGGAAGTGGGAGGGACTAAAAATCCTAAATCACCTTGCCTCTGAACCAGTTTTTTTTTTATGACCTTTCCTACGGAGTGCCAAATAATCGCTAGATGACATTTGTGTTATTTCCGTTTTTAAGCTATAATTATGGGTTGCAAGGTCAATGCAAAGAAGGGCTGGTATACAATGCGTATCAACAACAAAGGTGTACCAAACTTTGATAGCTCCTAATTACAAATTCATATCCAATTTGACTTTGAAATTGATTTCACGATAAAAAGTAACGTATTTTCTGTCCAATGATACCATAATCATAATATTTCTGCTGTGGGTGAATGAGCATCAGGGTCTTTAGAAAGTGTTGTCAAAATCGCCTTGTTCTAAGTTTGGGTTAAGGAACCAATGTGGGTCAGGTCATATACATGTGCTTCTTTGGTTTTAAATCATTTTGAAAGGTACATTATGCCTCGTGCTTCAGTGGTTCAATGCTTAAAATGATGTAATGCATCTAGGTTAAGCAGTACCTTTTTTTTCAATCCGCAGTTTAACATTTAATTATTTAAAACAGCCTACTAACTACTTGTCTCATGATATCTAAGTTCTCTCTGCTTACTTGTTCACTGCACCATTTCACACGCGGAAGGAGCATGAGGTGTTTATTTCGTATAGCGTATGAAAACTAAAAGCTTACTTAACCTAAATGCAAGAAAAGGCACATAATTATGATGATACACTGTAAAAGAAATTGACAGCAGACTTTCATGTTTAAAAAAGCTAACATCTCAAATAAACGTTATCCATTCTGTTTCACTCAATGACAAGGTTACCTTTAACAAGGGAAGTGAATGAATCAAGATTCTAATCATCATAAGAAAGATATTTCCTTGAGTTTAAGTTGATATTAACTCCTTTCTGTTTCCAACTGCCTAATATTCAATGATAACACACACATAATGACTTTTGACCCACATTTATTACTGCAGCCCAAACATGGTACAAGAGGATTTTGACAATACTTTTTGAAAAGCCTGCTGTTTAGTTGTTATTGCCAGCACAATTGTGAAAACGGTATCATAATAGATAGGGTCAGTGGTGTAATGAGCTAAAACGTGCGGGGGGGGGGGGGCTGACAAAAAAAATCCGAATCACCCCACTCTAACATGCTGGCCCCGCTGAACGTTTCTCAAAGTGGGGTCTAGGGGCAAAGCCCCGGCGGGGTTCAAAGATGGGGAAGCCACCGAAGCTCAAGGGGTATGGGCATCAGTGGCGGATCCAGGAATTTCTTACTGGGGCGGGGGCACAAAATGGCATGGGGTGAAATATATGTAAAACGGTGAAGCGACAGAACGAGGCTTTAACGGCGAGGAAGCGGAGTGACCAAGCAGGGGGTGGGTCTGGGAGGGGGTTCTGGCCCCCTCCCAGAGTAAGAAGCATTTGTCATTTAGAACCAAATTAGACGCATTTTCGGGCACTTCCTGGAGTAATATGACGTAAAATTTCTTTCTCCTACCGCTTTCAAGAGTAGGGATCTTTTGCAATTTGAGAACCACATTTGGCGCATTAATGTCCACCGGCACTTCATGGAAAAAAAGAGGCCTTCTGATTGGTTAGAAGTTAGAGAAAAGTGATCTGTCACGTCGTGAAACGTCGTAAAAATTATGCTTTGAGCCCCACAATGCACAAAGACGGTGGTCCAGTACTTCACCAGTAGTACTTGCAAAAATTATCTCGAGTGTATAAACTGTGTCCATATCTGGGGCGTCGTTAGATCTTGTTCAGTGGGGGAGGGGGGGGGGGGAGGTGTAGAGGCCTCCGATTACCGACAAAACGAGCCACCAATATTATTACCGACAAATATAAAAATGCCAAAGTCCAAATGTCTACAAATATAACCCTATAAACCCAGGGCCAGGAACTAAGTTATTTTTCAGTTTTCCCCTCCCGCGCCAAGCGCGGAAGCTTGACACTTCACTTAATTATTAGAGAAAGAAGACGATCCGTGGTACTGTTCTCGACTCTTACAGCTTGTTTCGCCCCTCCCGCGTAAAGCGTGGAAGCTATGACGTTTCATTATATTATTAGAGAAAGAAGACGAATCATTGTACCGGTCCCGACTCTTAATCCTTGTCTGAATTCGGTTCCCCCCTCCCTCCCGCGGTAAGCGCGGAAGCTTTGACGTTTTTAACAAGTATTACTCTTAATCCTTGTCTGAATTCACTTTCGCTCATCCCGCGCGAAGCGCTGAAGCTTTCACGTTTCATTAGATTATTAGAGAAAGAAGACGATTCGTTGTATCATGTTCTTGTCTGAATTCAGTTCCCCCCCCCTCCCGCTCGAAGTGCGGAAGCCTTGACACTTCATTAAACTATAAGAGAAAGAAGACGATTCATTGTACCGGTCTCGACTCTTATTCCTTGTCTGAATTCAGTCCCCTCCCCCGCTCGCGCGAAATGTGGAAGCTTTGACGTTTCAATAAATTATTACTCTTTACCCTTGTCTGAATTCACTTTAGCCCCCTGCGCGAAGCGCGGAAGCTTTTACGTTTCAATAAATTTATAGAGAAAGAAGACGATTCATTGTACCGTTGAACCGTTCTCGACTCTTAATCCTTGTCTGAATTCCGCCCCCCCCCCTTTCGCGCAAAGCGCGGAAGCTTCGACGTTTCTGTAAATTATTACTATTAATCCTTGTCTGAGTTCATTTTCGCCCATCCCGCGCGAAACGCGGAAGCTTTCAAGTTTCATTAAATTATTACTCTTAATCCTTGTCTGAAATCATTTTCGCGTTTCATTAATTATTAGAGAAAGATTAAGACGATTTGTTGTACCGTTTTAGAATCTTAATCCTAGTCTGAATTAGTTGCCCCCCCCCCCCCAACTCCATAGTTTTTACACGTAAATCTAACTTCCTAGAAACACACGAATTATTATACCAGTTGCAGTTTGGGTTTCGAGCAAAACACAGCACTACTCAGCAGTGGCGTACGCAGGATTTTTTTCAAGGTGGGGTTTTAACATTTTGAAATTATTATTATTTTTTAAACCTTTTTTATTAAAAAATAAATAAATAAAATAAAATAAAATCAATACTCAAAGGGGGGGGGGGGGTTCCGAAAAAAATACACATAAACAAAACTCAAGGGGGGGGGTTAACCCCAAACCCCGCCAAAGATGGTATTATCAACGAACTCATAAATATGGCGTCCTAACTTAATGATCACGCCATCTTCGGTGGGGCAGGTCGCATTGCTGGTGTGGTGGAGATCAAATTAAATAGGCCAGTTCTGGACTACAGACTTAGGAAGTGGGAGGGACTAAAAATTCTTAATCACCTTGCCTCTGAACCAGTTTTTTTTTGATGACCTTTCCTACGGCGTGCCAAATAATTGCTAGATGACATTTGTGTTATTTCCGTTTTTAAGCTATAATTATGGGTTGCAAGGTCAATGCAAAAAAGGGCTGGTATACAATGCGTATCAACAACAAAGGTGTATCCAACTTTGATAGCTTCTAATTACAAATTCATATCCAATTTGACTTTGAAATTGATTTCACGATAAAAAGTAACGTATTTTCTGTCGAATGATACCATAATCATAATATTTCTGCTGTGGGTGAATGAGCATCAGGGTCTTTAGAAAGTGTTGTCAAAATCGCCTTGTTCTAAGTTTGGGTTAAGGAACCAATGTGGGTCAGGTCATATACATGTGCTTCTTTGGTTTTAAATCATTTTGAAATGTACATTATGCCTCGTGCTTCAGTGCTTTAATACTTAAAATGATGTAATGCATCTAGGTTTAAGCAGTACCTTTTTCAATCCGAAGTTTAAAATTTAATTATTTCAAACAGCCTACTAACTACTTGTCTCATGATATCTAAGTTCTCTCTGCTTACTTGTTCACTGCACCATTTCACACGCGGAAGGAGCATAAGGTGTTTATTTCGTATAGCGTATGAAAACTAAAAGCTTACTAAACCTAAATGCAAGAAAAGGCACATAATTATGATGATACACTGTAAAAGAAATTGACAGCAGACTTTCATGTTTAAAAAAGCTAACATCTCAAAAAAACGTTATCCATTCTGTTTCACTCAATGACAAGGTTACCTTTAACAAGGGAAGTGAATGAATCAAGATTCTAATCATCATAAGAAAGATATTTCCTTGAGTTTAAGTTGATATTAACTCCTTTCTGTTTCCAACTGCCTAATATTCAATGATAACACACACATAATGACTTTTGATCCACATTCATTACTGCAGCCCCAACATGGTACAAGAGGATTTTGACTATACTTTTGAAAAGCCTGCTGTTTAGTTGTCATTGCCAGCACAATTGTGAAAACGATATCATAATAGATAGGGTCAGTGGTGTAATGAGCTAAAACGTTCGGGGGGGGGGGGCTGACAACAAATCCGAATCACCCCACTCTAACATGCTGGCCCCGCTGAACGTTTCTCAAAGTGGGGTCTAGGGGCAAAGCCCCGGCGGGGTTCAAAGATGGGGAAGCCACCGAAGCTCAAGGGGTATGGGCATCAGTGGCGGATCCAGGAATTTCTTACTGGGGCGGGGGCACAAAATGGCATGGGGTGAAATATATGTAAAACGATGAAGCGACAGAACGAGGCTTTAACGGCGAGGAAGCGGAGCGACCAAGCAGGGGGGTGGGTCTGGGAGGGGGTTCTGGCCCCCTCCCAGAGTAAGAAGCATTTGTCATTTTAGAACCAAATTAGACGCATTTTCAGGCACTTCCTGGAGTAATATGACGTAAAATTGTTTTCTCCTACCCCTTCCAAGAGTAGGGATCTTTTGCAATTTGAGAACCACATTTGGCGCATTAATGTCCACCGGCACTTCATGGAAAAAAAAGAGGCCTTCTGATTGGTTAGAAGTTAGAGAAAAGTGATCTGTCACGTTGTGAAACGTCGTATAAATTATGCTTTGATGCCGCACAATGCACAAAGACGGTGGTCCAGTACTTCACCAGTAGTACTTGCAAAAATTATCTCGAGTGTGTAAACTGTGTCGTTATCAGGGGCGTCGTTAGATCTTGTTCAGTGGGAGAGGGGGGAGGTGTAGAGGCCGCCGATTACCGACAAAACGAGCCACCAATATTATTACCGACAAATATAAAAATGCCAAAGTCCAAATGTTTACAAATATAACCCTATAAACCCAGGGCTAGGAACTAACTTATTTTTCAGTTTTTCCCCTCCCGCGCCAAGCGCGGAAGCTTTGACACTTCACTTAATTATTAGAGAAAGAAGACGATCCGTGGTACTGTTCTCGACTCTTACAGCTTGTTTCGCCCCTCCCGCGCAAAGCGCGGAAGCTATGACGTTTCATTATTTTTAGAGAAAGAAGACGAATCATTGTACCGTTGAACCGTTCTCGACTCTAATCCTTGTCTGAAATCCGTCCCCCCCCCCCTTTCGCGCAAAGCGCGGAAGCTTTAATGTTTCTATAAATTATTACTATCAATCCTTGTCTGAGTTCATTTTCGCCCATCCCGCGCGAAACGCGGAAGCTTTCAAGTTTCATTAAATTATTACTCTTAATCCTTGTCTGAAATCATTTTCGCGTTTCATTAATTATTAGAGAAAGATTAAGACGATTCGTTGTAACGTTTTAGACTCTTAATCCTAGTCTGAATTAGTTGCCCCCCCCCCCAACTCCATAGTTTTTACACGTACATCTAACTTCCTAGAAACACACGAATTATTATACCAGTTGCAGTTTGGGTTTCGAGCAAAACACAGCACTACTAAGCAGTGGCGTACGCAGGATATTTTTCAAGGTGGGGTTTTAACATTTTTTAAATTATTATTATTATTTTTAATTTTTTTATTAAAAAAATAAAATAAAATAAAATAAAATCAATACTCAAAGGGGGAGGGGGGGGGGGGTTCCGAAAAACATACACATAAACAAAACTCAAGGGGGGGGGGTTAACCCCTAATCCCGCCAAAGATGGTGTTATCAACGAACTCATAAATATGGCGTCCTAACTTAATGATCACGCCATCTTCGGTGGGGCAGGTCGCATTGCTGGTGTGGTGGAGATCAAATTAAATATACTGGTTCTGGATTACAGATTTAGGAAGTGGGAGGGACTAAAAATCCTAAATCACCTTGCCTCTGAACCAGTTTATTGATGACGTTTCCTACGGCGTGCCAAATAATTGCTAGATGACATTTGTGTTATTTCCGTTTTTAAGCTATAATTATGGGTTGCAAGGTCAATGCAAACAAAGGGCTGGTATACAATGCGTATCAACAACAAAGGTGTATCAAACTTTGATAGCTCCTAATTAAAAATTCATATCCAATTTGACTTTGAAATGATTTCATGATAAAAAGTAACGTATTTTCTGTCCAATGATACCATAATCATAATATTTCTGCTGTAGGTGAATGAGCATCAGGGTCTTTAGAAAGTGTTGTCAAAATCGCCTTGTTCCAAGTTTGGGTTAAGGAACCAATGTGGGTCAGGTCATATGCATGTGCTTCTTTGGTTTTAAATCATTTTGAAAGGTACATTATGCCTCGTGCTTCAGTGCTTTACTGCTTAAAATGATGTAATGTATCTAGGTTTTAGCAGTACCTTTTTTCAATCCACAGTTTAAAATTTAATTATTTTAAACAGCCTACTAACTAATTGTCTCATGATATCTAAGTTCTCTCTGCTTACTTGTGTCTTGTTCACTGCACCATTTCACACGCGGAAGGAGCATAAGGTGTTTATTTCGTATAGCGTATGCAAACTAAAAGCTTACTTAACCTAAATGCAAGAAAAGGCACATAATTATGATGATACACTGTAAAAGAAATTGACAGCAGACTTTCATGTTTAAAAAAGCTAACATCTCAAATAAACGTTATCCATTCAGTTTTACTCAATGACAAGGTTACCTTTAACAAGGGAAGTGAATGAAGTCAAGATTCTAATCATCATAAGAAAGATATTTCCTTGAGTTTAAGTTGATATTAACACCTTTCTGTTTCCAACTGCCTAATATTCAATGATAATAATAATAATAATAATATTCAGCTTTTATATAGCGCAAATCACAATAAGTCTCTAAGCGCTTCCAAACTTGGATATTATTACCCCGGCTTTAGCTGTGCTGCCATTATAGCGCTCTAGCATTTCAAGGACTGAATTCCTACCAGGTACCCATTTACTTCACCTGGGTGGAGTGTGGCAAATGTAGATCAATATCTTGCCAAAGGACATTAGTGCGGCGGCGGGACTCGAACCGCGGACCTTGTGGTCGACAGTCCGGCGACGTATCCACTCGACCACAACACACATAATGGCTTTTGACCCACATTCATTATGACAATACTTTTGAAAAGCCTGCTGTTTAGTTGTCCTTGCCAGCACAATTGTGAAAACGGTATCATAATAGATAGGGTCAGTGGCGTAATGAGCAAAAACGTTCGGAGGGCTGACAAAAAAAAAATCCGAATCACCCCACTCTAACATGCAGGCCCCGCTGAACGTTTCTCAAAGTGGGGTCTAGGGGGAAAGCCCCGGCGAGGTTCAAGGGGCGAAGCCCCAAAACTCAAGGGGTATGGGCATCAGTGGCGGATCCAGGAATTTCTTACCGGGGGGGGGGCACAAAATGGCATGGGGGTGAAATATATGTAAAACGATGAAGCATCAGAACGAGGCTTTAACGGCGAGGGAGCGGAGCGACCAAACAGGGGTGGGTCTGGAATGGGGTTCTTGCCCCTCCCAGAGTAAGAAGCATTTGCCATTTTAGAACAAAATTAGACGCATTTTCAGGCACTTCCTGGCGTAATATGACGTAAATTGCTTTCTCCTACCCCTTCCAAGAGTAGGGGCCTTTTGCAATTTGAGAACCACATTTGGCGCATTAATGTCCACCGGCACTTCATGGAAAAAAAAAGAGGCCTCCTGATTGGTTAGAAGTTAGAGAAAAGTGATCTGTCACGTCGTGAGACGTATAAAGTATGCTTTGATGCCGCACAATGCACAAAGACGGTGGCCCGGTACTTCACCAGTAGTATTTGCAAAAATTATCTCGAGTGTATAAACTGTGTCGTTATCAGGGGCGTCGTTAGATCTTCTTCAGTGGGGGTGAGGGGTCGGGGGTGTCGAGGCCGCCGATTACTCACAAAACGAGCCACCAATACTATTACCGACAACTATAAAAATGCCAAAGTCCAAATGTCTACAAATTTAACCCTACAAACCCGGGGCCAGGAACTAAGTTATTTTTCAGTTTTTCCCCTCCCGCGCGAAGCGCTGAAGCTTTCACGCTTCATTAAAATATAAGAGAAAGAAGATGATCCGTTGTACCGTTCTCGTTTCTTAATTCTTGTTTCGCCCCTCCCGCGCGAAGCGCGGAAGCTTTGACGTTTCACTTAATTATTAGAGAAAGAAGACGATTCATTGTACCGGTCTCGACTCTTAATCCTTGTCTGAATTCAGTCCCCCCTCCCCCGCCCGCGCGAAATGTGGAAGCTCTGACGTTACAATAAATAATTACTCTTAACCCTTGTCTGAATTCATTTTCGCCTACCCTGCGCGAAGCTTTCACGTTTCATTAAATTTATAGAGAAAGCGCAGAAGCTTTGACGTTTCAATAAATTATTAATATTAATCCTTGTCTGAATTCATTTTCGCCCATCCCGCGCGAAACGCGGAAGCTTTCAAGTTTCATTAAATTATTACTCTCAATCTTTGTCCGAAATCGTTTTTGCGTTTCATTTATTATTAGAGAAAGATTAAGATGATTCATTGTACCGTTTTTTTACTCTTAATCCTAGTCTGAATTAGTTGCCCCCCCCCCCCCACCCCCATAGTTTTTTTACACGTACATCTAATTCCCTGGACACACGCATTAGTATACCAGTTGCAGTTTGGGTTTCGAGCAAAACACAGCACTACTCAGCAGTGGCGTACGCAGGATTTTTCTAAGGGGGGGGGGTTAACATTTTGAAATTATTATTATCATTTTTTTTATTTAAAAAAATAAAAAATACTCAAAGGGGGGGGGGTTCCTGAAAAAACATACACATAAAAAAACTCAAGGGGGGGGGGTAACCCCACCCCCCCCCCCCTCCCTGCGTACGCGCCTGCTACTCAGGCGTTGTTGACCATGATTAATAATATTGCTAGTGGGATTGATTTATGAACATACTGTTGGGGGTGTTCCTGGACTTCTCCAAGGCTTTCGATACAATTAATCATGAAATACTTTTGTACAAACTCAGTTATTATAGAACCAGAGGAATAGCCTTGGAGTGGTCCAGAAACTACCTTCAAGTTCAAGTTGAAAGTCATTTATTCCAAACCACACAACATATGATATAATCTTTTTTACGCGTTTTTTTTTACAAACCTGGTTTGTAAAAACGCGTCGAAACGCGTAATATGACGCACGAAAACCAAGGTTTGTCGACAAACCTCCTTTGTGAATTCGGGCCTATGGGTTTACTCATGGACCCTGGTTTTTAACACAAATGAGAGAGAGAGAGAGAGAGAGAGAGAGAGAGAGAGAGAGGGGGGGGGGATAAAAGAGTGACTTTGCTTGGAAATCCCACAAATCTATGTCTGATCCAACAATTATCACACCATTATACGGACTGGCACACCGGCTGGCACACTCTTCAAATCACGTCACAGTATCGTCAGTGAGTACGATATTTCACACGGCTGGGCTTCTATCAAGGGTAAAAGAAGAAAGAAAAACACATTTGAAAGGAACTTTCTGCAAGGAAGTGTGCCTTGATTGATTTCTTTTGTAACGATGTTCACGCTGGTAGGTTGTTTGTTTGTTGTTATGTTTTCGATTAAAAACAAATATTTCAACATTACGATCACTGAGAGTACCCTCGTGAGCGTGGGTGTTTTGAAGCTCAAAAACGTATTTGCCGAATAGATTCTTAGAGTAAAACTACAATGGAAAATTATTTGAAGTGTAAGCATGTCCAAATTTGGGTAGTACTTCGTTCCGCTCTGATACAAACATTCCTCGCTACCATAAATTATACGGGAAATCTCAGACAGACATAAACTAAAGTGAAAAATGGAAACAATATTTTGGTTTCTGTTTATGACACTTTACCTGATATTTTGGTAGGTAATGCAAGGCTTCTTTCATGTACAAGTATTCTCAAAGATCACAAGACAGAGTTTTCGTTTGGCGGACTGCCAACATGTTAAATTATGCCAGTGTTGTTGTAGTTGTTGGCTTTGGGGTTTTAAGGCTGTCTAATCTCGAAAGATTATTCCTCCTTGCTAAACTGTTCCTCGAATCATTCATTAATGATGATTAGATGGCGCTGTTTCCTTTTATCTGCCTCAAATATTGATTCAGGCATTTCAGTGTCTCATTTCAGAGCGTGCAGATTATCTTCTTTCCCCAATAAATTAACTCTTTTTTTAATTTCAACCTTGAAAACAACGTTTTACTATCTCGTATATATTTTTGACAGACCATTAAATAACGCTCAATTGATTAAGCTTCATGATAACAAAATCACAAAGGCCATTTTCATGTTTATCAATACTAAATTCGTAAAAACTGAGTGTGCATTTTCTTATTCTCCTTTCATGTAATAATCTTTTGAGTCATCAATTCATTATAATAAGATAAAATAATAAAAATTGTAACAAAATGTTTTTATTAAGCAAACAATAAACCATACAAAGTTCAACAATCCAAAAGAAAATAATAATTAATTAATTAATTTTCTATATGTGGAAAAATAACCATGAATAAAACTAGTAACTCCTGATGACGGACGGTCAAGCTGTCCGAAACGTCAAGCCTTTTCATCACCTTCTCTACTTTCTACTATCTCGTCAGGTTTAAAGTCCTTCTCAGGTCTTCACCTAATTTCAAGAAAGATTACTCTGCACTCTATCTTTCTCGCTTTTCCACCTCTCCTCTTCTCTCTATTAATCGAATGATTGGTCGAAATTAGAGTCGTGAGTTTAGCCATTCCCGTAAAGAACGTAAAATGCCCAAACCGGTCAACAGTCTTTCGAAAAAAACGCCCTAGGGCACTTTTCAAAAGACTATTGACCGGTGGTGGCTTTTTACGTATAGTATGTGCGTGCAATCTCAATGGGAAGGATTTTAGCACACAAACTCAAGTGGTGCGTGATCAGACACCCTATTAAGACTAGGTCTCGATAGCGTAAACCAACTTGATTACCACTATTGGTAAGTCGCACATGTATTCTATGACCCTTTTCGGTATATAAAAGTTAACATGACTGCTTTAATATTCGAGGCATAATTGTTTTATAGGCTCTCGGGGAGGTTACATCGTGCTATTACCACTCGGCACGCCTCGGGGTGATAGCACGATGTTACCTGCCCTTGAGCGTATTAAAAAAACTATGTCTGTCATAGCAGTCATTTTTACTATAATATAAATACATGTACCTACTTATATATATATTGCACTTATTAGAGTTTGCGTGTGAAATTATTTTTAAATAGTGTTTATCAGTCGCACTTGACATGGAATGGTCGAGTTCCTATAACGCTCTGTTCTTGTCCTGGATATGTAGATGCGAGTTATTATTCACGTCCTCTCTTCTGAACTTTCCTTCTCTGTCTTCCTTTGGTTTCTTAAAGGTTGTACAAAGTTTTGGGAAATTTTGAAAATTGGTTGGATAGTGATTCTTTACAATTTGGATGCCCCTGTGGATGTATTATAAGCACAAAAAAGTTAGCCCCTAAAACACTTCTGCTTTCGAGAAAAATTGTATATAACAATTTCGGATACTCCCGGTAAATTTTGATAAATTTCAAGTAGCGCCTACGGCCGTACAATGGTAGCTGCGACAATAATCTCAGAATATGTACTTGTGAAATATAATTTACAAACGGGAATAGCTAATCGGTCTATTTCAGTCAATAAACATTGTTTTATAGCTTAATTAATATCTTGACCTTAAGAGGGAGCTATCCAACATAAAGAGTGTTCAACCGCGACAACAATCACTGAATATTGTAGGACCGCATTATGCTTCCAATATGTTAATTTGAACCAAATTCATGACCCCATACCAAAACTTTGTATTACCTTTAATGACGTTTTATTACGTCATACCTCTTTCCTACGCACTTGTTCTTACTCGCTGCCTTCTTTTTCTTTGTGACTGTTTTTGTTCGTGTCCCCTCTATTTGACAATGACAATGACGATGACGATGACAATAAAAATGACATTGTATTATCATGTCACCCACATTGGGGTATTAAAGAAATTATATAATCAGTTAGAATTTGTCACATTACACTGTACAGTATACAATTAAAATCGAATTAATGTTAATCAATACAAATATCACTAACGACGACGAAGATAAAGATTATGATATTAAGGCCCTTGTTTGAGAATTAGTAGTATATCTCTTGCGTTTCAATAAAAGCATTCTTAGGTGCATTGACCCCTTTAAAAAAAAACTGATTGTGGCTGCAAATTTTTTTTCTAACGGGAGGGGCAAGAAATATACTACCAATTGTATATTTTCAAAAAAGGGCCCTCGAAAAGTTATTTGCTCGTTGAAGTGTATGGTCGATCATAAGCAGAGATGTTTTGCTCCTCCCAAGGCCAATTAAGGTCTCGATACGCCATTGATCTAAATGTATGTACCAGCCTTTATGACTATAGCTACGTTTACACAAAATCGTCTTAGTAATGATTATAATATGATGAAGCGAATCCTAATCAAATGATTGGTTGAGAGCGTACACGTGACCAGGCATTTATTTTGCATAACACGTAATTTTACTTCTGACCGGTCATTGACACATCATTTTATAAAACACATCATAAAACAAATATTACAGATCATTTCGTTCGGGCATTAGTAAAATTACTCAACATTCTGTACCTTCGAAACAGTCCAAACACCCGCGGCTATCGCCTCAAGCGTGTTAGACTGTTCCAAGGTACCTCCTGTGTGTAATTCTTACTAATGCCCACACCGCTGTGTATTATTTGTATAATATTTACAGCCCAGTCACACCATGCAACGAGAACGATACCAGGCCGTATAAAGATCATTAGTCGCGAGTGCGTTCTTTGGGTCCCTAATAATAATGATAATACTTGATCTTGTTTTTTAAATGGGTTCAAGAATGTAGCCAATGAGAAGCGTCGAAATGAATCACGTGTGCGTCATTTTTTCCATATGCACGGAGAGTGCATTTTGGCGGTGATTAACATCCGTCAATATCTCGACTTTATACTCGTATTGTAGACCTATCTCATATAACAAATAATACATGTTATAGCTCGTGCATTAAGAGCACTGTACTTGATTACGTTATAAAGAGACGGACAATGAGCTCGACGATCGAGTCTCGTTCATTATTTTACTGTGACTTAACCTGCGTGCAGTGCATATTCACTGCTGCAGTGGAAAATATATGTATTATTTGTATATTATAAAATGGGTTCAAAAATGTATCCAATGCATGCAGCCAAAGGTTGTTGTCACCAAAATGGCACACCCCTTGTATATGGTAAGAATTAATGAACGCACACGTGATCCATTTCGACGCTTCTCATTGGCTATACATTCTTGTACCCAGATTATGATATACAAATGATACATATTTGCGAGTGCATTTGTGAAAAATGCACTGCACTTGGTTAAGGCACAATGCGATGAACAATAATTAACTCGACAAGTTTCGTTTATTATCCTACTTTGAAATAACCTGCATGCAGCTATATAGCTGCACGCAATGCAGTTCATATTCACTAATGCATTCGTAAATATGTAGCGCATGATGATTATAGAAGAGAAAATACTTTAAAATAGGTTACTAAGTTTCTTTTATCTGATTAACATTTGGAATAAGTGTGTTTAGGGGGAGACTTAAACTTATCTATTTTGAGGGAGGCTATTTGATCCGTAAAACTTCGAGGTCTTTATAACCACGACCGTCGTGTGAACCTTATTGATGTTGCATTAGACCCGGATTTCATTGCGGATCATGATAGGTAGTCCAGATTTTGTCCGTTTTTATATCTTTTTGTATTAATCATACCATAGACCTACGAATCCCACACACAGCGCGGTGTGATCCACTCATCGCGCGATCCCCCCAAACAACCGTCGATAAGAAACCAGTTCTCGGGATCGCACCGCACTAAGGATCGCGCCATCACTCGGCTTATTGCTTATAGTCAGCGGATAAACAAAATGATAAAAGGGTCCAGAACTAGACTAATACGAACGTCATCGGGACGTAAATAATCATATCTGATTGATACACGTCAGTAAAAACCCAATACACACACACACACACACACACGCACACGGGGTACTTGAGAGGCCAAGGACAACTGTCATTGGTTCAGTGTTAAGGGTGTGTTATTTTCTCAGCTGATCGGTTGTGCGCACGGCACGGAAACGGTCCAGGCTGTGGACTACGCCTCGATATGCGATCGAGTCTCTCATAATATTATAGCAGCCTCATGCATGGATACATAATGACGGACATCAATCTGAATACATGCACTGCTTTTAAGGCATAATTAAACGTGGACCAAACCGCGACATATTTTACTAAATGTGATTATCATGATAACAATACTGTTTTTGGTACGAAACCACGACCTGACGTTCCGATGGCAATGGCTTTAGCAGGCACACAGTTTAGGCTTGTGTGCCAACTGTGTGACAAAATTTTCGAAGAGGACATACCAATTGCATGTGTACACCTCACGTTCTGCAGAAGGTGTCTCGAGAAAAACGGTTTGCCTGATGATCTCGGCCATGACATGATCTGCACTCGGTGCTCGGGGATCTCTGTTAACAGGGCAAGTACCCAAAATGATCATTATTTTGAGAATTGCTTAATGCATCAAAGCATGACTACATGTAGACAGAAAAACCGTCAGGTATGGGGAATTATTTGATAAAACTGACATTTGTCTACCTTCCCGATACACAGGCGGTCAGTGGAGCCAGACGTAGTCTCAGTGGAAAAATAAATTAACCGTCGATATCAGAGACTGAATTGAGAAGTTTTTGGTCAAGACTGTTGTGGTACTATAATTATGAACAACGGCAACAGTTCATCATTATTAATTCCTAGATCGACAAACCTAACTAAATATTTGTCTAAAGGTAATACAAAGTTTTGGTATGGGGTCATGAATTTGGTTCAAATGAACATATAGGCAGTGGCGGATCCAGGGGGGGGGCCGGGCCCCCCCCCCCCCCCCCCTTGAGAAAAAAATCATGTAAAATCACGTGATTTTTACCTTTTTGGGGGGTTGGCCCCCCCCCCCCTGGCGCTCAAGGGGGGGGGGGGGGTGCAAATTGAAATTTTTTTTGAGGATCAAAAAAAAAAAATGTGCTCACCCCCTACCCCCCCCCCCCCCCCCTCCCCCATTTACCATTTGGAATATATATCACAACTGCATATTCTGAGATTTTCATGGTCGCAGCTACCATCGTATGGCCGTAGGCGCTATTTGAAATTTATCAAAATTTACCGGGAGCACCGGTAAATTTTTATATTCAATTTTTCTCGAAAGCAGAAGTGTTTTAGGGGCCAACTTTTTAGTGCTTATAATACATCCATAGGGGCATCCAAATATATCAACATTGTAAAGAATCACTATCCAGCCATTTTTTGAAAATTACCAAAACTTTGTAAATGATTTAGCCTATGAGGTCAATGTCGCTGTCCATAAGGACCGCTATTCATGGGGGATATTTCATAATTCAAATTGTATTGATTTAAATTCTCAATTTTTTAATCACATTGGATAACAAATTTCAATATTATAGTGTAACATAGATAGACTAATTGAGTGTAAGAGTAAAGATGACAACAACCAGGAATGACAAAAATTAACCTACTACTGCATGTCTCTATCTGGAATATAATGCAGGGAAAAGAATAAATTATTTTACTGGTAATACTTTTTACAATTTTTTTCCATTCTTTCTCTTTTTCTATTCAAATAAAAAGGAAAAAGAAGAAAAAGATATTCGGCATGACAGTAAGACAATATATATATATATATGCTTTATGATTATCCAACCTCTCCTACGAGATGACCCCGACAATAAGTCCTTATTCCAAATTCGTGGAAGACAGTGAGCATGGGATGAAAATATACAATGCTTTTTACAATACTAAATTCCATCAAGATTAATATTGTGGTCTGTTCTCAATGTGTATGATGAATTGAAAGGTGGTATGTACATTATCATGTGTTTGTTCTGTAATTATCTATCTTGTTTCATGACAACTCACATCAGCCTTACTTTTGGTTCTTTTCTTTCCCTTTTTTGTATTTTATTTTTTAAACTTTGGTTTGGCTATTTAAAGTAATTGATTATTTATATTTCGTGTGTGAACCTTTAAGCATGTATACATCGACTTAAATAACTATTTCATGTATTTTCAGTGTTTGCTTTGAATTTATCATGTCTCAAATTAATGAATGTTCAACTTGTTATGAACCTGCATGCATATTTATGTTTACATTCCGTAATTTCCTGTGTTTGTTTTGTATTTATCATTTTATTCTGCCCCGTTGTTGCTACGAGGGATAGATATCCAACCCAAAATAAAAACAAAACAATTTCTCAAGGCATGTTTTACTTCAATTGTGTTGCACTATATAAACCTTGTCAAACTTCCTTACCCATCACCATCACCATCACCCTCACCCCAACAAAAAAAGACAATAAATAATTGGTTCATATTCGGATCGCATTACCTCTTTGTACGCTACATGACGCGAAAACCTTCAAGGTCAGAAAGTGTTCAAGTCCCCTATTCCCCCAAAGTCCCAAACAAATCACAATTCCAAAGTGCCCCCCTCCCCCTCACCGGGCAGTAACTAGGATTATGGTCCGGTCAAACCCCGCTATATAATTTGTAGGTCCATAAGTCCTACTAACAGCAACTTTCAACAAAACATTATTGTCGTATAAACAATAACTATTTTCTGAAATAGCAAACTCAGTCCTTAAATAATTATGATTATATACCTCACTTAAGAAATCCAGCCATCTGATTGGTCGAAATTGCTTTCATAAACTTTAACTGTTCCCGAAAATTCCCGGTAACCATGGTTAAAAACAGTTCAAAATCCCAATAACCATGGTTATTGGGAAAATAGGTCAGTCTCCATGGTTACCCCATAGGTGTACATGTTGAAAATGGTCTGAGCGATCGGGGATACCGTACGTGTGCGAAGAATTGGTCGGTAATTTCAATACAATTGAACCTCGATCGATCTTACCGACAATTTTATCTTCCATTGTTGACATGAAGACGAAAATAAACTTCCAAAAACAAAAAAACAACATCTGCCGATAGATCTTGATCTAAATTCGTGTCAATATGCATTGCAAAAGTAAAAGAAGGGCCTGTTTAATGGAGCAGCCGCGAAGAATCCACAACGCGAAGCCGTTTCAATCCATTTTAATGTATATATAAGAAAAAACTGCTAAGAATGGTAACAGAGCGCGATAGCCGAGCGGTTTAAGGCGCATATTTTAGTTCCATCACCTTTTGTACGCAAGAGATCGACTCCCATCTTCGAAAAAAGTTTTTTTTTTTTTTCTTTTTTCTTTTTTTAAATTTTTTTTTCGGCATATAAAAGTATTAATGACTGCTTTAACATTCGAGAAATAGTTGTTTTTATACGCTCTCGGGAAGGTCACAATTGAGCTATCACCCTCGGCACGCCTCGGGTAATAGTACAATTCTAACCTTCCCTTGAGCGTATAAAAACAACTATTTCTCTCAAAGCAGTCATTAATACTATATAATGGGTTTGCTTGGTCTACTTAATGTCTCAGGCTGGATAAGATCAGTCGGGGACAGGGTGGTGGGGCAAAATTTCCCACAAGGAGGACAAGTTACGATAGGATTATATGTGTATATGTTTTACTTTTTTTTCGTCACCACAGGAGCAGGGGATGTCTCTGTATAATTATCAAAGATAAAAGGTGAAATATACCTACTTTAACAAAAAAAAGACAATTATTCAGGGCCATGTGTCGCCCTCACCCGACAGCTACGCCATAGCCTTGGGGTGTCCTCCGTCCAATATATTTCCCTTTGTTAAAAGCATGTTGTTTATTGTTTTATTCAATTTTTTAATAACGACCCTCATTTCGTATTATAATGATCATTCAACCAAGACGACAAGGATCTTTTCTGCAAGGTGACCGTCTATACAGTCAAAAGTGCGTGGTGACCGTGGTCGTATCGATAACAATGGTTGTGTGACAGTGATATAGTACTCCGAAAGCCGTGAATTAAATTAGGCTTAAATAAAATAACTTATTATTAAAATAATAAAATAATTAATTAAACACAGTATAACATTCAAAGATCTACACTATAAGTTCTTGTTTCTTGTGTCAACTCAAGCTAATGCTAATCGTTTGCCCCCCCCCCCCCCCCCCCCT
This sequence comes from Strongylocentrotus purpuratus, assembly GCF_000002235.5. NCBI lineage: Eukaryota > Metazoa > Echinodermata > Echinoidea > Camarodonta > Strongylocentrotidae > Strongylocentrotus > Strongylocentrotus purpuratus. The sequence continues at coordinate 12,472,983 of NW_022145597.1, read as the reverse complement.
CTTCAAAAATTAAAGAAACTGGTGTACTTTTAGGTGTTCACCATTTAAGTAGAGAGTATATTTCACCCCACTCCGCCGGAACGAGAAAACAAAACTGAATCAAACACTATAAGGAATTGAAGATTTTTTTTTTTTTTAATAGATCGTCCAATTGAATTTGATTGGTAAGACCAAGACACATCTAGGCAAGCCTGAACCTCCTTGAGCATGAGCTTGAGCATCATTCAATATAGATTTCTAAGCTTACTCCTAATTTCCTTTCTATATACTAATTGAATTGCAGGATCAACAGTTGGATTCCCAGCAATACATCTTAAATTCGATGCTACTACGTGCTAAGTGCAGGCGAGGTCTCCAAGAGAATTGTGACAATCCTGATGTAAATTTGCTCTGTCAACAGATGATTGAGGCTCTTAATATCAATGAACCTATACGCTCAAGTACACCTTCACTTCCAGGTTTCTCCCAAGGAGGAACAAAACCCTGTCTAGGATCTGGATGCAAGACATGCACTCTGGTATTTGACGCCCCCTATGTGAAAAGTCCCAGTGGTGGGAATGTGAAGGTTGAAGGCAATTTCACATGCAAGTCTAAACGTGTCATATACTACATCCATTGCACTAGATGCCAGACAGGATACGTTGGTAAAACTACACAGAAGCTGCAAGATAGAATGAGTCAACATTGTAGAGATATAAAACAAAGAAATACAAGATCTTCTGTCGCTGATCATTTTAACGATCTTGATCATACTATTGAAGACTTAAGAGTGTGCGTGATCACACGATTCCACAGCAGGACATCAGATGCGAAAATAAAGGAGGAAGAGAAGAGAATGATGATTACTCTAGATACCATTGCACATGGTATGAATAAAGGTTAATCGAAGTTAACTGATTATTATGTACTGGTTTTGGAGTAAGTGCCACGAGCCCCGGGCTGGCGGATACAGATGCTACTAAAGACATTATTATTTCTTTCTTTCGTTTCTTCACGAAATATTTATACATACAGATTTTTGTACTGATTTTAGAAATAAGTAAATAATTATAACAAACAAATATAACGCAACAACGAAAAACCCGTATGGTCCTTATTATTATTGAATCAAAATTTGATAGCTGTTATTGATTTAAAATGTATAAAATATCATAAAAAACTAGTATTAAACAATAACTAATAAATAATGATCAAATACAAGAGAATTATTTAAAAGAAACTGACAACAATACAATTACATTCTTCCTTTGTCGTTCTACCTTTGTTCTTCAACACGTCTACAACGTCATGAGCATTTTTTAAAATTTGAATTTAAACTTTCTTTTTCCTCTCTTTCTCTCTCTCTCTCGATAGTCATATATGGCCACTATGGGCCACACATTACATAATAATGGGGAATGAATACTGACCCTTTGTGATATTTGTATTTTATCTGAAGTAATACAAAATAATTTTTTAGCTGAATTGTGTATCGTGATCAAAAGCATTTATGTTTCCATTATCAGTCTATATTATGATCTTGCTTTGTTTTATTATGTATTGTACTATTTCACTATGTATTAAGTTGTTTATTGTTTCACATTGTAGTTGAATTGTATTATGTAATAAAGGACTCTCTTGCAAAGCAGTTTTTATGCACTAAAGAGACTATCAATAATTATAAAGACACAGAATAAATAATATGTGCGTTCCAAAGAGAAATCGTACCAAACTGTTCAATTCAAAAAGATTTCCTCACATGCTTACTAGAAGTTAAGTTAAGTCTATGATTTTAGGATTTACGGCTTTTAAAAAATATAATATACATGTATATACAAAATTATTTTCCCTTTTATTGGTGTGTCGTACATGTGCTTTACAGATATGGCATATTTTATTGAATACTTTTGTCTTCATAAGGTATTTTATGGTAAATCGTGTTAGTAACTGTTTTCTTAAATGAGAAAGTGTTATCTTATACTTGGCTGAGTATTCTAGGTTCAGTTTGTATAGGCCTGTATCAATCAGAGCAGACAGATTGCTGATATAAAACCGGGTACTACTTGCTTATATGTCACGTGACAAAAATCTCACAAAAATCACAGGCGATGGTTCATGCACTCTCGTATTCTGTGACAAGAATTAAAAAAAAAAATTACCGATGTAATTTAGTGTTTAATTTGGGGTAAAATGTTTCTTGCGCCCCCGCCCCCACCCTTCTTCAAGCGATGCCTTTTTCCCTGTTCATTACCAAAACACACACTCAAACCCCCCATTATTCCAATTGAATATTCAGTATATACACGAAAACAGGATACAAATACTAGAATTATATTTTTCTTGAGTTAATAAGACATTTTTTTCGTTTTTCGTGAAATAAAAAATAAAATAAGACATACCTTAAGTACATTTATGTTGTTATAAATGGAAAACATGAATCGCTTGTGTTGAAGCATGTATTTGAATGATATATAAAAATATTGTTTTGGTATTGCCTGTAAAAATGTATTTTTGGTGGGTTTTTGTTCTGGTATCGTTATAAAAAAGATTTGTCCGTTCGGGAAATCAAATGGAATTTGGCATTTTTTATTTAAATTGTGATGTCAGAGTACTTCATATCCATTGAGCTGCATGAAATGGACAGGCCGTTGCATAATACTGGGAATTTTACACCTAGTGACATCAATGCAAACAACAGCTATAACATCGATTTCACGTAATAAATAAAGCGAAGGTTAGAAACACGGGAGTATGTTATTTCAAGCTTCTAATGAGTCTTTTTTCTCGCTCTCTTCACTCGTTCGCAACGTTTAGAAAAATAATGATTTAAGGCAGCTAGTTGCCTAAATACTTCCGACGTGGGCAACGAGGTGTCCGAAAATCCTTCTCTTTGACAGCTGGGTACCCAAATAATATTTTGAATCTTTTCTATCGAAATTTCAATTTTACCAAGCCCATTCGCTTCACTCGATTGTAACGAGATGGTCAATTGTCGTTTTAAAGAGATGTGAGTTTGTTCAGTGGTCAGTTTTTGACTTTCCACTAAAACTACTTTGACGGACATTGGTTTGAAGCTGTTTCATGTCTGGTAATTGGATTCGATCTGCAGGCATACATGTGAGAACAAATATATTAATGCGATTTATGCAAAAGCACACTTGCAAAAACCCAGTCGCATCTATCATAATTATCTTCATTTTTACCCTTTTCCGCATTCCACAGTATTGCGAAATTCCAGTTTTGACTGGGATTTTCCACCTTCTACGCAACTGCCGTGTATAACATTATGCTGCTTCATAGTTTATTCTCCTTCAATTTTAATTTTTAGGGAAATTGAATTCATTTATTTATTCATTTCACATGCTCGAATGTATTCCAGAGCATAGAAACAATATAACAACATGAAGGATTATTACGTCTGGAAACATTATTATAAACATTGCAATATTGTAGTTACATTTTTTTTATTTTTTATAAATGTAATGCTTCCTGGGAGAAATTTCAATAATGTAAACATTATTTGTGGCTACAGTAGTAACAGTATTGAAAACCAAACAAATTTGACAGTTTAAACATTATGTTCCGCCCGGAACATAGTTTAAACTTAGCATAAGCCTTCTCTAAACCTATCTACGTTGTTTTCCGAAAAGTTTCGGCTCATTGTTCGGGCAGAGCATACCATAGGGAGAGGAGTAGAAGTGAATGCAAATAAAGGGAAATGGTCAGACATGTCACTTGTTATTATCCCGGAGTTAATTTTTTGTTCAAGGAAGTTGGTGAAAATATTGTCAATAAGGTTGAGGAATCATTGGATATTGATGGTTGTATTTCGATGGTTCAATGTTGATGGTTGTATCAAAGAGCAACAATAACTGTTATATAATAATAATAATGTGACCAATATTTGAGATATGAATAATAATTGCCTACTGCATGTTGAAATCAATTATGTAGGTACTTCGATATAAGAGTTTTTTTAAGACATGCTTTAAAAGAATATAGAGATGAACAATGCCTTATTGAATTTGGTAAGGAGTTCCAAACATCTGGGTCCATGATGTCTTACTGACCTTTGGGATAATTTGTTGAACAACGGTTGGAATATGTGTGAATGTTTGAGTTTAAACTATAAATGTTGTGAAATAGGGATGGTAGTTGATTATGAGAATATTTGTACATAAAAATGCTTGTCTGGAAAATGTGGATATCTTGTATTTGTAATGTTTTTAAACGATGAAATAAAGGTTCCGTGTGTAATATATAGTTTGAGTGAATAATTATGCGAATCGCTCTCTTTTGAAGCAAAAATATGGAATTAATCACTGTTTTAATTACCCCCATACAATATTACAATATAACACATGTGATAAGATTATAGAATTTTATAATATAATCATAGATCTTTCATAAAGAATTTTTAAAAACTTATACAGTATTTCAATATTCCTTGATACTGATGTATGTATATTACGTATATGCTCATTAAAATTTAGATGAGAGTCAATAGTGACTCCTAAAAAATTTGATTGTTTTTCAATGAGAGGCAAGCCGTCAATTTCGATATTACAATTCCTTATATCATGTACGTTAGTCTTTTAAAATAAATGAAATTTGTTTTACTAAGATTTAATGATAACTTATTAGATTTAAACCACCTAGACATTTCATTAATTCACAATTTAAACGTGTTATGAGCGTATCAATTTTTTTTATGGGAGTAAGAAATACTCGTATCATCAGCAAAAATTATAACATTTAAAAGTGAAGAGGTTTCAATAATTCATGTATATACTAATAAATAACATAGATCCTTGCGGTATTCCACATTTAATAGTTAATTTGTTTGATTCGTGATTTTGGAAAGATACGTATTGTTGTCTGTCTTGTAAATAATTAGTAAACCATGAAACAGCTTGACCTCTTACGCCATAGTACTGTAATTTTGAATTAATATTTTATGATCAATCGTATCAATATCTTTTGACAAGTCCATAAATACTCCAATAATATGTTCACTGTTCGCAAAAGCCTCAATTATTTTATCATACATATGCAAAATTGCATCATCGGTAGAATGACCAGTTCGAGATCCGAACTGATTAGGAATCAATGAAGTATTTTTGTAAGAAAGTGTTAAGTCTTTTGTATATTATATTTTCAAGAATTTTAGAGATACGTGGTAATAATGATATTGGTCTATAATTACTTATTAGTGAGGAATCGTCCTTTTTATAAATAGGAATCACTTTAGCGATTTTAAGCAAATTGGGGCATACACTCGTTAAAATTGATAGGTTAAATATATATATCAGGGAGGTTACGATATTAAAGATTATTTTTTTCAATTAGTGAACACTTATACTATTATGGCCACTAGATTTTGTAGAATTAAGGTGTTGGACCACATTAAAAAATTCATCATGATTGGTTGGAGTACTAGAAACAAGGAATTTTCACGTGGGAAATTTAAGGAATTATTGTAGTCCATGTCACCTGAATCAATATTAGCTGTTAAATTAGATCCTACATATATATATATGTATAGTAATCATTAAAAGCTTTTGAAATTTTAATTTTGATATGTTATTTCTTGTTCATTATTTAAGAAACATTTATCACTTTCTGTGTTTTTCTTGCGAAATTTGATGCGAAATTATGATAGTGATTGGACAAAGTTTAAAACAGATGAATGACCTAAAACAAAATTGATAAGTAGATGTGCAAGTTTAAAAAATTTCGGGACGAAATTGAGTGAAAAAAAGTATAAAAAATCAAAATCAAAGTTATTAGATGCTTACTATTTGTTTCATTTTGTTGAAAACCATAGTGTTCCTTGACATTCCAATATGTCTCGATTATTTTTCATTATGACGGCTTAGCTCTGACGTCCATCACCTAATTTATGGCAACCAGACATATTATCATACCCTTGGGTCCTAGAAAACAGTAAGTCATCATTTGAAATCCTGCAACCTTTTATTTAACTTTGAAGGAATTTTTTTAAAGATTACTATTCTATTTAGTTATCTTTTTAATAAAAAAAATAAAAAACACACCATATATATTGACAAAATTACAATGTGTTTTAACTTGAATTAGCAAACATATGGCATTTTCTAAAATTATAAAAAGTAATAGCCCTCGTGGTCACATTCACCACAAACTTTAGGGGCAATAAGCATATTCTGACAGGGAAGGGTCCTAACTAACACATTGTGTCTCAGGTGGTGTGTGTTTTTTCCAGGCGCGTACGCAGGGGGGTTAACCCCCCCCCTTTGGTTTTTTAATGTATGAAAACCCCCCTAAAAAAACCTAAACCCCCCCCCCCCCCCCCTTTGGGATTTTTTTTATTTTTTTTATTTATTAAAAAAAAAAAAAAAAAAAAAAAAACATGACCGACCTAAAAAAAGGTGACCTTACCCCCCCCCCCCCCCAACGAAGCAAAATGTCAAATTTCCAAATTTCGAGACCAAAAAAAGTGTCCTCTTATACCCCCCCCCCCCCCCCCCCCCCCCCCCCCCCCCCCCCCCCCCGCTTATTCAGCGGTCGGGTGAGTCGTTGCGATTTTTTCGGGACCCCAAAAAAAAAAATGTCCTTGTGCGAAATTTTCGGACCGATTAATAAATGTTAAACCCCTCCCCCCCCTTGAAAAACTCCTGCGTACGCGCCTGGTCTTTTCTGATTTTGGCCCATGGACTTATACTGCTAATATGTTGAAATTACCATATGCGGTACATGTACAGTGTGTTTCCAGTCAGAATGCGCATCCAAGACAGCAGGTCGAGTCACGACCCGGAGCACGTTCACGACAGTTATGATTTGTATACGGTGCGGAGGTGGGGTGGGGGTGAAAATGCCACTCAGTCAGGTTTGTGTCATATCACCATATGGAACCATAGTAACCTCGTCCATCTTTACGCGTTGAAAAGTGGGAAAACCAAAATACCCGATAAAATAGACATTTAGGTGGGAACCCTTTGTTGCGTGAAATCTTGCAAGCCTTTTTTGCGTGAATATGGGAAAAGACACACAGCAAGACAAATAGATACCTGATGATATAGACCTCTGGTGGGAACCCTTGTTGCGTGAAGGTTACCAATCCTTTGTTCGTGAAAATGGGGAAAACACAGTAAGAAAACAAAATAATAAAAAGCAACCCACACATGTTTTTGTTTTTTGCGAGTGCATTTGTGAAAAATGCACTGCACTTGGTTAAGGCACAATGAGACGAACAATTAACTCGACAAGTTTCGTTTATTATCCTACTTTGAAATAACCTGCGTGCAGCTATAAATTATAGCTGCACGCAATGCAGTTCATATTCACCAATGCATTCGTAAACATGTAGCGCATGATGATTATAGAAGAGAAAATACTTTAAAATAGGTTACTAAGTTTCTTTTATCTGATTAACATTTGGAATAAGTGTGTTTAGGGGGAGACTTAAATTTATCTATTTTGAGGGAGGCTATTTGATCCGTAAAACTTCGAGGTCTTTATAACCACGACCGTCGTGTGAACCTAATTGATGTTGCATTAGACCCGGATTTCATTGCGCATCATGATAGGTAGTCCAGATTTTGTCCGTTTTTATATCTTTTTGTATTAATCATACGCATCCCACACACAGCGCGGTGTGATCCACTCATCGCGCGATCCCCCAAAACAACCGTCGATAATGCTAGGAGTCCACTGGGCCGGCGCCAGTTGGCGCCAGTTTGCGCCAATGCAATTTACTGTGGCGCCTAGTGTCGCCAATAAGGTGCCTAGTGGCGTGTAGTGGCTCAAACTGCCTCCCAACTGGCTCGTGGTGGCCCGTAATGCTAGGAGTCCACTGGGCCGGCGCACAGTGGGCCAGGGAGGAACCAAAGTGCGCCAAAACTCATGTTTGGGGATTTATTTTTTATAAATCCAGAGGAAATGTTTGGATTTCCAGGGATTTGCGCTAAAATTTTATTACCAACATTTTTTCTGATGTCTAAGCTTTAAGTTGATACCAGATTTGGCTGCCCGATTCTGCCCGTTATTATGTTAGAGCCGTTTTCCTTGCAACATTGCCCCGAAAATGTGTTTATTTCGGTCCGCGGTGTCAGAATAAGTGTCACGCGCCCCCTCGCGCCGTGATTTATGACCACGAATCCTTCATGATTCAGCCGCGGACCCCCAAAACCCACATTTTTCGGGGCAATGTGGCAAGGGAAATCGGCTCTAACATAACAACGGGCAAGATCGGGCAGCCAAATTTGGTATCAACTTAAAGCTTAGACATCAGAGGAAATGGTGGTATTAAAATTTAAGCGGTACACTGCGGAGATCTAAACATTTCTTCTGGATGTATAAAAAACATGGATAATTAGTCCATTTTTCAGTGAATTACCCTATAATATATCATGAAGATTGTGTTTCTATTAATTTTAACCCATTCATTCAACGAAATGAACTATCAGGAATATGTGAGAGCAATTTCATATCATTAACTTAAAAACTTCATGTTGAATTGAAAGATTTATAAAATAAGTCACTTTTGCACTAAAACTGTGAATATGTAGGATTTTGCTGTTTGAAGTAGTAAATTTATACCCTTATTGTGCATATAGGAATTAAATATTTCACTGAGGTATTCCTCTATGTATTACCTTTCAACTGGGCAAGAAAAAAATTGAAAAAAAAAAATCACCCAAACTTAGTTTTGGCGCACTTTGGTTCCTCCCTGGCCCACTGTGCGGCGCCAGTTGGTGCCAGTTCGCGCCAAAGATTATGTGATTGGCGCGTAGTGGCTCGCTGTGGCGCCGAATTAATGTCCGCCTGGCATGTGTCGCCAAGTGGAATAAATTGGGTGCCATATGGCGTGCGCCAAATGCCACCCGGCTTGCTCCAAAATGTTGCGCCAGTTTGCGCCAGTTTGCGCCATTACACGGCCTTTTGATTCCAAAATTCACCCTGTTGGCGCCATTCGCGCCAATAGGCGGCTACTTTGCGCCACTTGGTGATTAGTTTGTGCCAAAGGTCGCCAAATTGGTTTGAACTTGCCGCCGCTTGGCGCTACTTGCCGACTATATAAATACCGGCCATCGGCTACCTGGTTCAGACCCTCCTCAGCTGCTGTATGAACAACATCTCTACTAAATATTTACAATTTTGATATGTCTGAGGCTTTTGATAATGTTGGAGTGATGATGCTGCTCCATCAGAAGATGATGAGAGATGCTGAGGTGGCCACTGCCTATCAACTTATGCTGGCCAATCCTGAATAAGATTAGCCTCCTAAGAAGAAAAGGAAGCACAACTGGTGATTTAGACCCATGCTCCACCCACAGTTGAGGGCCGAACGTGGACAGTACCACACTTTGATGGAAGAGCTGAGGGAGAATGACAGACGGAAGTTCAAGAACTACACCAGGGTGTCCCCAGAGATGTTTGATGACCTGTTGGTCAGGCTTACACCCCACTTGCAGAAGAAGGACACCCACTTCAGGAAGGCCATTCCCCCTGGTCTCAAGTTGTCTCTCTTCCTGCGCCATCTCGCCACTGGGGCCACCTATGCCGAGCTGTCTTACAATTTCCGAGTGGGCAAGGAAACCATCCAGAAGTTTGTCCCTGATGTAGCCAGAGCGATAGTGGATGAGTATGCTGCAGAAGTCATCTCCCTCCCCACAACCAATTATGGCTGGCTTGAGGTTGCAGGTGATTTTGAAGCCAGATGGAATCTTCCTCACTGTCTGGGAGCCTGGAAAGCACATCCATCTCCAGAAGCCCAACAAATCAGGCAGCCTTTACTTCAACTACAAGCAGTTCTTCTCGGTTGTCCTGATGGCTCTGGTAGATTCAAAGTACCAGTTCATGTGGATCGATGTGGGTGGCGTTGGCCATCAGTCTGATGCCCAGATCTACAACAACAGTGAACTGAAGGAGTGCATTGAAGCTGGCACTTTAGGCATTCCAGATCCAGCTCCTCTTCCCCATGATGATGAAGAGCACCCTATGCCGTACTTCTTCGTGGGAGACGATGCCTTCGCCATGAGGACGTACATGATGAAGCCCTATGGCCGTCGTAACATGGTCCAACAGCAGAAGATCTTCAACTACAGGCTGTCCAGGGCAAGGCGTGTGGTTGAAAATGCCTTTGGCATTCTGGCTCTGTGGTTCCAGGGCTTCCTTGGCCAGATGAGACAGGAACCAGACACAGTCCGCCTGCTCGTTGAAGCTGCCGTCATGCTGAACAACCTCATCAGGAAGCGCTATCAGGCACTGAACGTTCGCATGTTGGACCAGGAGGATGCCCAGCACAACCTCATTCCTGGAGCTTGGAGAACTGCCGCCATCACTGTGAGAAAGTCCTGCGATGCCGCTCTGCTTTTATAGGCGACAGGTGGCGCCGAATGGCGGGCAACCAGGTGGCATTTGGCGCGAAGTAGTCGCCAATCGGGTGCCGTTTGGCTCGCGTAGTGGCGCAAACAAGGTGCCCCTTGGCTCCAAGTGGCGCCATGTGGCGCGAAATCTCATTGGCGCAACTTGGCGCGCGCCATTACATTCCAGTGGATTCCAATAGGCGGATTGTTTGCGCCAAAGGGCGATATGTTCGCGCCATTTGGTGTCACTTGGCGGACACTTGGCGTTGATTGCTCGATGCAAGTGGCGCGACGAAAATTTCAAACATTTTGAATTTTTTTTGCCGCCACATTCAAATTTGGCGCCGTTGCGGGCCACCACGAGCCAGTTGGGAGGCAGTTTGAGCCACTACACGCCACTAGGCACCTTATTGGCGACACTAGGCGCCACAGTAAATTGCATTGGCGCAAACTGGCACCAACTGGCGCCGGCCCAGTGGACTCCTAGCATAACGGCACCAAATTTGAATGTGGCGGCAAGAAAATTTCGAAATGTTTGAAATTTTCGTCGCGCAACTTGCATCGAGCAATCAGCGCCAAGTGTCCGCCAAGTGGCACCAAATGGCGCGAACATATCGCCCTTTGGCGCAAACAATCCGCCTATTGGAATCCACTGTAATGTAATGGCGCAAGCCAAGACGCGCCAATGGGATTTCGCGCCACATGGCGCCACTTGGCGCCAAGGGGCAACTTGTTTGCGCCACTACGCGAGCCAAACGGCACCCGATTGGTGACTACTTCGCGCCAAATGCCACCTGATTGCCCGCCAAGTTCTCCAAGCTCCAGGGATGAGGTTGTGCTGGGCATCCTCCTGGTCCAACATGCGGACGTCCAGTGCCTGATAGCGCTTCCTGATGAGGTTGTGCAGCATGACGACAGCTCCAATGAGCAGGCGGACTGTGTCTGGTTCCTGTCTCATCTGGCCAAGGAAGCACTGGAACCGCAGAGCCAGAATACCAAAGGCATTTCCAAACACACGCCTTGCCCTGGACAGCCTGTAGTTGAAGATCTTCTGCTGTTGGTCCATGTTACGACGGCCATATGGCTTCATCATGTACGTCCTCATGGCGAAGGCATTGTCTCCCACGAAGAAGTACAGCATAGGGCGCTCTTCATCATCATGGGGAAGAGGAGCTGGATCTGGGATGCCTAAAGTGCCAGCTTCAATGCACTCCTTCAGTTCACTGTTGTTGTAGATCTGGGCATCAGACTGATGGCCAACCCCACCCACATTGATCCACAGGAACTGGTACTTTGAATCTACCAGAGCCATCAGGACAACCGAGAAGAACTGCTTGTAGTTGAAGTAAAGGCTGCCTGATTTGTTGGGCTTCTGGAGATGGATGTGCTTTCCAGGCTCCCAGACAGTGAGGAAGATTCCATCTGGCTTCAAAATCACCTGCAACCTCAAGCCAGCCTTCATTGGTTGTGTGGAGGGAGATGACTTCTGCGGCATACTCATCCACTATCGCTCTGGCTACATCAGGGACAAACTTCTGGATGGTTTCCTTGCCCACTCGGAAGTTGTACGACAGCTCGGCATAGGTGGCCCCAGTGGCGAGATGGCGCAGGAAGACGGACAACTTGAGACCAGGGGAATGGCCTTCCTGATGTGGGTGTCCTTCTTCTGCAAGTGGGGGTGTTAGCCTGACCAACAGGTCATCAAACATATCTGGGGACACCCTGGTGTAGTTCTTGAACTTCCTCCTGTCATTCTCACTCAGCTCTACCATCAAAGTGTGGTACTGTCCACGTTCGGCCCTCAACTGTGGGTGGAGCATGGGTCTAAACCACCAGTTGTGCTTCCTTTTCTTCTTAGGAGGCTCTTCTTATTCAGGATTGGCCAGCATAAGTTGATAGGCAGTGGCCACCTCAGCATCTCTCATCATCTTCTGATGGAGCAGCATCATCACTCCAACATTATCAAAAGCCTCGGACATATCAAAATTGTAAATATTTAGTAGAGATGTTGCTCATACAGCAGCTGAGGAGGGTCTGAACCAGGTAGCCAATGGCCGGTATTTATTTAGTCGGCAAGTAGCGCCAAGCGGCGGCAAGTTCAAACCAATTTGGCGACCTTTGGCACAAACTAATCACCAAGTGGCGCAAAGTAGCCGTCTATTGGCGCGAATGGCGCCAACAGGGTGAATTTTGGAATCAAATGGCCGTGTAATGGCGCGAACTAGCGCGAACTGGCGCAACATTTTGGAGCAAGCCGGGTGGCATTTGGCGCACGCCTTATGCCACCCAGTTTATTCCACTTGGCGACACATGCCGAGCGGACATTAATTCGGCGCCACAGCGAGCCACTACGCGCCAATCACATAATCTTTGGCGCGAACTGGCACCAACTGGCGCCGGCCCAGTGGACTCCTAGCATCAGAAACCAGTTTTCGGGATCGCGCCGTCACTAAGGATCGCGCCATCACTCGGCTTAATGCTTATACTCAGCGGATGAAGAAAAAAAATGATAAAAGGGTCCGGAACTAGACTAAAAAGAACGTCATCGGGACGTAAATAATCATATCTGATTGATACACGTCTGTAAAAACCCAATACACACACACACACACACACACACACACACGGGGTACTTGAGAGGCCAAGGACAACTGTCATCGGTTCAGCGTTGAGGGTGCGGTTTTTTCTCAGCTGATCGGTTGTGCGCACGGCACGGAAACGATCCAGGCTGCGGACTACGCCTCGATTTGCGATCGAGTCTCTCATAATATTACAGCAGCCTCATGCTTAGGACGGGCATCAATGTGAATACGTGTACTGGTTTTTAAGGCATATACATGGACTTAGCCTCGACACATTTTCCTAAATGTGATTTTCATGATAACAATACTGTTTTTGGTGCATGTACTTTAATAACCACGAACCGGCATTCCAATGGCTGAGGGAGGCGTAGAAGAAGAGATAAATACATTTTCATTTAAACTTGTATGCCAACTCTGCGACAAAATTTTCCAAGAGGCCATAGTAATTGCATGTGTACACCTCACGTTCTGTAGGAAGTGTTTCGAGAAAAATGGCTTGCTTGACGGTCTCGGCCATGACATGATCTGCACTAGGTGCTCGGTGACTCCTGTTAGAAGGGTAAGTGCCCAAAATGATTATTCTTTTGAGAAGTGCTCAAAAAGTCAATGCATAAAAGCATAACGACATGTAGACAGAATTAGCCATCTGGGTGTTTCCATTTACTGTATCAACTCTTTCTGATCCGGGTGACAGACTTAAGTTCAAATGCTTTTTATTTCTCAAGCAAAACATAATACAATTAATAATTATAATACAGAAAAATATGTAATGAAACGACAAATAAAATAGAATTAGCACGAGAAAAGAGGAACTAACTAGAAGCAGAGCTTGTTGAAGTGTTAGTTCCTCAGATGCTGTTTTACAATATAACATAAACAGAGTATACTTAGAAAATCAATAAATAGAAAAAATATGTGGCTAAGAAATTATGAACTTGGTGGGTAAAGAACTAAAAGAGAGGGAAAATGGAGGAAAACAGTAGAAGGCAAAAAGAAAGAAGGATACAGAAAAAAGGAAAAAGAATGATTGCAAAAGCTCTAGAAATAATAATAATAATAATAATAATAATAAGATATTTGTATACCGTATTACAAATTGCCTCTAAGCGGTTTAATAGAAAATAGCTGATAAGTAAAGGAAACAGAATTTGCATTAAAAATGACATCAATTCAATTACCATTAACACTTTTGCAAATGAAAATAATACATGTACATAATTACAAATCACTTACAACCATAATACAAATAGTTCATTAATTAATAGTATCCTACGTTAATCTACAAAAAATAAAAAAATAAAAGGCAAAAGGTCAAAAGGGCTATTCAGGAACAAGACTTAAAGAGATGTGTTTTTATAGCATTGTTTTAAATGTATTTACAGAGCTAGCATTGATGTTTGTTACGAGGCCGCGATTGGCGGAGGACCCGGCCCCCCACTCCGGGAACGGAAGGACCACATGCGTATTCCCAAAATCTCCGGCTCGTAACAAAGAAAAAAAGATCTGCCCGTATTAAATTTACACACCGGACCGGACTTTTGCTGAAAGAGGGGGGGGGGGGATGCTGAAAAGCTTTTATAACAACAAAAAAAATCTACCCGTATTGACTTTACACCCAGGACTTTTGCTGAAAGGGGAGTGCTGGGAACACGCATAATTATGCGTACCTTAAATAATACTGAGTGCATGGGGGGGGGGAGGAATACCAGAATAAAGCACTTTCAAGATGGCAACTTATTCATGAACATCGCTACAATGATTATGATCATTCAACATAGACAAGGATCCTATGCAAGATGATCGCCTGTAATATACGGCCCGCTAGACCGAAAACCTCTAATGTTTTACAGAGTTTTTTTAGTACACTCTTTTTGTAAAGCGCATAGAAACTTCTGTTAGTATCATGCGCTATATCAGAATATAACTATCATTATCACTTATACATGTAGTAGGGGCAGCAGAACGTTTTTCACTGCGAGAGGGGGGGGGGGGTATTAATGTAAATTTACATGGAGGGATGCAGAGAAAGGAAACAAATCTAAGGGGGGAAATCGGCCTCGTGGGCCTTCGGTATTGTGGACCTTCGGTCAAGTTGTCAGATCCCGTCTGCTCTGTCAAGTGCGTAATGGCGATGGTCTCGTCTATCACAATGGTCGTGTAATTTAGTACTCTAAAAGCCGCGAATTACATACAGATTTTGAAAAAACATTCGATTCTATTTCTCACGATTTTTAAAGATTTTTTTTATTTTATACACTTTTCAAAGTTTGAAAATACTCAATCCTGTGTATTGATAAATGAACATCTGTCTCCAAGATTTTCAATAGAGCGATTGGGGGGGGGGGCATTCGTTCTTTCCGAAGGTTCTTTTTTCCGAAGTAATTCCGAAGGTTCGTATTTCCGAAAATGAAAAAGGGTTCATAATTTCGAAAATGAAAAAGGTTCATATTTCCGAAACTGAAATAAGGTTCATGATTCCGGAAATGAAAAAGGATTCAAAATTCTCAAGGTTCGTATTTTCGAAAATGAAAAAGGGTTCATAATTCCAAAGATTAAAAAGGGTTCATAATTCCGAAACTGAAAAACTTTTCATAATACCAAAAATTAAATAGGGTTCATAACTCCGAAGATGAAAGGGTTCATACCGCGAATGGAATAAGGTACCTAAAAAGAAGGGAGGGGGAATAAAACAACTGAGCAGCGCCCCCCTCTCCATATCAAGGGTAAAAAAAGGGAGAGAGATAAAAGGGAAAAGAAATCTATTACTGAAAGAGAACCAGTGAATCCGCGGCTGCCGGATACTTCTATCTTTCCTTCTGTTATTCTTTGTTTTGTATACTTCAGGAAAGAACTAATTATCTGGCGGCCGCCAGATAATGCTATCTTTTCTTATCATGATTGTGTTGTTATATTATGTTATCCTTGCCTTCTATATATATTTCCTTATGTGTTTCTTTGTTTTTATTCTCCCATCTTCTTCTCTTTCAATTTTTCCATATATATATGTTACTTTTTGTTTTTATTCTTATATCATTTTCACTAACTATCTTGATTTTGTAACTCTTTGTTTTCCCTTCTATCTTCCGTTCGTTCTATCTTTCTTCTTATCATTCTTTGTTTTTATCCTACTATCTTCTCTTTCTATCTCTCATTATGTTTTTGTTTGTTTTTATTCTTCTATCATTTCCTCTTTATATCTACAACTATAACATAAGGAAAGATAGCTAGATTATTTGGCATTATACAGACATTCCACGGACATTTCAAAAATGACACTTTGTTCAAATTTGTCCAACCACATGCAGATCAGAGAGGAGAACTTTGTGGAGTAGGGTCTAGAATTAACGTATGGCCACCCCTCAAAAACGGCTTCCAGGCCATTTACCATATATCTAGATGACTCGTCTGTCACTCTTTATATGGGACCAGAGCATAGAATTGAATGTCATTCCAGGTGCGGTTTCTTGCTTCCGACTTGGTTGCAAAGAACCTGAAAAGAGAGGACGGTCAATCCCATGAATAAACTTTAAAAAGGGGAAGGGGAGCAAATAACAAAAAAAGCAAACAAACGAACAAACAAATGAATAAGTAAGTGAATCAGGAAATGAAACGAAATCGGTGAGAATGACCTCTACTTACTACCTCGTTAATCAATTATAATACCCCCCCCCCCCTATATATTTCACTCCATATCACCGATTTCAATCCTATACCCTCTTTCTAGTTTTCCTCTCTTCCTTTCTTTCTTTCCTTAAAAAAAGTTGTCCTTTATATGGTCCTATTGTCCTTTGTTGTATTCTGCTATTTCTCCCTGTCTCTGCATCTGTCTCTCTGTCTATCTCGCCCTCTCTCTCTCTCTCCTGTCATTTTGGATCTCTGATTAGGAGAGGGGTGGGCTCTCTCGGCCTCCTGAATTTCTTTTAATGTTCATTTGTTGTTTAAGTACCTTTTTCCACTTTCCCGAAATATGAACCTTATTCCATTTTCGGAATTATGATCCCTTTTTTTTTTCTTTTTCGGAATTATGCACCCTCTTTCATTTTTGAATTACGAACCCTTTTTGATTTTAGGATTTACTAACCCTGTTTCATTTTCGAAAGTACTAGCCCTATTTTATTTTCGGAAGTACGAACTCTAATTCATTTTCGTAATTACGAACCCTATTTCATTTTTGGAATTACGAACCCTATTTCATTTTTTGGAATTACAAAACCTATTTCATTTTCGGAATTACGAACCCTATCTTATTTTCGGAACTACTCACCCTATTTTATTTTTGGAATTACGAACCTTCAGAGTAACGAGCCTTCGGAATTATAAAACTTAATAGGAAATGCGAACTTTAGAAAAGCGACATGCAACCAAGGAGATCCCCTGTCAGCTTATATATTATATGTTTATATTATGTGCCGTAGTACTATGTATTTTGTTGAGAAAATCCGACTTCTTTGCTGGTTTGAGCTTACCTGATAGACAAATAATTAAGTATGCAGAAGATACTCTTTTAACATTGAACGGGTCAGTAATGGAATTAAACAATGTATTAAACATTCCAGATGAATATAATGCAATGTCTGGTTTAAAAGTCAATATATATAAGACACGAGGATATAAAAAAACAAGAGAGACGGTGTTCTTTTAACAAGCAAGCTAAATTGAGTGTTTCATGATTATTTCAAATATTTAGCTGTATACTTTCGTACGAATCTACACAAATTGGTAATTCACAATTACAATGACAACGATTAAAGAAATCAGAAGTCAAAGACATCGTGGTTAAGACGATACTTAACTGTTCTTGGAAGAGTCACTGTTCTTTGATCATTGTTGGTATCCAAATTATACTACCTTATTTTTGTCTCTCCCTAATCCAGGAATTTGTTTTCTTTCTAAAGATATAAATGCTCACTTTTATAGATTTCAATGGGATGGGGGGGGGGGGAGATACCTGAAAAAATAAGTAGAAATCAAATGTCATAAAGTTATTTAGACGGCGGAGCAACATGATAGAAGAATTAAAAAATGTTCTTAAATGGAAATGAATTGTTTACCTTAATGACAAGAGTCGAAAAATATTGCGATTGTGTCAATTTATATACGTCAAATGATTTACTGTTTAAAATGGATATTGTCCGAAGAAGAAAATGCACATTTTGTAATGAACAGAGTGAAACATTATACCTCTACGATGTGATTGTACGCATATTCAACACATTTGGGATAGGCTGAAACACTGGAACCGGAAATAGAATAACATTTTCACTACAAGATAAATTATTTGATTTAAGAGGTTCAAATAATTATGAATTGAATTGTATTTGGGTTGTGGTGCGACAGATGATGTATACTTGCAAAATAAAGAAACATTGGCCCGACTTTGATAATATTAGAGTTTCGATTATAAATTATTTAAAGAACGAAATATATAGTTCAGATTCGAATTGTAGAAATACTTAATTCACAAGAAATTGGTTTCGATTCAGGAATTTGTTTAGATAAAAAGATGTGTTTCTGTGTTTTCCCTTCCTAATCATTAGTGGTCTCAAAAAAGTAATTGTATACCTTTTATGCATTCTGTTAGCTATACAGTTAAAACAATATTTGTGCCTCGATTAGTCAGTTTTGTCTATATTATGAATGTAATACCTTAATACCTAAAAAATCAATAACATCCCTGTGGAGGAAAAGAGTATAGGGAAAAATTAAGCTTAAATCAAATAATCAATTAATTAATACATGTTTAACATTCAGCGACCTACACGTCAAGTATGCTTAATTGTGTTCACTAGATCAGAGCTAATGCGCAGGTGATGGAATAACGTCGATTTCATGTAAATTAAAGGCTAGAAACCGCGGGATAATGTTATTTAAAGATACTAGTGAGTCTTTCTCCCTCGCTCTCTTTGCTCGCTTGCAACATTTAGAAACATAATGATTTCAGGCAGTCCATTGACTGATTTGCGAGGTAATCAAATGTATCTTGAATCTTCTCAATCGAAATTAACACGTTTATTGTTCTAATAATGAAATAAAATATAAGTACAAAATAACTTTGAAATAAATTGAAAATGAGTAAATGAAAAACATTTTTCAATGACGATGTCTAGGGGCGGATGCAGGATTCTCTACGGATGTGTTGGGTGATCAGTGGGGTGTTCGGGGACACGTGCAATTTCGAAAGGTGTGACAAAATGATACTGTAAGCGCCTTTGGTCATTCAATTATGAAGCGTTTTATTAAGAAAAAGGTCTTATTATAATTATCATTATTATTATTATTATTATTATCATTATCTCCCTTCATGGATAGCGAGCAAAGTTAGACAAGAGGTATAGGACTAATCTTTTGCCCCCACCCCCTTTAAAAAAATGAAAGGAAAAGGTCTACTTGTTTGAGTTCACCATTTTTACTACCCTCCCATTCCGTCCGAACGAGAAAACAAAACTGAATAAAGCACTATAAGGAATTGATGAAAAAAAAGAGGAAAAAATGTCTATACAATTTTCATAGATTTTCCATTTGAATTTGATTGGTTGGATTTAAAAAAATCTAGGCGAGCATGAACCTCCTCGTGCATGAGTTTGACTATTATTTCGTATAGAATTTTATGGCAACTCCTAATTTCCTTTTATATATATATATATATATATATATATATATACTGATTTTTTTTTTGGCAGGGTCATAACTGGGATTCCCAGCAAGACGTCTTAAATTCGATGCATCTTCGCGCTAAATGCAGGCGAGGTCTCCTCAATGTCCTAGAGAATTGCGACACTCCTGATGTCAATGCGATCTGCCAACAGATGGACAAGAGCCAGAATATCACTGAATCTACAAGCTCACGTTCACCTTCACCTTTAGGCTCCTCCCAACTCTCAAAAGTAGGAGGAACAAAACATTGTCTCGGATCTCTTTGCAAGACATGCATCCTGGTAGCAGACAAATCCGAGGTGACTGGTCCCAGTGGTAGGACAGTGTATGTTGAGGGCAATTTCACATGCGAGTCTAAAAAGCTCATCTACTACATCCATTGCACTAAATGCGATATAGGATACATTGGTAAAACTACACAGAAGCTGCAAAATAGAATGAGTCAGCATTGTAGAGATATACAACAAGGGAATGCAAGATCTTCTGTCGCCATTCATTTTAACCTTCATGATCATACTATTGAACACTTTAAAGTTTGCGTGATAAAAACGTTCCCTCCCAACACATCATGTGAGACAATGATGAAGGAAGAGAAGAGAGTGATGATAAAGCTAAATACCATTCATCCATATGGTTTAAATAAAGTTTAATCGATTTTAACTGAATACTATACTAAATTTTGGAGTAAGTGCCATGAGATATGGCATTTTTATGAATATGTTTTACCGATTTAAAATGGTATAAAATATCTAAAAATAAATATAACACAATAATGAAATGTAATGATCAAATACAAGAGAATCATTAACAGAAAACGACACCAATAAGATTACCTTCGTTTTGTCGTTCCCTGTTTGTTTATTCACTCCGTCTACAACGTCATTAGCACGTTTTTTTTTTAAATTTTAATTTACACATTCTTTTTCCTCTCTCTCTCGAAAGTTTACTTTCTGTAATTGCTTTGTGATCCCTACTCGATCTGTAGTGGCATATTCAGGCCCAGGTGCCATGATGGATAAAGCAGGGAAAAACACATTTTTATTGCACTATATCGCGTTGCGGTGAGGGAGGGAAATAACGCTCCAAATGACTTATTTCATTATTTGGAAAAAAACGGAGAAGCTGGAATAGCTTTATTCCAAGAATTTTAAAGGTAACTGCGAGAAAAATACCATTTGTTTGTTTTCTAGTTTTTAAACAGTAATGACTGTTTGGAATAATACTATGCGAAAACTAATACCCGTCCTTGTAAAACACAATATTAGATCAGATTCAGATTTCTTTGCGATTAAATAGTAAATCTGTTAATAATTATGTTTAAGTTTAGTTTCGGCTTGCGACCAAGCTGTAAGTCTTTTTTAAGATATAAAGTTGAGTTTTGGTCATGCGATTTGCATTGGGAAAGAAACTGAGTGGAAGCAATCGGAAATGGTTGATAATGTAGCACATAATATTTTAATTTATATCGAATGCCTAAGCCTCTCTAGACTAACATGCATATGATATTAATATCACTATTCAAGTTAGATTTGAATGAATCATTACACCTAAGAATTTTGTAATTTTTTGTTCAATTATGGGCATTTCATCTAAAACAAATTATTATGAAGTATATTTTATAGAGTGTATGTTTTTGAGATGAATATAATTATTTAGAGAAAGTACATTGGATTTTAACAAAGATAACAATATATTCAATTCTAAATTGAGGGTTGTAATATGAATGTTTAAGTCTTTGTGAATAAATTACGTTAGTATCATCTGCAAACAAAACGTAACCTAGGAGTGGTGATGCAATAGCAATATCATTCACGAATATTAAAACAGTATAAGGGACCTAACACTTGTGGTAGTCCGCACTTAATGGTGAAATATTAAATGTTTTATATTTAAAAAATAACATATTGACGTCTATTACGCATTGATAAAAGTACTTGTATATTTTTAGCTGAATTGCGTATCGTGATCAAAAGCATTAATATACTTTTTTCCAGTATCAGTCTATATCATGATGTTGCTTTGTTTTATTATGTATTGTACTATTTCACTATTTATTAAGTTGTTTATAGTTTCACATTGTAGTTTAATTGTATTATGCAATATAGGACTCTCTTGCAAAGCAGTTTTTATGCACTGAAGAGACTATCCAATAATTATAAATTCACAGAATGAATAATACGTGCGTTCCCAAGAGAAATCGTACCAAATTGTTCACTTCAAAAGCATTCCCTCACCTGCTCACTAGAACTTAAGTTAAGTCTATGATTTTAGGATTACGGCTTTTTTTATATAATATACATGTATATATACAATATTATTTTCCCTTTTATTGGTGTTTCGCAGGGAGTCATGTATTTCCATGTTCTTTACAGATATGGCATATTTTATTGAATACTCTTGTTTTCATAAGATATTTTATGGTAAATCTTGTTAGTAATTGTTTTCTTAAATGAGAAAGTGTTATCTTATACTTGGCTGAGTATTCTAGGTTCAGTTTGTATAGGCCTGTATCAAACAGAGCAGACAGCTTGCTGATAAGTCGGGGACCACTTGTTTATATGTCACGTGAAACAAATCTCACAAAAACTACAGGCGATGGTACATGCACTCTCTTATTCTGTGACAAGAATTTATAACAACAACAAATTACCGATGTAATTTAGTGTTTAATTTGGGGTAAAAGAGGAGAAGGGTTTGTCGCGTCCCCGCCCCCACCCTCCTTCAAGCGATGCCTTTTTCCCTGCTCATTACCAAAACACACACTCAAACCCCCATCATTCCAATTGAATATTCAATGTATACACGTAAACAGGATCAAAATACTAGAATCATATTTTTCTTGAGTTAATAAGACATTTTTCGTTTTTCGTGAAATAAAAAATAAAATAAGACATATCTTAAGTACATTTATGTTGTTATAAATGGAAAACATGAATCGCTTGTGTTGAAGCATGTATTTGAATGATATATACGAATATTGTTTTGATATTGCCTGTAAAAATGTATTTTTGGTGGGTTTTTGTTCTTGTATCGTTATTAAAAAAAATTGTCCGTTCGGGAAATAAAATGGAATTTGGCCATTTTTATTTAAATTGTGATGTCAGAGTACTTCATATCCATTGAGCTGCATGAAATGGACAGGCCGTTGCATAATACTGGACATTGTACACCTAGTGACATCAATGCAAACAACAGCTATAACATCGATTTCATGTAATAAATAAAGCGAAGGTTAGAAACACGGGAGTATGTTATTTCAAGCTTCTAATGAGTTTTTTTTTCTCGCTCTCTTCACTCGTTCGCAACGTTTAGAAAAATAATGATTTAAGGCAGCCAGTTGCCTGAATACTTCCTATAGGAAGTATTCAGGCAATACGTGGGCAACGAGGTGTCCGAAAATTCTTCTCTTTGACAGCGGGGTACCCAAATATATCTTGAATCTTTTCTATCGAAATTACAATTTTACCACGCCCATTCGCTTCACTCGATTGTAACGAGGTGGTCAATTGTCGTTTTAAAGAAATGTGAGTTGTTTCAGTGGTCAGTTTTTGACTTTCCACTAAAACTACTTTGACGGACATTGGTTTGAAGCTGTTTCATGTCTGGTAATTGGATTCGATCTGCAGGCATACATGTGAGAAAAAATATATTAATGCGATTTATGCTAAAGCACACTTGCAAAAACCCAGTTGCATCTATTATAATTATCTTCATTTTTACCCTTTTCCGCATTCCACAGTATTGCGAAATTCCAGTTTTGACTGGTATTGCGAAATGCCAGTTTTGACTGGTATTGCGAAATGCCAGTTTTGACTGGGATTTTCCACCTTCCACGCTACTGCCGTGTATAACCTTTTCATAGTTTATTCTCCTTCAATTTTAATTTTTAGGGAAATTTAATTCATTTATTTATTCATTTCACATGCTCAAATGTATTCCAGAACATAGAAACAATATAACAACATGAAGGATATTACATCTGGAAACATTATTATAAACATTGCAATATTGTAGTTACAGTATTGCAAACCAAACAAATTTGACAGTTTAAACATTATGTTCCGCCGGGAACATAATTTAAACATAGCATAAGCCTTCCATAAACCTATCTACGTTGTTTTCCGAAAAGTTTCGGGTCATTGTTCGGGCAGAGCATACTATATAGGAGAGGGGTAGAAGTGAATGAAATAAAGGGAAATGGTCAGCCATATCACTTATTATTATCCCGGAGTTAATTTTTTGTTCAAGGAAGTTGTTGAAAATATTGTCAATAAGGGTTGAGGAATCATTGAATATTGATGGTTGTATTCTGATGGTTCGATGTTGATGGCTGTATCACAGAGCAGCAATAACTGTTATATAATAATCATTATCACAAAAATCATTGCTAATATTGCTTTTGAGACATTAAGCTAGGTTATGATTTTGATTTGATTTTGATTTGATTTCTGCATATTTCCAAATATTATAACAGAATAACAAAGAACATATGAACGTAAGGTATAATATAAAATATACAAACAATGATGACTTCCTGTCAATTTTTTGTTTTACATATGTACATACAATTACGAACCTTAATATTTCTATAACATATTACTATAAATTTAAAGTATCAAAACTATCAATTGTAAAAAGTGCAGGAGACCACATTCATAAGCGAAGCTTGATTAGGATAGCGGCCTAAAAAAAAATTTAAAAAAATCTTAAGGTAAAACTTAAAATGAAAAAGTGTTTGAACGTTCTTTATGTATGAGTTTGTGAGTGTGCTGTGTGAGTGTATATTATGTATGTGTGTGTGTGTGTGTGTGTATGTGTGTGCGTGTGTGTGTGTGTGTAGCGAATATTGGATGTGCACGTAGCTCTCTATGGTATGGTGGAGTGAAAACAAAATGTAGCCTTTTCAATAAAGGAAACCAAGAATACGAAATAGAATACGAAATTTGCAAACACGAGTTGCAATATGACCAATATTTGAGATATGAATAATAATTGCCTACTGCATGTTGAAATCAATTATGTAGGTAATTCGGTATAAAGGTTTTTTAAGATATGCTTTAAAAGAATATCGAGATGTACAATGCCTTATTGAATTTGGTAAGGAGTTCCAAACATCTGGTCCATGATGTCTTACTGACTTTTGGGATAAATTATTTTAGGATTTTCTAAGTGATAATTTGTTGAACAACGGTTGAAATATGTGTGAATGTTTGAGTTTAAACTGTAAATGTTGTGAAATAGGGATGGTAGTTGATTATGAGAATATTTTTACATAAAAATGCTTGTCTGGAAAATTTGAATATCTTGTCTTTTTAATGTTTTTAAACGATGAAATAAAGGTTCCGTGTGTAATATATAATTTGAGTGAGTAATTATGCGAATCGCTCTCTTTTGAAGCAAAAATAAGGAATTAATCACTGTTTAACTACAATTACCCCCATACAATATTGCAATATAACACATGTGATAAGATTAGAGAATTGTATAATATAATCATAGATCTTTCATAATTAAAAAAAAAAAACTTATACAGTATTCCAATATTCCTTCATACTGATGTATGTATATTACGTATATGCTCATTAAAATTTAGATGAGAGTCAATAGTGACTCCTAACAAATTTACAGTTTGTTTTTCAATGAGAGGCAAGCCGTCAATTTCGATATTATAAATCCTTATATCATGTACGTTAGTCTTTTTTAAATAAATGAAATTTGTTTTACTAAGATTTAATGATAACTTATTAGATTTAAACCACCTAGACATTACATTAATTCACAATTTAAACGTGTTATGAGCGTATCAAAGTTTTTATGGGAGTAAGAAATACTCGTATCATCAGCAAAAATGATAACATTTAAAAGTGAAGAGGTTTCAATAATTCATTTATTTAATAATAAATAACATAGATCCTTGCGGTAATCCACATTTAATAGTTAATTTGTTTGATTCGTGATTTTGGAAAGATACATATTGTTGTCTGTCTTGTAAATAATTAGTAAACCATGAAACAGCTTGACCTCTTACGCCATAGTACTGTAGTTTATGAATTAATATTGTATGATCAATCGTATCAAAATCCTTTGACAAGTCCATAAATACTCCAATAATATGTTCACTGTTCGCAAAAGCCTCAATTATTTTATTATGTATATGCAAAATTGCATTATCGGTAAAATGACCAGTTCGAAATCCGAACTGATTAGGAATCAATGAATTATTTGTTTGTAAGAAAGTGTTAAGTCTTTTATATATATTATTTTTTCAAGAATTTTTGAGATAATTGGTAATAATGATATTGGCCTATAATTACTTATTAGTAAGGAATCATTTTGGCGGTTTTCAGCAAATTTGGGCATTCACTCGTTGAAATTGATAGGTTAAATATATATGTCAGGGGGGTTACGATATTAAAGATTATTTGTTTCAATAAGTGAACACTATATCATGACCACTAGATTTTGTAGAATTAAGGTGTTGAACCACATTAATAACTTCATATCATTGGTTGGAGTAAGAAATAAAGAATTTTCACGTGGGAAATTCAAGGACTTATCGTAGTCCATGTCACCTGAATCAATATTAGCTGCTAAATTAGGTCCTACATCTATATAGTACTCATTAAAAGCTTTTGAAATTTTAATTGGATCTGTTATTCGTTGTTCATTGTTTAAGAAACATTTATTACTTTCTGTATTTTTCTTGCCTAAGAGTTCCTTTACAGTTGTCCATATTAAATTATTGTTAATTTGATTACTTTCCATGTTGTTAGAGTAATATAACTTCTTGGACAATCTTATAAGAGATGTAAGATGATTCCTATACGTTTTATACTTCTTAAGCTAATCGTTAAATTGACTTGTAAGGGCTTCCTTATACAACTTATTACGAGCGACTATGGAGCGCAAAATACCCTTACTAATCCATGGCTGTTTGGTCTTTTTACCTTTTTTTAATTTTGACAAAGGGTATATTCTTATGATGATAATATAATATAATTTTCAGAAATTTGTCATATGCTACATTTACGTTCGATAAAAATTATATCGTTTTGAAAACATTTTTAAATCATTGGAAATAGAATGAATAAGACTTAAATGTGAACATTGCAGCCGAGGTTGACAAACTTGATTTGACGTTGACAAAATTTGATGCGAAATGATGATATTGATTGGACAAAGTTTAAAAAAGACGAATGACCTAAGACAAAATTGATAAGGAGATATGCAAGTTTAAGAAGTTTCGGGACGAAATTGAGTGTAAATAAAGCATGAAATTGATTGAAAAATGTTAAAGTGGGACGGGAAAACCTAAATATATATATATATGGTCGTTAATCGTAACAATATTTACTTCTCTCTCCCTCTATGTTAAATCTTTCGAACAGAAGTTGGGAACATTTTTTTTAATTATAAAGCCCCATTAAGGGATTCGGAGCTCCAAATACGTCAAAAAATTGATGGCAAAATTTCACTTAAATTGTATCATAATGTGAAAGCGGATGTTATTGAAGACACAATTCTGCAAAGGTTTTCCCCATAAGAAAAAGTGTTTGCCAGGAAGACAAATATTCATAAAAGAATACATTATTTAAAAAAAAAGAATTGTAAGCAGACAACTTAAATTTTGCATTTTGTCATCAATATTCGACTTCAAACACATTTGTTTGAAAATCATTGCAGAAGTGTGTCTTAATTGACATCCTCTTTAACATTATAATACAATTGAAGTGAAATTTTCCCATCAAATAGAGAATGTTGATAATATTAGGTTGAAAATAATGTCAAAAAGTTATTTATCAACTTCTGAATATGCAAATAACATGAGCACTGTGGGATATTGGCGAGGAGGACTGTTAACTCTCATACAAAAGGTTCGTTCCTTATCAGTGCTACTGCTTACACCTTTTGACAAGGTGTTTTGCCTAAACCGTGAGACATAAGCATGGCAATTTGGTAACATATCCTAGTTATGATGAGGTTTCATAGCAACTGCTCCATCAAACTTGAAAATTATCTGAAAACATTCTTCTGGATCAGGATGTGAAATACAGACACGACTACTTCTTGTTCATTCCAGTCAGTTACATTAATGTTTTCCAAAATATTTAATTTCTTATAAAACGATTTTAAGTATTAAACACATTTTGTCTACCTTACTGGCTCAGATTGGATTGAAACCAAACTGGAATCTAAAATTATACAAACTGGGATGCTTACATTTGTTTTCTATATTTGTTGTTAAACTTTAGAAATGGGGGTATTTATCAGACTCAAATCGATAACGGCCATAGTGGTCACATCTACCACCAACTTTATGACAAAACGAGTAGATTTTGATAGCTGAGGGTACTACATAACAAACATGTATTATTTAATATTGTTTGCTCAGATAACAGCTTCTTTAAAATCCATTTAGTAATTCATGGCAGCGGCCTGATTTGATTAATTGAAATGAATCAAAATTTAATCAAAATCAAAGTTATTAGATGCTTACTATTTGTTTCATTTTGTTGAAAACCATAGTGCTCCTTAACATTCCAATATGTCTCGATTAGTTTTCATTATGATGGGGTAGCGCTCACGTCCATAACATAATTTATGGCAAACAGAAAGTTTATCATACCCTTGGGTCCTAGAAAACAGAAAGTCATCATTTGAAATCCTGCAACCTTTTATTTAACTATAAAAAAAAAAATCAGCTTTAGATTACTATTTTATTTAGTTATCTTTTTAATTAAAAAACACACACCACATATTGACATAATAACAATGTGTTTTAACTTGAACTAGCAAACATAGCCTTCGTGGTCACATTCACCACAAACTGTAGGGGCAATAAGCATATTCTGACAGGGGAGGGTCCTAACTAACACATTGTGTCTCAGGTGGTGTGTGTCTTTTCAGATTTTGGCCCATGGACTTATACGGCTAATATGTTGGAATTACCATATACGGTACATGTACAGTGTGTTTCCAGTCAGAATGCGCATCCAAGACAGCAAGTCGAGTCACGACCTCAAGCACGTTCGCGGCACTTGTGGATTTTGTACGGAGCGGGGGGGGGGGGGGGGGGGGGTGAAAATGCCACTCAGTCAGGTTTGTGTCATATCACCATATGGAACCATAGTAACCTCGTCCATCTTTACACGTTGAAAAGTGGGGAAAAACAAATTCCCGATAAAATAGACATCTAGGTGGGAACCCTTTGTTGCATGAAATCTTGCAAGCCTTGGTGCGTGAATATGGGAAAAGACACACAGCAAGACAAATAGATACCTGATGATATAGACCTCTGGTGGGAACCCTTGTTGCGTGAAGGTTACCAATCCTTTGTTCGTGAAAATGGGGAAAACACAGTAAGAAAACAAAATAATACAAAGCAACCCACACATGATTTTGTTGTCGCTTTCAAAAGGGAGCAATTATTTGCGAGTGCATTTGTGAAAAATGCACTGCACTTGGTTAAGGCACAATGAGACGAACAATTAACTCGACAAGTTTCGTTTATTATCCTACTTTGAAATAACCTACGTGCAGCTATAAATTATAGCTGCACGCAATGCAGTTCATATTCACTAATGCATTCGTAAACATGTAGCGCATGATGATTATAGAAGAGAAAATACTTTAAAATAGGTTACTAAGTTTCTTTTATCTGATTAACATTTGGAATAAGTGTGTTTAGGGGGAGACTTAGGGGAGGTCTTTATAACCACGACCGTCGTGTGAACCTAATTGATGTTGCATTAGACTCGGATTTCATTGCGCATCATGATAGGTAGTCCAGATTTTGTCCGTTTTTATATCTTTTTGTATTAATCATACGCATCCCACACACAGCGCGGTGTGATCCACTCATCGCGCGATCCCCCAAAACAACCGTCGATAATGCTAGGAGTCCACTGGGCCGGCGCCAGTTGGCGCCAGTTTGCGCCAATGCAATTTACTGTGGCGCCTAGTGTCGCCAATAAGGTGCCCAGTGGCGTGTAGTGGCTCAAACTGCCTCCCAACTGGCTCGTGGTGGCCCGTAATGCTAGGAGTCCACTGGGCCGGCGCCAGTTGGTGCCAGTTCGCGCCAAAGAGTATGTGATTGGCGCGTAGTGGCTCGCTGTGGCGCCGAATTAATGTCCGCTCGGCATGTGTCGCCAAGTGGAATAAACTGGGTGCCATATGGCGTGCGCCAAATGCCACCCGGCTTGCTCCAAAATGTTGCGCCAGTTTGCGCCAGTTTGCGCCATTACACGGCCTTTTGATTCCAAAATTCACCCTGTTGGCGCCATTCACGCCAATAGGCGGCTACTTTGCGCCACTTGGTGATTAGTTTGTGCCAAAGGTCGCCAAATTGGTTTGAACTTGCCGCCGCTTGGCGCTACTTGCCGACTATATAAATACCGGCCATCGGCTACCTGGTTCAGACCCTCCTCAGCTGCTGTATGAACAACATCTCTACTAAATATTTACAATTTTGATATGTCTGAGGCTTTTGATAATGTTGGAGTGATGATGCTGCTCCATCAGAAGATGATGAGAGATGCTGAGGTGGCCACTGCCTATCAACTTATGCTGGCCAATCCTGAATAAGAAGAGCCTCCTAAGAAGAAAAGGAAGCACAACTGGTGGTTTAGACCAATGCTCCACCCACAGTTGAGGGCCGAACGTGGACAGTACCACACTTTGATGGAAGAGCTGAGGGAGAATGACAGACGGAAGTTCAAGAACTACACCAGGGTGTCCCCAGAGATGTTTGATGACCTGTTGGTCAGGCTTACACCCCAATTGCAGAAGAAGGACACCCACTTCAGGAAGGCCATTCCCCCTGGTCTCAAGTTGTCTCTCTTCCTGCGCCATCTCGCCACTGGGGCCACCTATGCCGAGCTGTCTTACAACTTCCGAGTGGGCAAGGAAACCATCCAGAAGTTTGTCCCTGATGTAGCCAGAGCGATAGTGGATGAGTATGCTGCAGAAGTCATCTCCCTCCACACAACCAATTATGGCTGGCTTGAGGTTGCAGGTGATTTTGAAGCCAGATGGAATCTTCCTCACTGTCTGGGAGCCTGGAAAGCACATCCATCTCCAGAAGCCCAACAAATCAGGCAGCCTTTACTTCAACTACAAGCAGTTCTTCTCGGTTGTCCTGATGGCTCTGGTAGATTCAAAGAATCAGTTCTTGTGGATCGATGTGGGTGGCGTTGGCCATCAGTCTGATGCCCAGATCTACAACAACAGTGAACTGAAGGAGTGCATTGAAGCTGGCACTTTAGGCATCCCAGATCCAGCTCCTCTTCCCCATGATGATGAAGAGCACCCTATGCCGTACTTCTTCGTGGGAGACGATGCCTTCGCCATGAGGACGTACATGATGAAGCCCTATGGCCGTCGTAACATGGTCCAACAGCAGAAGATCTTCAACTACAGGCTGTCCAGGGCAAGGCGTGTGGTTGAAAATGCCTTTGGAATTCTGGCTCTGTGGTTCCAGGGCTTCCTTGGCCAGATGAGACAGGAACCAGACAAAGTCCGCCTGCTCGTTGAAGCTGCCGTCATGCTGAACAACCTCATCAGGAAGCGCTATCAGGCACTGGACGTCCGCATGTTGGACCAGGAGGATGCCCAGCACAACCTCATCCCTGGAGCTTGGAGAACTGCCGCCATCACTGTGAGAAAGTCCTGCGATGCCGCTCTGCTTTTATAGGCGACAGGTGGCGCCGAATGGCGGGCAACCAGGTGGCATTTGGCGCGAAGTAGTCACCAATCGGGTGCCGTTTGGCTCGCGTAGTGGCGCAAACAAGGTGCCCCTTGGCTCCAAGTGGCGCCATGTGGCGCGAAATCTCATTGGCGCAACTTGGCGCGCGCCATTACATTCCAGTGGATTCCAATAGGCGGATTGTTTGCGCCAAAGGGCGATATGTTCGCGCCATTTGGTGTCACTTGGCGGACACTTGGCGCTGATTGCTCGATGCAAGTGGCGCGACGAAAATTTCAAACATTTTGAAATTTTCTTGCCGCCACATTCAAATTTGGCGCCGTTGCGGGCCACCACGAGCCAGTTAGGAGGCAGTTTGGGAGGCGGGCCACTACACGCCACTAGGCACCTTATTGGCGACACTAGGCGCCACAGTAAATTGCATTGGCGCAAACTGGCACCAACTGGCGCCGGCCCAGTGGACTCCTAGCATAACGGCACCAAATTTGAATGTGGCGGCAAGAAAATTTCAAAATTTTTGAAATTTTCGTCGCGCCACTTGCATCGAGCAATCAGCGCCAAGTGTCCGCCAAGTGGCACCAAATGGCGCGAACATATCGCCCTTTGGCGCAAACAACCCGCCTATTGGAATCCACTGTAATGTAATGGCGCAAGCCAAGATGCGCCAATGGGATTTCGCGCCACATGGCGCCACTTGGCGCCAAGGGGCACCTTGTTTGCGCCACTACGCGAGCCAAACGGCACCCGATTGGTGACTACTTCGCGCCAAATGCCACCTGATTGCCCGCCATTCGGCGCCACTTGCCGCCTATAAAAGCAGGGCGGCATCGCAGGACTTTCTCACAGTGATGGCGGCAGTTCTCCAAGCTCCAGGGATGAGGTTGTGCTGGGCATCCTCCTGGTCCAACATGCGGACGTCCAGTGCCTGATAGCGCTTCCTGATGAGGTTGTGCAGCATGACGACAGCTCCAATGAGCAGGCGGACTGTGTCTGGTTCCTGTCTCATCTGGCCAAGGAAGCACTGGAACCGCAGAGCCAGAATTCCAAAGGCATTTTCAAACACACGCCTTGCCCTGGACAGCCTGTAGTTGAAGATCTTCTGCTGTTGGTCCATGTTACGACGGCCATATGGCTTCATCATGTACGTCCTCATGGCGAAGGCATTGTCTCCCACGAAGAAGTACAGCATAGGGCGCTCTTCATCATCATGGGGAAGAGGAGCTGGATCTGGGATGCCTAAAGTGCCAGCTTCAATGCACTCCTTCAGTTCACTGTTGTTGTAGATCTGGGCATCAGACTGATGGCCAACCCCACCCACATCGATCCACAGGAACTGGTACTTTGAATCTACCAGAGCCATCAGGACAACCGAGAAGAACTGCTTGTAGTTGAAGTAAAGGCTGCCTGATTTGTTGGGCTTCTGGAGACGGATGTGCTTTCCATCATAGGCTCCCAGACAGTGAGGAAGATTCCATCTGGCTTCAAAATCACCTGCAACCTCAAGCCAGCCTTCATTGGCTGTGTGGAGGGAGATGACTTCTGCGGCATACTCATCCACTATCGCTCTGGCTACATCAGGGACAAACTTCTGGATGGTTTCCTTGCCCACTCGGAAGTTGTACGACAGCTCGGCATAGGTGGCCCCAGTGGCGAGATGGCGCAGGAAGACGGACAACTTGAGACCAGGGGAATGGCCTTCCTGATGTGGGTGTCCTTCTTCTGCAAGTGGGGTGTTAGCCT
Organism: Strongylocentrotus purpuratus; assembly: GCF_000002235.5. NCBI lineage: Eukaryota > Metazoa > Echinodermata > Echinoidea > Camarodonta > Strongylocentrotidae > Strongylocentrotus > Strongylocentrotus purpuratus. Next base: position 12,439,975 of record NW_022145597.1, on the reverse strand, counting down.
GACCAACAGGTCATCAAACATCTCTGGGGACACCCTGGTGTAGTTCTTGAACTTCCTCCTGTCATTCTCACTCAGCTCTTCCATCAAAGTTTGGTACTGTCCACGTTCGGCCCTCAACTGTGGGTGGAGCATGGGTCTAAACCACCAGTTGTGCTTCCTTTTCTTCTTAGGAGGCTCTTCTTATTCAGGATTGGCCAGCAAAAGTTGATAGGCAGTGGCCACCTCAGCATCTCTCATCATCTTCTGATGGAGCAGCATCATCACTCCAACATTATCAAAAGCCTCGGACATATCAAAATTGTAAATATTTAGTAGAGATGTTGTTCATACAGCAGCTGAGGAGGGTCTGAACCAGGTAGCCAATGGCCGGTATTTATTTAGTCGGCAAGTAGCGCCAAGCGGCGGCAAGTTCAAACCAATTTGGCGACCTTTGGCACAAACTAATCACCAAGTGGCGCAAAGTAGCCGTCTATTGGCGCGAATGGCGCCAACAGGGTGAATTTTGGAATCAAATGGCCGTGTAATGGCGCGAACTAGCGCGAACTGGCGCAACATTTTGGAGCAAGCCGGGTGGCATTTGGCGCACGCCTTATGGCACCCAGTTTATTCCACTTGGCGACACATGCCGAGCGGACATTAATTCGGCGCCACAGCGAGCCACTACGCGCCAATCACATAATCTTTGGCGCGAACTGGCACCAACTGGCGCCGGCCCAGTGGACTCCTAGCATCAGAAACAAGTTCTCGGGATCGCGCCGTCACTAAGGATCGCGCCATCACTCGGCTTAATGCTTATAGTCAGCGGATGAAAAAAAATGATAAAAGGGTCCAGAACTAGACTAAAAAGAACGTCATCGGGACGTAAATAATCATATCTGATTGATACACGTCTGTAAAAACCCAATACACACACACATACACGGGGTACTTGAGAGGCCAAGGACAACTGTTATCGGTTCAGCGTTGAGGGTGTGTTATTTTCTCAGCTCATCGGTTGTGCGCACGACACGGAAACGGTCCAGGCTGCGGACTACGCCTCGATATGCGATCGAGTCTCTCATAATATTACAACAGCCTCATGCTTAGGACGAGCATCAATGTAAATACGTGTACTGTTTTTAAGGCATATGCATGGACTTAGCCTCGACACATTTTCCTAATTTGTGATTTTCATGATAATGATACTGTTTTTGGTGCATGTACTTTAATAACCACGAACCGGGGTTCCAATGGCTGAGGGAGGCGTAAAAGAAGAGATAAATACATCTTCATTTAAACTTGTATGCCAACAATGCGACAAAATTTTCCGAAGGAACATACAAATTGCATGTGTACACCTCACGTTATGCAGGAGCTGTTTCGAGAAAAATTGTTTGCCTGATGATCTCGGCCATGACATGGTCTGCACTCAGTGCTCGAAGATTTCTGTTACCAGGGTAAGTGCCCAAAATTATCATTCTTTTGGAAAGTGCTTAATGCATAAAAGCATGACGACATGTAGACAGAAAAAACCGTCTGGTGTGGGGAATTCTTTAATAAAACTGACATTTGTCAACCTTCCCCATACACAGGCGGCCAGTGCAATGGAGCCAAACGTAGTCTAGCTCAGCAGAACAATTAATTAACCGTCGATATCAGAGACTGAATTGAAGTTTTCGGTCAAGACTGTTGTTGTACTATATGAACCACAAATAGTTCAGCGTTATCAATTCCTAGATTGACAAACAAAAAAAGTGATTTATTATTTAATTTCATGATTTAGCGTATTCAGTAGAAATACATTGATGATAAAATAGATCTGATATTTGTTATCAGGTGATTCAATACTATCAATAAACATGTAGAACCAAAGTGTTTATATCACTGCCAGGCCTAATATTGGTAAGCCTATCAACAGAATTTACATCTCTCCTGTATACATAAAAACCGAATTTAGTAATTGTTAGTCGTGCTCATGCAAGGTGTTTTTTCTCCACACATGCAAGTGACCAGGTATTATCAGGGGAGGTGACTTAATAACTCCTTGGTATTATAATTGTGATACGTTGATTTGTCATATTTCTAATCGTTAAATAAAAATTGAATGAAAACAGGTGGACACCGATTAACATGAAAATACAAACTTTAACAAGATATGATAATTTTGTAATTGTTTGCCAGAGAGTAATGTGGAATCACTTTATTCCAGCAAAAGTTATGTAAATTGTAAAAGATTGAATTACATTATACGTGTATACCGATTCAGCAACTGAAATATGCGAGTTATATTAGTAGAGGATATGTATTTGACCTTTGAAGAATTGTGTTGTTGTTGTTGTTTAAAAGTTCTCGTTCGTTACAATTGAACAGTTTTGTAGTATTGAACTTGAAAATTGGTGTTACTGTTTTAGTGGTTCATTTAAGTCATATGTTATGTGCCTATTAGACATAATAGTACTGTAACCACCTTTTGTCAGCTAATGGTAAAACGGTATATTAAGAAACAGATGTTATTATCTCCCTTCATGTAGCCTACAGAGAGCAAAGTTGGACATTAAATCAGGCCGCTTACAAATATCAGGGGTTAAGGAAAACAGCTTCAAAAACACGATCATATTCATTATATATATATATATATATATAGGCCTAATCGTTGCCCCCCCCCCCCCATCCTTCCCCCAAAAAGGAAAAAAAAGGTCTACTTTTTTTAGTTAACCATTTTAAGTTCAGATAATAAATTTGCTGTTGTAAATTTGCTTTGCCAACAGCTGCAAGAGGCCCTTCATATCAGTGGATCTACAAGCTCAAGTACACCTTCACCTTCAGGCTCCTCCCAACCAACAAACGTAGGAGGAACAAAACCTTGTAACGAACCTGGATGCGAGACATGCAACCGGATAACAGACCTCTCCACTGTGACTTTTCCCAGAGGAAAGACTGTGAATGTTATCGGCAACTTCAATTGCCATTCTAAAAGTGTACACGTCTACATCCGCTGCGAGAAATGCGCAGAAGTATGGGTTGGTAAAACCGGAAGTCAGAAGCTGAAAACGGCGATGAGTGATCTTTATAGAGGTATTAAACATGAATCATGTACTGAGCCATTCTCTATCGCCGCGCATTTTAAACTTTCTGATCATACTATTGACGACTTTAGAGTGTCCGTGATGAGATCACCGTACAACAGAAAAAGATAAGAGAATGATGATGACTCTAGATACAATTAAACCAAATGGTATGAATACTAATCAAATTTAACTGATCATTATGTACCTAATTTTGGAGTAAGCGCAATGAGCCCCTAGCTGGTGGATAAAGATGCAACTTAAAACAACATTATTACTTTCTTTCTTTTCGTTTTTATAGATACGTTTTACTGATTTTAAAAAGTATGAAATATAACAAAAACCTAACATATCACATTGATGGAATATAGGCCTAATTAGGTTTGTATGAATATGTTTTTATTAATTTTGAATGGTATAAAAATTTATAAAAACAAATATAACACAATAATGAAATATAATGATCATATACAAGAAAATCATTAAAAACAACGACAAAAATAAGACTACCTTCTTTTTGTCGTTCCCTGATTGTTATTTGCTCCGTCTACAACGTCATGAGCATGTTTTTCTAATTTTTATTTACACTTTCTTTTTATTCTCTCTCTCTCTCTCTCTAACGTTTACTTTCTGTAATTGCTTTGCGATGCCTCCTCGATCTTCAGTAGCAAATTCAGACCAATATGTTTCATGAGGGATAAAACACCAGACCTTATTAAGTACTGTGATCCGTAAAGTTAAGAAGGAAAAAACATATTTTTCAGAGTACTATTTCACGTTACGGTGAGGGAGGGAAATAACGCTCCAAATGATTTATTTCATTATTTGGGAAAGAAACGGAGAAGAAGCTAAAATAGTTTTATTCCAAGAACTTTAAAGATTACTGCGAGAAAAATTTAATTTGTTTGTTTTCTAGTTTTTAAACAGTTATCACTGTTTTGAATAATATTATGCAAAAACTAATACACGTCCTTGTAAAACACATATTTGATCAGATTTCTTTGCGATTAAATAGTAAATCTGTTTATAATTATGTTTAAGTTTAGTTCCGGCTTGCGACCAAGCTGTAAGTCTTTTTTAAGATATAAAGTTGAGTTCTGGTCATGTGATTTGCACTGGAAAAGAAACTGAGTGGAAGCAATCGGAAATGGTTGATAATGTAGCACATAATATTTTAATTTATTTAGAATGCCTAAGTAAGATACGAATGAATCATTACACCTAACAATTTTGTATTTTCTTGCTCAATTATGGGCATTTCATCTAAAACAAAATATTATGAAGTATATCTGATAGAGTGTATGTTTTTGAGATGAATATAATTATTTAGAGAAAGTACATTGAATTTTAACAAAGATGACAATATATATATTTAATTCTAAATTGAGGGTTGTAATAATTATGAAGTCTTTGTGAATAAAATACGTTAGTATCATCTGCGAACAAATCGTAACCTAAGAGTGGTGATGCATTAGCAATATCATTCACGTATATTCAAACAGTATAATGGACCTAACACTTGGGGTAGTCCGCACTTAATGGTGAAATATTCAACGTTTTATATCTAAAAATAACATATTGACGTCTATTACGCATTGATAAAAGTACTTGTATATTTTTAGCTGAATTGTGTATCGTGATCAAAAGCATTAATATACTTGTTTCCAGTATCAGTCTATACTATGATCTTGCTTTGTTTTATTATGTATTGTACTATTTCACTATTTATTAAGTTGTTTATAGTTTCACATTGTAGTTTAATTGTATTATGTAATATAGGACTCTCTTGCAAAGCAGTTTTTATACACTGAAGAGACTATCCAATAATTATAAAGACACATAATAAATAATACGTGCGTCCCCAAGAGAAATCGTACCAAATTGTTCAATTCAAAAACATTCCCTCACCTGCTCACTAGAACTATGATTTTAGGATTCACCTTTCATACATAATATACATGTATATACACTGTTGGTCATAATGGTGGAATAATTATTTTTACCCCAGTTTAGGGAAGGATTTAAAAAAATTATTTATTTCTAATAGATCTAGATAATGGCATACATTCTCAGATTTTATTGAATATTGATTTGCGAGTGTTTCTTTTGCGTGACTGCTAAATCATATGTGTGCTACTATGCTAATCAGCTAGGGAACCTACGTCCTTAAATCATAATTGACAGTAATGAGGATTAATGCCTCACAAAAGGGCACTTATATAGCTGATCGACACGATTTTTATCCTGGGGCCTCACAGAAACGAGGCCATTACTTAGCCCCTGAATCATGACTGTACGCAGTGTTTGCTAGGGTACGCGGCCGCCCCCACAAATCCCCCAAAACGAAGAAAATGCAATAAATTGTCAAAAATTCATTGCAATTTCCCCCCGCCCCCAACAGGAAAAATTTCTCTGTGTGGCCATGCCTTGAACCATAATGCATGACCCTACAGAGGAATTTTTCCTGTTGGGGGCCGGGGGAAAATGCAATGAATTTTTGACAATTTATTGCATTTTCTTCGTTTTGGGGGATTTGTGGAAGGGGCCGCGTACCCTAGCAAACACTGCGTACAGTCATGATTCAGGGGCTAAGCAATGGCCTCGTTACTGTGAGGCCCCAGGATAAAAATCGTGTCGATCAGCTATATATCAGTGCCCTTTTGTGAGGCATTAATCCTCATTACTGTCAATCATGACTTAAGGACGTAGGTCCCTTAGCTGATTAGCATAGTAACACACATATGATGAAGCAGTCACGCAAAACAAATACTCGCAAATTAGTATTCAATAAAATCTGAGAATGTATGCCATTATCTAGATCTATTAGAAATAAATAATTTTTAAAAATCCTTCCCTAAACTGGGGTAAAAATAAATATTCCACCTTTATGACCAACAGTGTACAATATCATTTCCCTTTTATTGGTGTTTCGCACGGAGTCATGCATTTACATGTTCTTTACAGATATGGCATATTTTATTGAATACTCTTGTTTTCATAAGATATTTTATGGTAAATCGTGTTAGTAATTGTTTTCTTAAATGAGAAGGTGTTGTCTTATACTTGAGTATTCTAGGTTCAGTTTGTATAGGCCTGTATCAAGCAGAGCAGTCAGCTTGCTGATAAGTCGGGTACCACTTGCTTATATATCACGTGACAAAAATCTCACAAAAACCACAGGCGATGGTTCATGCACTCTCGTATTCTGTGACAAGAATAAAAAAAAAATAAAAAAAATTACCGATGTAATTTATTGTTTAATTTGGGGTTAAAGGTTTGTTGCGCCCCCGCCCCCACCCTTCTTCAAGCGATGCCCTTTTCCCTGTTCATTACCAAAACACACATGAAACCCCCATCATTCCCATTGAATATTCAGTGTATACACGTAAACAGGATCAAAATACTAGAATTATATTTTTCTCGAGTTAATAAGACATTTTCCGTTTTTCGTGAAATAAAAAATAAATAAGACATATCTTAAGTACATTTATGTTGTTATAAATGGAAAACATGAATCGCTTGTGTTGAAGCATGTATATGAATGACATATACAAATATTGTTTTGATAGTGCCTATAAAAATGTATTTTTGGTGGGTTTTTGTTCTTGCATCGTTATAAAAAAAGAATTGTCCGTTAGGGAAATCAAATGGAATTTGGCCATTTTTATTTAAATTGTGATGTCAGAGTACTTCATATCCATTGAGCTGCATAAAATGGACAGGCTGTTGCATAATACTGGGCATTGTAGACCTAGTGAAATCGATGCAAACAACAGCTATAACATCGATTTCATGTAATAAATAAAGCGAAGGTTAGAAACACGGGAGTATTTTATTTCCAGCTTCTAATGAGTCTTTTTCCCTCGCTCTCTTCACTCGTTCGCAACGTTTACAAAAATAATGATGTAAGGCAGCTAGTTGCCTGAATACTTCCTACGTGGGCAACGAGGTGCACGAAAATCCTTTTCTTTGACAGCGGGGTACCCAAATATATCTTGAATCTTTTCTATCGAAATTACGATTTTACCACGCCCATTCGCTTCACTCGATTGTAACGAGGTGGTCAATTGTCGTTTTAAAGAGATGTGAGTTGGTTCAGTGGTCAGTTTTTGACTTTCCACCAAAACTACTTTGACGGACATTGGTTTGAAGCTGTTTCATGTCTGGTAATTTGATTCGATCAGTAGGCATACATAGAGAAAAAATAAATAATACGATTTATGCTAAAGCACACTTGCAAAATCCCAGTTGCATACATTACAATTATCTACATTTTTACCCTTTTCCGCATTCCACAGTATTGCGAAATGCCAGTTTTGACTGGGATTTTTCACCTTCCACGCTACTGCCGTGTATAACCTTATGCTGCTTCATAGTTTATTCTCCTTCAATTTTAATTTTTAGGGAAATTGAATTCATTTATTTCTTCATCACACATGCTCGAATGTATTCCAGAACATAGAAACCATATAACAACATGAAGGATATTAAATCTGGAAACATTATTATAAACATTGCAATATTGTAGTTACAGTATTGAAAACCAAACAAATTTGACAGTTTAAACATTATGTTCCGCCGGGAACATAATTTAAACTTAGCATAAGCCTTCCCTAAACCTATCTACGTTATTTTCCGAAAAGTTTCGGGTCATTGTTCGGGCAGAGCATACTATAGGGAGAGGGGTAGAAGTGAATGCAAATAAAGGGAAATGGTCAGACATATCACTTATTATTATCCCGGAGTTAATGTTTTGTTCAAGGAAGTTGGTGAAAATATTGTCAATAAGGGTTGAGGAATCATTGGATATTGATGGTTGTATTTTGATGGTTCGATGTTGATGGTTGTATCAAAGAGCAGCAATAACTGTTATATAATAATAATGTGACCAATATTTGAGATATGAATGATAATTGCCTACTGCATGTTGAAATCAATTATGTAGGTACTTCGATATAAGAGTTTTTTAAGAGATGCTTTAAAAGATTATAGAGATGAACAATGCCTTATTGAATTTGGTAAGGAGTTCCAAACATCTGGTCCACTTTGATGTCTTACTGACTTTTGGGATAATTTGTTGAACAACGGTTGGAATATGTGTGAATGTTTGAGTTTAAACTGTAAATTTTGTGAAATAGGGATGGTAGTTGATTATGAGAATATTTGTACATAAAAATGCTTGTCTGGAAAATGTGGATATCTTGTATTTATACCGGAGTGTTGGCTCAGTCAGTAGAGCGTCCGCCTCACAACCGGGAGGTCGTGGGTTCGAACCCCGGCCGCGTCATACCAAAAGACGTTAAAAGATGGGAGTTGTTGCTACCTTGTTTGGCGTTCAACATTAAGGGATAGAGCAACGTCGATCTGGCGCTGCTCAGTGGCTGCCGGGCTCACGATCAATTGGGCAAAAAGAATTTCCGTTTCGGTTTAATAAAATTTGGAGTGGACTATTAGACTATTATTATTATCAGGTGGGCTGTATAACGTACAGACCACCTTATAATTTCGTTAGAATTGCCTTTATTTATTTATTTATTAAATATTTTTCTTATTTCTAACCACTTTTTTGTTAGCAAGATAACTTGAAAATGGCTCGATCAAATGCCTTGAAATTTGGCACACATATGTATAGGCATATGTACAAAGCACAATAACGTTTTCAACATTGACCTTCACTGATGACGTCATCTAGGCACCATTTTGTAAAAATCAACTCATGATCATATCTTCATAACCAAAAGCTATTTCTCATTCATATTTATCATGATCGAGGTCAATATCCGTCCGGTCAATTTCAGGTCAAATAACGCGCACGTGCGCGTACGTCCGCGCGTCAATGCGCGCGCAAAATTGTAAAATGCTCAAAATCGTCTCAAAATCATTTTGCATACGTTTTAGTCCATTCTAAGCATTTTATAAAAAATCGCGCACGCGCGCATGCGCGCGCGTTTTCGCGCGTAAAACTATTACACAACATAGAATCGCCATTTTTTTTCTTTCATAATATTGCACATATTTTTACAAACAAATTGATACCATGTTTACTATTAATAACGGAATGATCCCCCGTTTAACATAAATTTCCGTGCGCGCGAGCTCTTGTAATACATATCATAAATGGGCAAAAAGATGCCTATACAAAATCCATTGTAGCTCTTTAGGATGCAAGGTGACCCGAATTTTTTTCTTCTTATTGTGATAGAATATGAATTGGAGATATGATTTCAAGTCTCATTTGACCCTTACTTTTCTCATGACGTCATCATAATGGCCTCCGAACTCATAATTTCAATTTGCATATTATGATGTCAGTATATTTTTCAAAAATTGATTGCATCTCTGTAAATATTGATCGATTTTCTTCCAAATTTCGATATGTTCTAGCTGAGACAATTCGTTACAAATGTAGTTAACAAAATTTTTCATTTTTGACAAAGGAATCATGGCGTATTTTTGCGATTAAAGGAGGCATGTCAATTTTTCACTTTTTGCGTGTATTCTCTATGGGACATGACTTTTTCTCAAAACTGGATTCTACATTCCCGTCTTTCGCGAGCAATATCTCCGTCGTTTTAGCTTCGTTTAAGCTGAACTTTGAGTATGATGTAGCTGAGACAAAGAGCTATCTCAAATGTACCCTTCATTTTGTCTAAAATTTTAGTTGGACCAGCCCACCTATACTTGTTCCAAACAAGTATTACAAATCTAGTTATTATTATTATTTTTATGGTTTTAAACGATGAAATAAAGGTTCCGTATGTAAGATATAATTTGAGTGAGTAATTATGAGAATCGCTCTCTTTTGAAGCAAAAATAAGGAATTAATCACTGTTTAACTACAATTACCCCCATACAATATTACAATATAACACATGTGATAAGATTAGAGAATTGAATAATATAATCATAGATCTTTCATAAAATTAAAAAAAAAATCTTATACAGTATTCCAATATTCCTTCATACTGATGTATGTATATTACGTATATGCTCATTAAAATTTAGATGAGAGTCAAAAGTGACTCCTAAAAAATTTACGGATAGTTTTTCAATGAGAGGCAAGCCGTCAATTTCGATATTACAAATCCTTATATCATGTACGTTGGTCTTTTTAAAATAATTGAAATTTATTTTACTAAGATTTAATGATAACTTATTAGATTTAAACCACCTAGACATTACATTAATTCAGAATTTAAACGTGTTATGAGCGTATCAAAGTTTTTATGGGAGTAACAAATACTCGTATCATCAGCAAAAATGATAACATTTAAAATTGAAGAGGTTTCAATATTTCATTTTAAATAACATAGATCCTTGCGGTATTCCACATTTAATAGTTAATTTGTTTCATTCATGATTTGAAAAGATACGTATTGTTGTCTGTCTTGTAAATAATTAGTAAACCATGAAACAGCTTGACCTCTTACGCCATAGTACTGTAATTTATGAATTAATATTTTATGATCAATCGCATCAAAATCCTTTGACAAGTCCATAAATACTCCAATAATATGTTCACTGTTCGCAGAAGCCTCAATTATTTTATCATACATATGCAAAATTGCATCATCGGTAGAATGACCAGTTCGAGATCCGAACTGATTAGGAATCAATGAAGTAATTTTGTAAGAAAGTGTTAAGTCTTTTATATATTATATTTTCAAGAATTTTAGAGATACTTGGTAATAATGATATTGGCCTATAATTACTAATATATTAGTGAGGAATCGTCCTTTTTATGAATAGGAATCACTTTAGCGATTTTAAGCAAATTTGGGCATACACTCGTTAAAATTGATAGGATAAATATATATATATATCAGGGAGATTACGATATTAAAGATTATTTGTTTCAATTAGTGAACACTTATACTATTATGGCTACTAGATTTTGTAGAATTAAGGTGTTGGACAACATTAATAACTTCATAATGATTGGTTGGAGTACTAGAAATAAGGAATTTTCACGTCGGAAATTCAAGGAATTATTGTAGTCCATGTCACCTGAATCAATATTAGCTGTTAAATTAGGTCCTACATATAGTAATCATTAAAAGCTTTTGAAATTTTAATTTTGATCTGTTATGTCTTGTTCATTTCTGTGTTTTTCATGCGAAATTTGATGCGAAATGATGATAGTGATTGGACAAAGTTTAAAAAAGATGAATGACCTAAGACAAAATTGATAAGCAGATGTGCAAGTTTAAGAAGTTTCGGGACGAAATTGAGTGAAAAAAAGTATAAAAAAATCAAAATCAAAGTTATTAGATGCTTACTATCTGTTTCATTTTGTTGAAAACCATAGTGTTCCTTAACATTCCAATATGTCTCGATTAGTTTTCATTATGACGGCTTAGCGCTCACGTCCATCACCTAATTTATGGCAATCAGACATCATACCCTTGGGTCCTGGAAAACAGTAAGTCATCATTTGAAATCCTGCAACCTTTTATTTAACTTTGAAGAAGAAAAAAATATCAGCTTTAGATTACTATTCTATTTAGTTATCTTTTTAATAAAATAAAAAAAACACACACCATAATTACATTGACATAATTACAATGTGTTTTAACTTGAACTAGCAAACATAGCCATCGTGGTCACATACACAACAAACTGTAGGGTCAATAAGCATAATAGGGAAGGGTCCTAATTAACGAATTGTGTCTCACGTGGTGTGCGTCTTTTCAGTCTCTGGCCCATGAACTTATACTGCTAATATGTTGGAATTATCATATAAAAGGTACATGTACAGTGCGTTTCCACTCAAAATGCGCATCCTGTAAAAATAAAACATCAAGTCGAGTCGCGATTTGTTCAAAGCAGGTTTGCGGAAGTCGTGGATTTCGTACAGTGCGGGATGGGAGAATATAGTCAAACACTATCTGAGGGTTTGCGTCATATCACCATATGGAACCAATATAATAACCGCGTCCATTTTCACACGTTGAATACTGGAAAACAGCCACATACCCTATAAAATAGACATCTGGGATGGAACCCTTTGTTGCGTAAAGGCTACCAATCCATTGTGCGTGAGCATGGGAAGAAACACACAGCAAGAAAAACAAATACCCGATAATATTTATAGACATCAGGGTGGCAACTCTTTGTTGTGTGATGGCTATTAATAATTTGTGCGTGAACATGGACAGAAACACAAAATAATACAAACCAAACTACACGTTTTTCTATTGTCGCTTACAAAAGGGAGTTTAACATATTTGTTCGTGTCCATATTTCAATCAAAATTTCTTCTCGACATTGCACTTTCACTAAAAAAATACGTATTAAAAAAAATAAAGGCATTATTACCGTTTCCATTAAGAATTTCAAAAAAGAGTAATAGATTCGTGCACAATGATCTAGAAATTAAATCATATATTTGTTTAAAGAAACTAAACAAGATTTAAAAAACAGATGCAAGTCGCTTGCAGATATTCAATTCGAAAGGGATCGGGATGAAGGAGGGGACCTTGATAGGGCTCACAGGCATAAATGGAATTTGGGTGAATGAAAGATACGTGATGAACACGGCCGTCCATACTAACATAATCAAGCAGAGTATATCATGAAATGGCGTCTAAATCGGGTCAATGTCGCTATTTATAAGGACCGCTATTCGTAAGGACCGCTATTCATAATTTGAGAACATGTGGTCATTATTCATAAGGGTCACTATTAATAAGGACCGCTATTCATAGTCAAAGAAGAGGGTCGGTATTCATAATATGAGAAGAGGGTCGCTATTCATAATACAAAATCGGGGTCGTTATTCATAAGGGTCCCTATTCATGATCATACTAGATAGGCCTAAGGGTTGCTTTGCATAATGGGGGAAGAGGGTCGCTATTCATAAGCGAGAAGAGGGTTGCTATTCATAATGCGGAATAAGGGTCGCTATACGTAAGGGTCATCATTCATAAGGGTTATTATTCATAATCGAAGAAGAGGGTCGCTATTCATAATAGTAGAAAGGGGTCAATGTTCATAATACGAGGAAAGGGTCGTTATTCATAATATAAATTAAGGGTCGCTATTCATAAAACGAGAAGAGTGTCGGTATTCGTAATACGAAATGAGGGTCGCTATTCATGAAACGAGAAGAGGGTTGCTATTCATAATACGAGAAGAGGGTCGCTATAAACAATAGCGAAAAGTGAAAATGACATAAGCAATAAACAAAATTATAATAAGAAAGCGATATAATGTATAGGGGACACCCCGTGACTGTGGCATAGGCCGTGGCTAGGACGTAGGCGGGGGTGGGGGGGGGGAGGGAGCCACATGGCCACGAATATTTAAAGAAAACATTTATGGAAAACTCAAATTTCTGAAGAAAAAAAAGGGGAAAAAAAGGCGCGCCCAATAATGTACGTGTCCCATCATTCCGCCCCCAGCCCCCCCCCCCCCACCCCCCAATCAGTCCGACCACGCTGCGCTATTCCTCCCACCCTCCCCGCAGTATTCCTTTGGTACATGTAGTTCAATAATGGCGTACTCTGTGTGTGTTTCACGGGGGGGGGGCGGGTGGGGGGGGGGGCGGTGAGGTTGTAGCAGCGTTGCCTTCAAGGGGTTGATCTAGTCTGCAAGCACAAACCCTGGTCAGTCGTAAAAGTGAGTCTGCACTATAAGACTACCATGGGCCATGTTCTGTAGCTGTTATTGACACAGCCAGTAGGTACCTGGGCTAGACTTCCCTCAAAGCACAATGATTTTTTGATAAAGTGTCAAATTAGGGTCTGTGCCTGCAGACTAGGGTTGATCTATCATGTCCCTATTCCTTAGCAAAGGAAGCGACAGAGAGGGGGTTGTAGGGATTTAAGTTGTATGCCATATTCAAGCTTTTTGTAAATATACCATGTTGCACGACATATTTTCCATATAGTAAGGAAGTTGGATATTCAAGATTTTAAGCCAAATCAGGTACGATTTTTTAGTTTTACCGTAAGGCATTATGCAAACGGTGACATCCCCTGTATTATGTCTTCTAAAAATATATTTTACTTTTTAGCTTTGATAATTATATAGATACATCCCCATAATCTAACTAATATATCCCCCTCCCCCCTCCAGTGGTGATAAAACAAAAGGAAAACATAAGACACACATAATCCTATCGTAATTTGTCCCCCCTTGTGGGAAATCTTGCCCCCCCCCCCTTCAACTGATAGTCAAACTTAAGAAACTCACTCTGGTGGCAAGACGATATATTTTATAAGCAAACTAGCTCAACCCCCCCCCCCCCCCGAAGATAAACATTAACGCCCGCTACATGAATGTCCTAGTCGTCGTCATATAGGCGTAGGCGGCGGGTGTGGGTGGGGGGGGGGGTGAGCCTGGGGGCTGGGGACCATTCATAATTCAAGTGTTATTGATTTAAATTCTCAATTTTGTTTATAACACTTGATAACAAATTTCAAAATTATAGTGAAACATAGATTGGCTGATTTGAATGTAAGAGTAAAGATGACCAGGAAGAAAAACATTAACCTACTACTGCATGTCTCTTCCCTGACGCAGGGATAACAATAAATTATTTTTCTGGTAATAATTTTTACAACCTATTTTCTTACTTCTCTTTTTTCTATTCACATAAAAAGGAAGAAAAGAAAAAGGTATACGACTTGACAGTAAGACAATATATATATATATATATATATATATATAAAAGTGCGAGTATTCTCAACTCTGACATGACATGACATGACACCTATATATATATATATATATGTGTGTATGAATTAGAAATGAATAAATGATTCCATCAAGCATCGAATTTTCGCCCTTATGTACATGATATTGCATATTATATATTAGTGTTGAAGCTATCCTAATTTCGATTTTGTGTAATGTGTAAATCATGAAAACAATCTATTACTATTGTAGATTTAGTGTTTGGTCATAAATAAGGCATATAAGCAGGGGCGTCGCCAAAGGGGGGTGTGGGGGTGCGACACCCCCCCCCCCCACTTGTCAGGATATTGTCGGTAAAATTGCGCTGCCGTCGGGAAAAAGAGAAAAGGGGGAGGGGGAAAAAGAGAGGGAAACAAAGAGAGGGAAACAAAGAGAGGGAAAAAAGAGAGGGAAAGGGAAAGAAAAGAAAAAAGAAAAGGAAAAGAAAAGAAAGAAAGGAAAAGAAAGGAAAGAAAGGGAAAGAAAGGAAAGAAAAGAGAAGAAAGAAAGAGAAAAAAGAAAAAGAGGGAGGAGAGGAAAGAAAGGAAAAGAAAGAAAAGGAAAACAGAAGAAAAAAGATTGAAAGGGAAACAAAAGAAACGGGGGATGAAAGAGAGGAGAGAGAGGGGAGGTAAGAGTCTGAGAGAGGAGGAGTGGAAGTAAAAGAGAGAAGGGGGTTGTTGGTTGGAGTCGTCTCGTCGAGGGAGCAAGAAAGACACGGGTAAATATGTTGCTGTGTCGGGTCAGCTGTGTCGGTATTCTTACTCGATCCTCGTGTACTATATCAATGCAGAAGTTTGAAGTCGGTGAGATGTATATTGTCGGTCGGCCGACAAGTTTTTTTCCCTACGAACTGTGACTTCTTATCCGCTGAGACGACTTCGAGAGTGACTACAACTACAATACTTGTATTTTCTCGAAGTTTCACTTTCCTATAATATCAGCTAAAGAAATCAGAGGTTTAAAATTTTCGGGGAAACTAAATTCAAACAAGGTTTAAGAGTCAACAACGGTACGACGAATCGTCTTTCTTTCTTTATATTGTGATGAATCGCCAAAAAATCCGCTTTCGCGGGGAATGGGAAAACTTCATTAAGACGAGTCGAGAACGGTACGACGAATCCTCTTCTTTCTCAAATAATTTAAGGAAACGTCAAAGCTTCCGCGCTTCGTGCGAGAGGGGGAAACTGAATTCAGACAAAATTAATAGGGCTTATGTAGAGTCGAAAACGGTACAACGAATCGTGTTCTTTCTCTAATAATTTGAGGAAACGTCAAAGCTTTCGCGCTTCGCGCGAGAGGGGGAAACTGAATTCAGATAAATAGAGCTTAATAAGAGTCGAAAACGGTACGATGAATCGTCTTCCTTTCTCTATATTGTGATGACACGCCAAAAATTCCGCGCTTCCCGCGGGAGGGGAAAATGTCATTTAGACGAGTCGAGAACGTTACAACGAATCGTCTTCTTTCTCTAATAATTTAAGGAAACGTCAAAGCTTCCGCGCTTCGAGCGAAAGAGGGGGAAACTGAATTCAGACAAAATTAATAGGGCTTATTTCGAGTCGAAAACGGTACTACGAATCGTGTTCTATCTCTAATGATATGAGGAAACGTCAAAGCTTTCGCGCTTCGCGCGAGAGGGGGGAGCTTCATTTAGATAAGGATTAAGAGTCGAGAACAGTACACCGAATCGTCTGCTTTTACTCATAATTAAATGAAACGTCAAAGCTTTCGCGCTTCGCGCGGGAGGGGGAGAAACTGAATTCATACAAGGATTAAGAGTCGAGAACAGTACACCGAATCGTCTGCTTTTTCTCATAATTTAATGAAACGTCAAAGCTTCCGCGCTTTGCGCGGGAGGGGGGGGGGAACTGAATTCAGACAAGGATAACAGTCGAGAACGGTACAGCAAATCGTCTTCTTTTTTATAAAAATTTAATGAAACGTCAAAGCTTTCGCGCTTCGCGCGGGAGGGGGGGGGGGGGGACTTAATTCAGCCAAGGATTACCAATCGAAAACGGTACAATTAATCGTCTTCTTTTCCTAATAATTTAAGGAAACGTCTAAACCTTCGCGTGGAAGGCCCATCAGGCCATCACCCACACCCCCCTAATGAGCGCGCTTCAGTTAAGTGATTCTCTTGCCCACTACCGCCCCTCCCTAAAATAAGATCCTAGCTCCGCGCCTGCATTAAAATATATAGCTATGATGCTGACTAAATTGAAGAAATAATTCGTATATTTATGTCGTCGAGGAAAATGACCATTTTGCGCATATGCAAGTACTATAGATAGTCCATAGGAAAACAATTTAGCCTTCGGCCCCAGGTTTATAGTGTTGAATTTGTAGATATTGGACATTTAATTTTGTCAGTAATTTGTGGCTAGTTTTGTCGGTAATCGTTGGCCTCTACACCCCCCCCCCCCCCCCCCCACCACTGAAAAAGATCTAGCCACGCCCCTGCATATAAGGCCGGTAATTAGGATTTTATTTTGGGGGTGCAGACATTATATGATATGCACCCTATCGAGGTCGCAATTAGTGGCCGAGCGAGGGAGGGGGGGGGGGGCTGGTAGGGTAGGGAAAATGTTGGCATTCTCTGTCTGGAAAGCAAGTTTTTGGTACAATTTTGAATACCAAAACGGTTTCACTAATAATACTACATGTGTCCTACCTATGTAATTAATTGTTTGCATTGTTTCGTTTACATAATAATCAGACTGAGCAGCATCCTCCTCCTTGGATGGCTCTTTTCAAGTATGTCTACCCCCCCCCCCCCCCCACTCCGGGGTCGGAATGACCGCATGCGTGTTACCAAAATGTCCGGTAAAGGGGTACTTTTCACGCACCAAAGTCCGGCTCGTAAACATACACAAAATTGACTTTACACACCGGACTTAGGGGGTGTTTTCAAAAGGAGGGAACACGCATATGCGTACCCTAAATAACAATGAGTGGGGGGGGGGGGGGGGGGGGTTGTCTACCACTTCCTCCAGGCTGATGACATTTTCGTAAGGAATGTGAATTAGCAGTGGCGTAGCATGGGTACAGTCTTGTGGGAGTGGGGGGTACAAGTCTTTAGTCTATTAGATCAGCGTTTAATTTTCCAACTTTTTTCAGTCACGGCACCCTTTTAGGAGTTTAAAAGTTTCGCGTTACCCCGATTCAAACATAATCAAAGAGGATTTAGTTTCCATCCCTCGTATACATGGCCGTACGGGCACATAGCTCTTTGTAGGCTATATGGAAGCCCAATAGTGCCACCATGCGAATTAAAATTTAATGGGAATTAACTAGAGCCAAAATGTAATTATCTTGCGGCCGCCACATAATTAACATTGTACATGAGCGCTTTGAGCGGTACAGGTATAGCCCTTTTAAGTTCTATATACAGGTTGTAGGACACATATAGCTCCGTTTAGTCTCATTTCACTACGCCCCCTATCGTCAGAGTCAGCAGCCATACATGTTAGCCGTATGGACGTTTTTTTTTTTAATCGTTAAAAAATTATTTTTTGTTTAAACGAAAAGCACATCCACCCCGAAGTATGTTATCACTAGCTCTTTCATTGGAGCCCTCATGTCTCATTGACTTTTGAAAGTTCACCCACCGTAATTTTTCAAAATAGGTGGCAAGCTCGCCATTGCCTATAATACACATGTGAAACAAGTCGAACTTTGGACTCAGTCTGCCAAGTGATTGTAAGATTATAGGTCAAGCACACGAAGGATAAGAAGCATGAATTATCAATTATCACTTCTGCTATGTTCATTATGTCCATTTCATCCACCCCCCCCCCCCCCCACCGTAATTTTTCCATTTAGTAAAAGCAAACATTTTGCCGAGTTTAGCAAAAACATGAATATTCATGAACGGTCAGACAATACAGCCTTTTAGTACGTAAAGGCCCGGTCCCACGGCACTTACGGATGCAAAGAGGATGTAAAACGTAAACAAATCTTGCCATCCGTTGGAAAACGCTATGCATCCGTTGTGTACTCATTGCATACGTGTTTCATACGCTCTATCCATCGAGCATCCGTCCACTGTGAATTCATCCGCGCAAAAAGTTTTGAGCTGCACAAAACTTTTAGAACGGATGAACTTCCGCCGTGTACGATGTAAATCCGCGACAAATACGAGCAACAAACGTTCTATGTCCGTTATCATCCGTAAAACGTCCGTTGTATCCTCTCTGCATCCTCTGGGCATCCTCGCAACTCACATCCGCTGCAGCTAAAAACGGAAAGAGGGAGGAAAGATAAGGTACATGGAACGTCTTTACATCGTTAGTAGCACGGAAATAGAAAGGATGTAAGCGTATGCATCTCGTATATAAAGTATTCAAAGCTGTCATCCACTTCCATCCGCTTTCATCCTCTAGGCTTCCGATGAACATCCGTTTAACATCCCCGCTACATACTACCCACGTCCGTTATTTTCCGTTCTGTTTTCGCAAATTTTCGCAAATTTTGTCCATTTCTGGAGCGGATGAAAACGGATGGAGCCACCCCCGAAATTTCGCTCGTCCGCTTTGTCCTTTATGCATACGTTCTGTGTCCATCGGCCAGTGGGACCGGGCCATAACGTATAGTGAATGGGAATGGGCAAAGATCCGTCCAGGAGGTAGAGGTCAGTGTATTTTGTGCTGGCAATGTTCACGCGAGCGAAAATGAGACAATCGGAGCAATATGATTATTACGCCCTGGGCAATCACACCCCCCCCCCCCCCGGGCTATTACAAGTGGGACAATTACCCCCGAACAATTACCTCCGAAAATTATCCTCGAGGAGGGGGGGGGGGGACGGGCGTGATTGTCCAAGAGGAAAATGTTCACCGGAGGTGGATAACTGTCCTCGGGGGTAATTGCCCACGGGGGCTAATTGTCCTAGGGGGTAATTTTCTCGGGGGTAATTGTGCTTGGGGGGTAATTGCGCTGGTATTTGGCTGGGCCGGGTTTATTGCCCATAGTACGGTTATTTATTGTCCTAACCTAAAAGGGCTATACCGTGTAGGCCTATCGCTCCTGTACTTTGTTAATTATCTGGCTCGCCAGATAATTCCTCTTAAATTTTAATTCACATGGTGGCACTAATATATTGGGCTTCCGTAGTTGTGCTTGCCGCACCCCTACTCTGTTGATTCCGTTCTAACATTAGAAGAAAACTGAGTGAAATTGCAGTAATGATGATTTGACATGTTCCATGAGGAGTCAAATCATGTTTTATATTATTGGTTCAACAAATTGTAATATTTTAAATTTCAGATAATAAAATACATAAGGAATAGAGAGTGTGTGACGCTATCGGTTAACTCATTTGTAAACCGCCCATCTTCCTGGTGCGTAGCCAGGGGGTGGCGGGGGCGGTCGCTGCCCCCCCCCCCCAAAAAAAAAAAGAGAGAGAGAGAGAGAGAGAGAGAGAGAGACAAGAGCAAAAAGTAAGAGGACGTAGGGAGAAAAAGGAGCAGACAAAGAAACATGACAAAGACTGTGTTAAAAAGATTATAAAAGAACAACATTATGCATCATATATTATCCTTTATTTAAAAATATAATCGTGAAATGAACTTTGAATTATATAGCCCAGATCAGTGGCGGATCCAGGGGGGTGGGGGGGGGGGGGGGGGGGGCGGGGGGCCTGGCCTCCCCCCCCCCCCCCTGGACAAAAAAATCATGCAAAAACACGTGATTTTTACCTTTTTGGGGGGATGGGCTCTCCCCAAGGGGGGGGGGGGATGCAATTTTTAAATTTTCGAGGGCCAAAAAAATATTTAAAAATGTGCTCACTACCCCCACCCCCCCCCCCCCCCCCCCCCAACTGAGCGACATTTCGGCCGGCGCGATTTTCAAATTTTCGGGAGCAAAACAAAAAAAAGTTGGGCCCCCTTCCCTAAAAAATCCTGGATCCGCGCCTGGCCCAGATAACATATCATGCGTACCTATACACAAAAATATGACCATCGTGTCTTACGGATAAGTTCTGTTCGTCACAGAGGTCCAGCCGGATACTTTGAGCAGCTAGCTGAGGAGAGCTGGTGTAGCAATTGCTAGCCAGTATATGTACAGGCACGTAGCCAGAGTTTGATGTGTTTTTTTTTTTTTTTTGGGGGGGGGGGGGGCTCATACATGTAATCGATCGTGGGGAAAAAAGGGGTCTAAAAAAGTTCAACCGATCTCATACCAGAAATAAACAAGAAATAAGTCAAAAATAATGTAGCAAATAATGAATATGAATAATGAATAATGAACATATTTCCCGCAAGCAATATAAATTATGGAAATCTTTTGATGGAGTGCTGATTGTTTGGTGCCGAATTGGTTGATTTAAACGTCAACATATTCATCACATCAGGCGCGGATCCAGGGGGGCCGAGCGGGCCTTGCCCCCCTCCCCCCGCCAAAAAAAAAAAAAAAAAAAAGGAGAGAGAGAGAAGGAAAAGAAGGGAAAGGGAAAGAGGAGAGAAAGGGAAAAAAGAAGAGGAAGAAGAAAAAAAAAGAGGGAAGAAGGAGATCGGGGGGGGGAGGACTTGCATCCCTGGCTGTTGCCTCCCCCCCCCCCCCAATCAAAAAATAAAAAAGAAGGAAGGGAAAGAAAAAAGGAAAAGAGGAGATGAAGGGAAGGAAAAAAGAGGAAGAAGAAAAGAAAAGAAGGGGATATCAGTTGCAATTTTCCCGCCAACAAGTTGTGGATCGGGGGGGGGGGGAAGGGTCAAAAGGCCCTTGCTCACCCCCCCCCCCCCGGTCCCCGCTAAAAAAGAGAGAGAAGGAATGAAAGGGAAAAGAGGAGAGCTAAAAGGGAACAAAAAAGAGGAAGAAGAAAAGAAAAGGGAGAAAAGAAGGGGGAGATCAGTTGCGGTTAATCCCGCCAACAATGTGTGGAACGGGATGGGGGTCAAAATGACCCCAAGCAAACCTAAAAGAGAGAGAGAAGGAAGGGAAGGGAAAGGGTAAGAGGAGAGAAAGGGAAAGAAGAAAAAATGAGAATGAAGAAAGGTAAGGGATATCAGTTGCAATTTTCCCGCCAACAAGGTGTAGATCGAGGGGGGGGGGGGGCTTTTGGGAAATAAAATTCAAACGTGGTTTATTTCTAATTCCATAACGGTGGTTTACAAATAATGCTGAAATGACATAATTTTCCGAGATTTTTCCTCACTTTTAATAAGTAAATTATACTTTTTTATGCGTTTGTTGGAAAATGACCGTAATTCCTAAATTTACAGCCAGGCAAGAAAATGCTTCTTGAGATGCCTACATGTCAGGGCCCGCGGAACGGCGGGGATAGGGATCCTCGAGGCCCCCCCCCCCCCCCCACTTTTTTGAAAAATATATTAAAGAGAAATAGAAAGAAAGAGAGCAAGAAAGAAAAAATAGTTAACTGCCAGTGTCACATTATAAGGAGGTATGAAAATATGCTCATTTGACCATGATTAAATGCCTAAAACCCCGAGGGCTCTGCCCCTATTCCACCTAGGGCCTTAAGGCGGGCCCTTAGATGCTCATCTGACGGTAATTTCATGCCTAAACCCCCTGATTTCTGGGGGCTCTGCCCCCTGGACCCCACGCCAAATATTGTCCTGCCAGTGTCACAATTAGGTATCAAAATAATGCTAATCTGACCTTAAATTATTGCCTTAAACCCCTGAGCTTCCGGGGGCGGACAAGGTATCAACATATGTTCATCTGACCGCAGGCGCGTAGCCAGGGGGGGGGGGGTGAGGTGGTCCCCCGAAAAAGAGAGGAGTGAAAAGGAAGAGAACGTACATGTAGGAAGAAAAGGAAGTAGACAAAGAACATTTTTTAAATTCAGACAGAATTAATAGTCGAGAACGGTACAACGAATCATCTTCTTTCTCTAATAATTTAATAAAACGTCAAAGCTTCCGCGCTTCGCGCAGGAAGGTGGGGGTGGAACTTAATTCAGACAAGGATTGAGAGTCGAGAACGGTACAACGAATCGTCTTCTTTCTCTAATAATTTAACGAAACGTCGAAGCTTCCGCGCTTCGCGCGGGAGAGGAGGGAACTGAATTTAGACAAGGATTAAGAGTCGAGAACGGTCCAACGAATCGTCTTCTTTCTCTGATGATTTAATGAAACCTAAAAGCTTCCGCGCTTCGCGTGGGAGGGGAGGGGGAAAATAAATTCAGACGAGGATTATTTTGGAGAGCGGTACAACGAATCGTCTTCTTTCTCTAATAATTTAATGAAACGTCGAAGCTTCCGCGCTTCGCGCGGGAGGGGAGGGAACTGAATTTAGACAAGGATTAAGAGTCGAGAACGGTACAACGAATCGTCTTCTTTCTCTGATGATTTAATGAAACGTATAAGTTTCCGCGCTTCGCGCGGATGGGGGGAAACTAAATTCAAACGAGGATTATTTTCGAGAGTGGTACAACGAATCGTCTTCTTTCTCTAATGATTTAATGAAACGTAAAAGCTTCGCGCGGGAAGAGGGAACTGAATTTAGACGAGGATTAAAAGTCATAACGGTAATACGAATCGTCTTCATTCTTTAATGTTATAATAAAACGTAAAAGCTTCCGCGCTTCGCGCGGGAGGGGGAAAATAAATTCAGACGAGGATTATTTTCGTGAGCGGTACAACGAATCGTCTTCTTTCTCTAATAATTTAATGAAACGTCTAAGCTTCCGCGCTTCGCGTGGGAGGGGGGGAAACTGAAGTTAGACGAAGATTAAGAGTCGATAACGACACAACGAATCGTCTTCTTTCTCTGATGATTTAATGAAACCTAAAAGCTTCCGCGCTTCGCGTGGGAGGGGAGGGGGAAAATAAATTCAGACGAGGATTATTTTGGAGAGCGGTACAACGAATCGTCTTCTTTCTCTAATAATTTAATGAAACGTCGAAGCTTCCGCGCTTCGCGCGGGAGGGGAGGGAACTGAATTTAGACAAGGATTAAGAGTCGAGAACGGTACAACGAATCGTCTTCTTTCTCTGATGATTTAATGAAACGTATAAGTTTCCGCGCTTCGCGCGGATGGGGGGAAACTAAATTCAAACGAGGATTATTTTCGAGAGTGGTACAACGAATCGTCTTCTTTCTCTAATGATTTAATGAAACGTAAAAGCTTCGCGCGGGAAGAGGGAACTGAATTTAGACGAGGATTAAAAGTCATAACGGTAATACGAATCGTCTTCATTCTTTAATGTTATAATAAAACGTAAAAGCTTCCGCGCTTCGCGCGGGAGGGGGAAAATAAATTCAGACGAGGATTATTTTCGTGAGCGGTACAACGAATCGTCTTCTTTCTCTAATAATTTAATGAAACGTCTAAGCTTCCGCGCTTCGCGTGGGAGGGGGGGAAACTGAAGTTAGACGAAGATTAAGAGTCGATAACGACACAACGAATCGTCTTCTTTCTCTAATGATTTAATGAAACGTAAAAGCTTCCTCGCTTCGCGCGGGTGGGGGGGGGGAACATAATTCAGACGAGGATTATTTTTTGGAACGGTACAACGAATCGCCTTCTTTCCAGTTAATAATGTATTGAAATGTCAAAGTTTCTGCGCTTCTCGGAGGAGGAGGTGGAAAAACTCGCCCATCCCTGCACCCCCCCCCCTCCCCCATATCACTGCTGGTCACCATTACGTACCAATATTTGGCTCGCATAATGTCAAATTTGGGCCTCCCCCCCCCCCCCCCCCCCCCCCCCCCCCCCCCTAAGAAATCCGGGATCCGCGCCTGCATCACATGCATGATGCTCATTTATGAAGATATCCTTTAAAAAAACATTTTTAAAAAAACACAAAAAACAACACTTGTATCACTGGCGTGCTTATGGGGAGGGGGGGGGGGGCAGTTACCCCCCTATCCCACAAAAAAAATTAAACGAGGTTTATTTTTAATTCGATACCATTAATTTAAAAGCGATATTGCTCTATAGGAGTGATATCGAGCCTAAGAGCAATTTTATCCTATTTGGGATTAATTTTAGCAGTCCCTAGCACTCCAGAGCCGTTGTGAAAAGTATGACGTTATAAATTCAATGCGTACGTCTATCCTATGCAGGCTAAGCGCGTGCGTGCGTGAACGTACGTACGTGTTGACATTTCACTAAAGTCAAAATATTGTTTTGGAGGTCAATGCAAGAAAATTTCTGCTTTTTCACCCGTGTTTTCCATTTATCAGTAAGTCATATTTATTATATCCGTACAGAAATGTCATCATTTTATCAGCATCCAACTGTCATTACGTATTTAACTCCTAAAACCTTCAATAATTATAAAGAATGAACGTCTTTTCCCATACATTTTTGTTCTCATGCCCCATACGTTTAAAACCGTGTTGTTTAATTCGAAGAGTCTCTACTTCTACTCTAGTGACAGTCCGATGTCAAGTGTTATCAATATCATTGTTATGCCTTGTGTAGTAGTAGATCTGCTATCTATACTATTTTTCTAGATTCTATATCTACCCAGAAGTGTTTACTGAAAGGTTGTGTATCAGGATGGTTATTATTTAAAACAGTAATTTGAACTTGAAGAAGTTTACAATTACAAACATGACAAAGGCAAAGCGCACCTGGTATTCGGTCAGTCAGCCGTTTCAACAGCTGTAACAAAATAAAAAATATTTTATGAGCCATGAAACTTGCACAAATCAGGCAGCTGAGTAACTTATCCTAACTTTCAAAATTAAATCAGGTAATTAGGTACCCCGGAAAGATCTCCAACTTACCTCGAAATCAGTTAGTGTCGCACAAGTTTCTGCACTTCCTGTAACTCTGACGCCGACTTGCTCCTTCTTCTTTCAGGAATATTTTGCTTATCATCATTTTATATTTTAAGTGACTTTAAAATTCTGTTAGAGGACCAATTTTCTTCTCTTTTGATGGGTAGATTGCCAAATAAAGGAGGTAAGAATTCAAAATAGATCTATTTGCGATTTCCCCTTAACTTAAGTGACCGAATACCGGGCGCGCTAGCCTGCATGCAATATTTCATAAATCTTTCAATTATAATCTAGATCTATAAACGATTAGGTCTAAAGGCTTAGCAGCTAGCAGTAGGGCTGGGGTGCGTCTTTTTTAAACCTAACCTTGCCATCCTATCGTTGCATTTGATTGGCTCAATAGGAACCATACGTCATGTGCTAGTCATAAATATTCACGACACGCACGCACACAGAATCCGATGCAATAATTTATCAAATAATGATTTACTTAAATTGAATGACATTGCGAGAAAATCGGGTGGCTTACCGTAAACGAATGACTAGCCAGGTCATAAGTTGTCCAAAATCATTGTGGCATACTGGTTAAGTTCAGAAGTTGGTCGATTTAATTTTGATCTCCACCACACAGTACCAACGCAAATATTAATATATTCAAATATTAATATGCAGTGCAGGATGGCTAGGTTAGGTTTAACAATGTCGCAGCCGGGATGCTGGTCCGAGAATAAGGATCGTCCGCATAAACGACGATATCTTCATAAACGCGGACAAATCACCCGACTAAAAAGAGACACTGTGCTGCTGTTGGTTAATAATTGATAGACCTTGTGCTTGTGTGAGTGCTTCGAATCAAGACAAATGGAATCAAATGCTTAAACTGACTCCTTTTCAGGTCACGTTGTGTGCGATAGATGGATACATCGTCCGGAGGTGTAGGTGCCTCCGAACCTCGTCACCATGAGCCAGTTCCAGAACCGGACATGATGGATGTTGTCCTCTCTGCAGAAGGAGTACAGACAGAAGTAGAGTTGCCTGGATGCCACAACTGCACAGTCTTACAGAAGGTATGACCAAGCTTTGACATACCGTCGGTGGGGTGACAAAACCTCGTATCTCAAAAATCATGAATTTTCAGGAGAGCGAAAAAACATTTCATGTCTCAACAGATTTAGTGCTGTGACACCGTCCTTTGTGTGGAGTTTGTGAAAAAAACCGAGACAGGAGGCGTTCCATGGATTTATCAGGTGGTGTCGTAGGCCATTCGGTACACAATTATGCAAAAAAATCAAAATCTCAAAATCTCAAAAAATTGAGATTCGAGGTTTTGTCACCCCACCGACGATATTACATCAAAGGGGTATTTTATGAATAGTGATACTGTGAAAACCTGTGAGTAAGGACCGTTCAAGGGAGTCAATAAAAGCTGTCTTTATGAGCAGGTGGTCTATATGTACAGGTTCCTTTAATACAGGTTTTAATGGGAATCTCTGCTCAAGGGAGATTTGTGGTCTTTTAAAGCCCCACTGAACTACTTATAGCTACTTGCGCCCTCTATATAGCAAATAATGCCTAATGGGTGACCATTAGTCCCCCATGGTCCCCTTTTTCTTATGTTAATTAAGAGCTGATGTGTAGAGATAACCAACTGTCTAGTGACCTTGCAGGGTGGTCCAATCCCTCCTGTACACTAGTACGGATGGTCTTTAAGATAGGAGGTCATAACCATCATACATGTAAGTACAAGATCAACGACATCTCTACGCTGTCGCTCGACTTGTCCATTAAGTGTTTCACAAAACCGTCTTTGCCAAGTCCATGAAAAACTTTCCCGACAAGAGACTTGTCACGACTCCAAACCTGTCATAATCACATTTTGGTATTTATATAAAAGCATTATTCAAGCAAAAAAACTATTCTCATAAAGTTTTGATGCCTTAACAAGTAGTTGAGATAAATATTATTTGAACATACATCGTTCTATCATAAAAAAGTCGTCAAAGATGGAAAGTCTGTAATTACAGACCCATTAGAATAACGACAGTCTTCGCATGTCGGTAGGTATTTCTGTAGATATTTTTCCATTTTCAAGCACCTTGATACAAACCATATCACATTTATTATTTGATTTAATTTTTTTAAACTGTCATGAAATATCTTATTTTCATTATTTTCTTAACTGTAAATAAAACCAGGGTCTTTTCTGCAATTGGATATGAGTTATGGTATCCTCTTACTTGCAAATTCTGATTCGCCCGTTACCAAAGCAGCCTCTAGTTTCATCAATATTTATAAATTCTTAGATGTCTTTCGGTACAAAATAAGATAAATAAAAAGAGAGACAGGACTAAGACCTTACATTTTTTATTCATTTTTACAGGAGCTTGAAGACTGCAAAAGGGACAGAGCATTCTTTGTAGATATCAAGAGAAAGATGATATTGACAGAGTGAGTGTACATTTAGACTATAGAAATACATTTTTTTTTTTTTTTATTGTTGGGGGGTGTGTCACAAAGATCTATAGTTGAACTAATCTCTAAGTTGGACTTAAAAGATATTTTAAAAGGCATAAAAAATTTATTGTTGGGGGGTGTGTCACAAAGAT
Organism: Strongylocentrotus purpuratus; assembly: GCF_000002235.5. Lineage (NCBI taxonomy): Eukaryota > Metazoa > Echinodermata > Echinoidea > Camarodonta > Strongylocentrotidae > Strongylocentrotus > Strongylocentrotus purpuratus. The sequence continues at coordinate 12,411,951 of NW_022145597.1, read as the reverse complement.
CTATAGTTGAACTAATCTCTAAGTTGGACTTAAAAGATATTTTAAAAGGCATAAAAAATGTTGATTCAAATCATTCATATTTTTCTATTATCAAGGATGTTTCATGTTCTTGATGTAGAATTTATAAAAAGTCTAAAATACTTCAATTTTCACTGTTGAATGTGTTGTATTTTAAGGCTACAAATGGCTCTCCATAATATTTAAGTCCAACTTAGAGTTAAATTTGACTTGGGATCTTTGTGAAAGACCCCCTGTTGTTGTTGTTATTATAATTATTATTACAATTATTATTGTTGTTGTTGGTGGTGGTAGTAGTAGTTAGTATTCTTATTCTACTCTATGAAAAATAGGTCATTATAGTCATAAAGCATAGAATTGGGTCATAATTGAAATTCCTTTTTTTGGTTTGATTTGTTTTTCTGGGATGCGCTGTAGTGTTGCCACATTATCTCTGTAAGACCTGTTTATGTTTTAGTGATGTGTAATGTCTCCCACTATTATGATTTGGGAAGTGCGCAAGGGGTTTGAACGTGTAACAGCAGCAGGTTTACATTTTGATATTACATGTTTGTAAATTAAGAGATTGATTAAAATTCTTTACCTACCAACATTTTATTTGATTTATGAAATATCAGTCATAAAATGTCTTTGAAAATTCTCCAACATATGGCTAAGATTGCACCAGAGAGCATACAGTACATGAATTAGAACCCTACAGCTTTTAAAAGAGAGCAAGCCTTGGAACCTGGCCACAAGGGACTCTGTGCTCTGCTCGAATCAGGTCATACTCCTTCCAAGTTCCAATTTTACATGTCTGAAATTTTGTTTGTGGATCACCTTGAATTTTTCATACAGTCAAAGCTTTCTACAAAGGCCCCCCAAAGGATAGGAAAAATGGCTTCTGTAGACTTGTGGCCTATTTTTTTTTTACAGGTGTCACAGCACATCCAAGTACATACATCTTCCTAGAGGGAATCACTAAACGTGGCCACTGTAAACAGTTGGTCTTTATACTTTAATAGAGAGATGTCCATTATCATGTATTTTTTACTGTTCAGTTAAAGTACTATTTATGTACTGTATTAAAAGTAGGAACCTTTAAATGTGCACAATGTCTTGGTAAGCTTGGCAAGTGGTTCTGGCTCGGCAAGTATTAGGCCCGCAAAATAAATTGATGATCATATTTGACATAACACTGGATTCTTTGCTATTCGTGAAAGTTTATTGCCATGAAAGTGGCTGCTCATAAACAATTGCAAAAGTTTCTTGATTCAAAAGTTTCTTGTTGCAAAATTTCTGATTTTATAGTAATTGTCAGATGATAATTTTTGTTTTTCAATCTCTCTTCTTCTTTTTTTTCTTTACAGCACACTTATCCAGAAACACCAGAGCAAATGTCAAGATATCCTTTGAATAATATTTAAATAATTTGCTTAGATACCGGTATTTTTGAGAATAATGATAAAGTTGATCTTTCTCGTTCTGCAAATGGAGACTTTTTCTTATTGTTTTAAAGTAGACATTAAAAGAAAATCCCAAATATGGCCAATAATGTATCACTAGAAACCAGGAAGCTTACAGATCACAATCATATGTTTTGCGTATTGCATTGTACCCTTTCTAAGTGATATCTGCAAAAATCACTAGACATCAATTTTGAATCTGAAGAATAATTTAGAGATCATATTTCCTGTTTAAAGCTTAAAAAGTCAAGTTCAACTGCATAAAATGCTCTTGAATCAATGCCACAACATACATGTAAATAATAATAATAATAAAGGATAATAATGGGTTCTTGTATAGCGCTCATGTCAGTCAGATGTACCAATATTATAACGACTACTACTAATAATAATGATATCTGTTATTTGTATAAGACCTCATAGTTTCGAGAAAAATAGAATTACTGACTTGATATACTGAATTTAATAGCAATATTTTCTTTAAACTGAGAAGCACTCTACAAAAAACAGTTATTATTATTAGAAGTAGAAGTAATAGTGGTAGTAGTAGTAGTAGTAGTAGTAGTAGTAGTAGTAGTAGTAATATAAGTAGTAGCACCAGTAGTATCATTAAAAGTATGTTTATAATTATGAGTATGATGATAACAATAGTATGTATAGTAATACAAACATTTGATAATAATCATAATAATAATGGTTATTGTTATTACTTATTATTATTATTATTATTATTATTATTATTATTTCATTGTTGTTGTTGAAGAGAAGTTTTGTTAACAGGGCTACATGTACTGTGTATCTATCCTGTATCATTTTCTTTAACTCCACTGCACCATTCGAAGAGCAACAGAAGAGCATTCAAAATCTGACTGCGAGATTAGCTCAATCCAAGAGGTAACATACTTTTTTTCTTTGATTTGACTAAGATTAAGGCTTGTCACATATGACATAGATCACATTTCTTCTTTTTCTTCTTCTCTTTTTTCTTGATCTTTTTATACTTCTTCTTCTACTTCTTCTTCTTCTTTCTCTTCTTCTTCTTCTTCTTCTTCTTCTTCTTCTTCTTCTTCTTCCACTTCCACTTCTTCTTCTTCTTCTTCTTCTTCTTCTTCTTCTTCTTCTTCTTCTTCCACTTCTTCTTCTTCTTCTTCTTCTTCTTCTTCTTCTTCTTCTTCTTCCACTTCCACTTCTTCTTCTTCCACTTCTTCCACTTCTTCTTCTTCTTCTTCTTCTTCTTCTTCTTCTTCTTCTTCCACTTCCACTTCTTCTTCTTCCACTTCTTCCACTTCTTCTTCTTCTTCTTCTTCTTCTTCTTCTTCTTCTTCCACTTCCACTTCTTCTTCTTCCACTTCTTCCACTTCTTCTTCTTCTTCTTCTTCTTCTTCCACTTCCACTTCTTCTTCTTCCACTTCTTCCACTTCTTCTTCTTCTTCTTCTTCTTCTTCTTCTTCTTCTTCTTCTTCTTCTTCTTCTTCCACTTCCACTTCTTCTTCTTCCACTTCTTCCACTTCTTCTTCTTCTTCTTCTTCTTCTTCTTCTTCTTCTTCTTCTTCTTCTTCTTCCTCTTCTTCTTCTTCTCCTTCTTCGTCTTTTTCTTCTTCTTCTTCTTCGTCTTCTTCTTCTTCTCCTTCTCCTTCTCCTTCTCCTTCTTCTTCTTCTCGTTCTCCTTCTCCTTCTTCTTCTTCTCCTTCTCCTTCTCCTTCTCCTTCTTCTTCTTCTCCTTCTCCTTCTTCTTCTTCTTCTTCTTCCTTGTCTATGTTGTTGTTCTCCTCCTCCTCTTCCTCCTCAATCTAATGAAAACAATTCATGTACAGGCGGGTGTACCAAGGCTCCATGATTTACATTGCATTTTTACAATAAGGGGGTTTGCTTTGCATGTGCAGTGTCTGAGTTAGGCCCTGAATAAACATGAACATATTTACATCAAAAAGCATAACGTTTATACAGAACAGTTAAAAAATAATACTAAGAATTATTCCTTGCATTCTGGGGGCATGTATGCCTGTAAAAAAGGACGATTGGGTGAAATGCTCCCCAAGGGAAGTTTGAGGCTGTAATTTTACCATGTCATAATGTGAACAGTCTTTGGTTTGGCTTAAGGGCGGCCCGCAGTAATGTCCGTGCGCACCTTAGCTGCGCACTTATGTATTTTTCCATGCATAAGGCTTGCAGTTCCTGGTATCGTTCAAAGTAAATACATGATCAGCTGGCCCTGTGCACAAATACTACTGTGGAACGTCCTTATGTGGTATAATAATAATAATAATAGTGGCTACTTGTATAGCGCACAGGTCCACCTTTCGGTGCTCATGGCGCTTAAAAAAAAGGACATGTAACAGACATAAGAAAGGGAAAAAAAAATCGAAATTCTCCTAGACATGGTAAATTAAAATATTACAATATTTACAACGAAAGAAACAAATAAGTTTTCAGTTGTAATTTGAATGAGAAAAATTTGTCACTGGGAAGTTTATGTTTCTATGAAAACAAAAGGGGAAGTGGGTTGTATTACAGTAATTGATACTGAATGAACATGCAATACCGAGGTCCCTGGCTCAATTGCTGCAATCTAAATAAATATTTATTTATGATATTTCTCTTTGTTTGGAGCTTTATTGATAATTGTACTTGTATTGACTATCAGTTCAGAGCAACGAAAGAGGAAGTACATGTGGACTGTATTCTGCTGATAAGAATACCAATGACCAGGTCCCAGAATTGGGTGCTGATATGTACGTTTGAATGTACAGTACATATACCTGTAATTATTCATGCGAGCGGTTTAGTCCAAATCTTTACAGTAGTGACGATTTATAAAAAAGACCTGTTTACTAATGTCATGAATACTTCTTGAACTGAAGTTCCCTGTGACTGCTTGAAAGCTTGCCTAAGGCTCACCGGATATAGCAGCAGACAATGTATCCTAGGTGTGTTTGATTTTGTGCATGGCAGGTGAGTCAAGTTACTTCTTGAGCTTAGGTTTTTCTTGACAGCTTGAAAGCTTGCCTGAGGAGTGTCAGATATAGCTACAATCAATTTATGCAAAGTGCATTCAATTCATGCCTATGCCTTTGTGCACAGCAGGTGAATCAAGTACAGTGAAACCTGTATATAAAGACCACTAATGGGGACAAGAAATGGGGCCCTTATGACCTGGGACCCGTTTCACAAAGCCTTTTTTCAATGACGAATGACAAAAATCTGTGACAAATCTGTTGATACCCAATCAGAAGCAAGGATTTCAGTAGCTTATAACAAAAACTGTCAATTGTCACTGATGACAAGTTTTGTGAAACACCCCCCTGGTGGTCTTTATATAAAGGTCTCTTTGTTTAAATGGGAAACACTTTTCAGGAAGAAAAAAATGAGGTCTTTATAGACAGGTGGCCTTTCCGTACAGGAGGTCACTAAAGCAGGTTTGAGTGTAGTTAATAAACAGGTCTATTTGTCTCCGCCCACTAAAGGTGAATTAAGGTATGTAGGTCAAAGGTCACAGAGGTCAATTTATGAAATTGAAGGATTTTAGTCTTGCTATCGCAATATCTAAACATGGTGACATTATTACTATAGGAAGATGATCCAATTACATTTTGGGGCTAGAAGGTTAAAATCATAGTCGTTCGTTGAAATTTGATGATGGGCTTTTTCTTTTCATCGTCATATGTCTACAGCTTTACAAGCGTGCTTTCATGTACATGTACATGTAGGTCCCATCATATTCCTCTCAGTTAAATCAGTACTCTATATTGACCACTTATCTTTATGTTATTTATTATGTATTATTGATTGTTATTTTATCACACAAAAAACAACTTGTACTTTATTTTGAAATGTATACATGAGAAATATGAAAATAAATGGAATGAAATGTCAGGAATAATTCCATCCATTTCCCATAATAAATCTCGGGCGGAGGCGTATACATTTTTGTAGGAGACGCAGTCACATTTACCGGTATCTTGTTTTGTTTTTTATCCTGACAGGGATTGTAAAGTGTTGGAGGAGCAGCTCGCCACAACCTTGAAAGACATTATTCCATGGAAAAAGGTCAGTATTGCAGTTTGGTCAGAAGTTTCTAATTTGTGCGTGAATGGCTAGTCCATACCAAAATGTACTTTAATATCAGGGAGGTGTTTCACAAAGATCCTAAGTCGAACTTAACTCTAAGTTGGACTTAAAAAATATGGAGAGCCATTAGTAGCATTTTAGAAATATATATTTAAAAGCAAAAATTGAAGTATTTTAGATTTTTTAATAATTCCACATCAAGAACATGAAAACTCCTTGGTAATGGAAAATATGAATGATTTGAATCAACATTTTATGCCTTTTAAAATAATTTGTACAAAATATTTTTATAGATGTTAACTGCTTTCCATAATTGTTAAGTCCAACTTAGAGATAATTTCAACTTAGGATCTTTGTGAAACACCCCCCTGGTCATGGGTCATGGAAAGTCATGGAACATGCTAAAAATATTAATATTTCTGGAACAATTTGGGACACGATAGCTTGGATTTCTCCCAATATATGTACATTTTAACCCTTAATAAAAGGCCGGGTTATATTGGAGTTCGCTCGGCCGTCTTTGGGCAATGACATGCGCAAAAGGAAGGGAGAAGAAATAAAATACTGGTATACAGGCTTTGGAGGAGACCCCAAAACAGGAACCAGAGTAGATCATAGAATCATTTCATTAATCAATAATATATGACAATGGATATCATTATTTGAAATACACAAGAAATACATTAGATTTTGCTTCATTTCAGTACAGCTATAGATAAAGAACAATTTTTGCTCGATAAGTACGTCTTATGTAACTGCACAATTCCAATATAATATCTGTTGAATTAAATAGCCTTTATTACCATGATTACACCTTGTTTCATAAAATCAAGGATAATTGCGATCTGGTGCCTTGTTTGTTTCTCAAGCCATGCAGCCTTCCACGTCTTATGCGCATTGCTAAGACAATGCAAACAATGGGTATGCGCCAGTGCACGCAGGGTTAATTGGATACGGTATGAAGCAAAAATAGACTCATTTGACCTGGGGAGTGTTTCACAAAGACGAAGATCGACTTTAAGTTGGACTTAACTATGACCGGCCATTCATGCCACTGGTTGCTCTCACCATTGGTCTCTTAATTATGATCTTTAGATAATATTCTTTCCTTCAACAATAAATTGTCAAAAAAGCTCAATTCTGTAGATGTGTGACCATGATTTGTACGTCCCTTGAGAGACCATTGCCAGTAAATGGTGAGAGCAACTAGTGGCATGAACGGCCTGGCATAGTTAATCCAACTTAGAGTCAATCTTAGTCTTTGTGAAACACCCCCCTGGGCAGTCAATATAACATCGAAAAATGAATAGGAGTGAAATATGTGAATTACGCTCCTCTCAATCGATATCACGAGAAGAGCTTTGAACCAATCACAACTTTGTATCTGTAAGAGCTATCTAATAACGAAGAAAATGTCTAATTTGCTATCGTCACCTTTGTTACAGGATAAAGAACGATTCCTTCAGGAGTCTCAGGAGAGCAAGAAACAATTTGAGGTTCTTCACAATAAACTCAGCGCTCAAGAGGTAAGGAGAAAGAAATCAACTCTTTATATGCCACATAAATAATCTCTGAAATTAGCGGTAAAGCCTTACCCAACTATAGACCAAGTCCTGTTTGAAATGGGACCCGAACAACATGGTTCATTCACATTATTTTGGTGCTGAAATTGCAAGTAGAGGGTACCACGTACATAAGCCATTATTTTTGCACAGATCTTTATTTTTTGCGAATTTTATACGTGTTTTCACATTTTTACATGTTCGTGCACCCCAAACCAGGAATGGCACAGTCATCTGGATACTTCTTCACAATCCTTCAGATATTGTTTTATTTTTGCACATGTTTTTATTTGTTTGCGAATCTTAAATGCGCTTTCACTTTTGTACGTGTTCATGCAACCCAAACCATGAATGACTTAAAGCGTGAGATACACTAAATTTTCATTTTCTGGTTGACGCATAACCTTTCATGCAATTACATATGATGATGCAGTATTATCTTTGACTTCAGTGACATTGAAAACCGTTTTCTCCAGTCTCTTACGTATTGAAAGTAGCCTGTGTTAATTATTGTGGTAATTCTTATAAATGACAATGTCCTGTCATACGCAATTTTAAACAAAAAAAATGTACAGTCAAGCAATAAAGCGCAATGGCTCAGTGGTTGAGCAGGTCATGCTTTCTTAGCAGTCGGGTCAAAGAACAAACCAACCAACCAACATGTATCTTTGACTGTAACAAATTTGATTTCCATTTTCTCCTCCCAGTCTCTGATCCGACAGTACGAGAGTAAGCTCGAGGTGTGCGATGAAGAGAAAGCTACCTTAGAGTCGGACATCCTCATGCTGAAGTCTCAGACGGATGCCATGAAACAGAGGTGAGAATCCTGGGGACTACCCCAAGCTCCCCCTCCCTCCCCTCCCCCACCCCTTCACACCCCTCCCCCAAAACCTCCCATTGGTCATGTACCCCTTTAGAACCCGTCCATACCCCCAGGTTGGATGCTCATTGGCGGATGAAGGTCATTTTTTACAAAACCTTTAAGATGCATACCCGGTAGTAATGGGCGCTCATGGGAAATCTGACACCATTTGGGTGTTTACCAATAACATGTGTTTGCCAATCACCGAGATTGGCTTTGAGTTTCATGACAAACAAGCCTATTTTCCACTCATCCCTCTATTTGGTAAAGTCAACTCCTTTTTTATGTGTAGGTAAACGAATCACAGCTGTGCGCTACAAAACTTCTTCACATATTAACTTAGCTCTGTGTTATAAGGAAATGAAATGTAGGGCGTATTACGCATTACATCATTTAAACACAGTTTACTACTGCATTTCTCATGTGCTTTCTACTCTTTGAACTGAATATTAGCTTGTTGCTATTGTATTTTTTAATGTCAAGTGTGCTTTTTCCCCAAGGCTATTCACCAAGTATTCGGTTTTTAAAACATGCTTGTAATTAGTATGATATCATATTATTGAATAAAAATGAATTTTGATGATTTTCTCTTTTTTTTGTTTTTTGGTCAGCTCCAAGAAAGCATCCACCTCATTGGAAAAGGCAAAGGGTGAGTGTATGCCTTAAAAATGATTTTTTTTTTTTTTTTTTTTTTTTTTTTTTTTTTTTTTTTCTTTCTTTCTTTCTTTTTTCTTCCTGTTTTCCCTTTTTTTTCTTCTCTCTGCCACATGACCTGAGACTAAATGCGATCTTATTTTAGAATAATTGGCAATTGTAACGTTCATAATACCGGTAGTAATATTTAGTAAAAATCTGTGTTGTAGCCATTAAGCTGAGTTTTACAATGTTTTACAAATAAAAACACCCTGCAAATACATGCATGATATAAAGTAATAATCAAAAATAGTGAAGATGGTTCTCTAATATTCTATGCGAGCATGTACAGGTGCATCAACTACAGTAAAACCTGTATATAAAGACCGCTCAAGGAAAACATGAAATGTGGTCTTTATAGACAGGTGGTCTTTAATGTACTAGGTTCCTTTAGAACAGGTTTCAAAGAGAAACCATATTCAAGGGAAATCAAATATGTGGTCTTTCTATGCGGGTGGTCGCCAAAGCTTCTTTGACTGTAGTCTACTCAACAAGTTTCTCTTTGTAGAATTGATATCTGTAAACCTCTTATTTTGGGTGTAGTATTGCATCAAGGAAGCACTTACATGCAGAAAAAATAATCTTTTTTTTTTTAGCGATTGGTACACTTTAACCCACCTGTTCACCTATTCACTTACATTTAGTCTGGTTTAAACCGGTTTGCCCGTGAGGTAAGGGGTTCCATGTCACTATACTGCACGTGTGCTATACTGTATTCCAAATGTGAGCTTCAAAAAGTTTGAATATTACTTCTACAACTAGATATCATAGTTTAACTAATACTTTTAGTAAACAGTAAGACGGCTTGTTGAGCAGACTAGTTAATGTTTGCATACTTCCTTGTGTAGAAAAAGGCGCATGGAACCCAAGTTGAACTTGCGTTCATTACGCGCCATTTTACTTTATCCTACATTCACTTCATACTCGTTAATCATTAACTTATATGATGCCAGGTGAAAGTTTTTCTTGAGGTTTTTAGCTTCAGGTATACACATTATGATCACTAACCTCTAACCACTAACTTCTAACCTCTAACCTCTAACCTCTAGCCTCTAACCTCTTGCTTGTACTTACAGAGGATACCAGCAAGTTGAGAAAAGAGATGAGTCAAGTCCGGAAGTCCAAAGCCGCTGTGAACATGAAGTTTGAAAGAGCTAAGGTATGTTACTCCGATCAGTTGCAACCCTTCAAACAAAAATCAGAGAGGGACAAAGACAATATCTACATCAGCTCCTTCCAAATCACCCAAAACAGATTCGCTTCAAATCCATTTGATCCGCTGCTACGTGCCTGTGGAACAAACTCCCTGCATTCTGAGAAATTTTACTTCACTTGACTTTAAAAAAAAAAATCTAAAAATCCCATGTAGTTTTCATATAGATTAATGCCTTTCTGATTGTGTAAATTTTTCTATTCTATTGACCAGACAAAGATAAAAGAATTATGCATTCTCCTGAAGTGTCTTTATAAATCACCATCATTACCATCATTGTTATAATTTTTTGATATCATTTCATCTTTGTGATTCTATTGAACGTACAAAGATCGTCGTCGTCATCACTAGGGACTTTTAGATTTACACGACGAGAGCGTAGACTGCCGTGTGTGACATTGTGTTAAAGTCACATAGAAGTCAGCTCTCATGGGGAATTCGACACCGTTCGGATGTTTACCCAATAACAAGTGTTGTCAATCACCAGGGTTAGCCTTCAGTTTTATGACCATTAGACCTGTAATGCTTCGCTTTTCTCACACCCGAAGCTGTCCGAGCGATCAGGGGGTAATTCTAGACTGGCCAACGGGTTTGCTGTGTGCAGATTTGTACTTGGTATTTCCACAAAGTCTGGTGTCAGCGAATTATGGCCTTCTGCACATGAAAACTGCCGATCAAGTCCCCGTGCCCGGCAGTGCCTTAAAAGGACGTCACATTACCTTAAAAGGATGTCACACGTGGCGGTCTACGTTCTCGTCGTATAAATCTAAAAGTCCCTATCATCATCATCATCATCATCATCCTCATTACCATCCTCCTTGTTATCCTTATTTATTATCATTTTATCTTTGTGATTCTATTGACCAGACAAAGATGAAAGAACTGTGCAATCTCCTGACCCGTCACGGCGTCAGGGCCCCAAGGATGAAAGGATTCGGCTCATCCGACAAAGAGGCAGAAGAAGAAGAGGAGTACATGGAGGAGACGGATTCAAGCGACCAAGGTACCAGGGGGAAATATACACTGGGGCTTGTAGTGAATTAGCCCCCGAAATGCCCAAAAGAGCCCACAAAAAGAGCCAAAAAAAAATTGCATAGAGTTCAATACATAACAAATTAAAGAGTGTTATTTTCATGCAAGCAAGGTTGAAAGTAGCCCCGAAATTTTTTAAATATTTTTTTCCCTGCAAGGTTCAATCAAGATTCATTCTAGGCACTCATTTTGAGTAATATTCATGAAATATTAGATGGCCACAGGGGGGGGGGGTATCAGAAAAAATTGCCTTCAATAGAATCATAAATGTATTGCCCCAAGTCACAAACTAGGGCAATATGATTCTTCGATTAAGGCCAATATTTTCAATATTTCCCCAAAGCAGATTCAGCCAATATTACTATTCATATGTATATGTATATCGGGTACATCCCTACAAGTTTGTTTGCCTGTTGTCCAGGTCATTTATTATTTATTTCAACTAAGGAGAACAACTATGGCATACAGTGTTACAACACTTTTCCATTGGCATTTGTACAACTTGCTTACATACCCAGTTTGTATTACCGGTACTACAAGCATAGTAGAGATGTAAAAAAAGAAGGAGATGAAATTGTTGTTGTCGTCGGTTATGATTAAGTGGAAAATGTGAAGATATCGCGGAAGAAGCAATACGTTATGAAATATATTGAACGTTGTCTTCAAGAGTGGGCAAAATATGTGTATTTAATGGGGAAGTCCACCCTGATATTAAGTTGGTTTTAATAGAAGCAGAAAAAGGAGAGAAAAGGGTTAGTGAAAGTTTGAGCAAAAAATGATGGAAAATAGTGAAAACAAACTTATGAACTTTTAAAGGTGCAGTCAACCAAACAGAAATTGGCAACTCTGTGACGTATCTTATTATCATTGTTTTTATTATATGTATTATCATTATCATCACATAATTATTACTAGTAGTATTTTTACTTCTAGAAGTAATAGTAGTAGTAGTAGTAGTAGTAGTAGTAGTAGTAGTAGTAGTAGTAGTAGTAGTGGTAGTGGTAGTGGTAGTGGGGCAATTCCACGGTAACGGAAGGACACTCAGACAAGATTTTTGAACTTCAGGTTCATACTAAAAGAAATGTTTTATTAGTATGTATTAAACTATGGGGAACAAAATGTGTTTCAGTCAAGTGGAAAGCTTCATCAACTTCACAAAGTTTGGATAAACACTAATTAACTGGAAAAACCATGTCCATTTTTATGTCCTTCCGTTACCGAGATAATTAATATGCACATTCTTAAACTACTTAACTATAATGACAATTTTTTGGGGGAGAATTAAAGGCACTTATATAGGTATTATATCTGTACTGTTTCACATCTTATACTAATAAAACAGTTCTTTTAGTATGAACCTGAAGTTCAAAAATCTTGTCTGAGTGTCCTTCCGTTACCGTGGAATTGCCCAGTGGTAGAAGTAGTAGTAGTAGTAGTTGTAGTAGTAGTAGCAATTGTAATAGCATGTAGCAGATGATCTGTTGATGAAAAATCCTCTCCTTTTATTTCTCCTGTCAGATGAGGATGGAGGTGGCAGAGTTACCATGGTGACGAAGGAGAGGACCCCGAGAGATGCGGTCAAACCCGTTACCGTGCCAACGTATCGTCCTCATCAGTCTGGTGTCCAGTCTCAGCCTTCAAGTGCTCCTCCAAGTAGGAGACCTTTTCCTAAGATGGATTTCACCTCCGTGGCCTGTCTCTCACCTCTCCCACCCTCACCACCGAATGTAAGCTTATAATAATAAGGATAATATATAAGTTAAATAAGTAATATATGAATGATAATAATATTGAAATAATTGTATTAATGATAATAATAATAATGGTAATTTTAGTAATGATAGTTAAAAACAATAATGCTCAAAGTCATGCTAAAGTTATAATAATGATAATGATGATAATAATATTGATAATGATAATATTAATGATGTTAACGATAATAATCATAAAAGCAATGGTAGTAATAATAATAATAGTAGTTGTTGCGCTTGTACAATGTTTAATACTGTCTTTATATTAAAAAGTGCATTATATTGTGCACACAGTGTGTGCGGGCAATTATTGAATCCAATGACGGGGGTAATATAATAGAGACATCATAGATGTATTAAGCGCTATATAAAAGCTGAATATTATTATTATTATTATTATTACTTATCATTGGATTCCATTGCTCACCTGTGCATGAGAGTACACATACTCTGCTCCCTGGGTAGTACTCTGGCCAAGGGCCATTTTACAAGTGCACAAATGCCAATCCAACCACACCCTACAGGGTACCACCTGAGCAGAGAGTTGTAAATGTAGGTTAATGACTTGCCAAAGGACACTAGTGCCATGCCGGGACTCGAACCCATGACCTGCACATTTTCAGTGAAGTGTTAAATTCATGCGACTATGAAACTAGTATTCAGTTGTCTTTAAAGATAAAGTTGATTTTTGGTTTGGTGTATGTGCATACATTTTTAAAGAAACCATGTGGAAGCAAAAAGGAAAGTCTATTTTATAGCATATAAGAAATGGTGTATACTGTGAACTTTTAGAATCATCAAAAGGATTAATATACAGACTCAGCCTTGTTAAAAATGCCTCTTGCACTGCACACAGAAACAGGTATATGGGACTAAGTGGCACATGTGGCATGAAAAATTGGTCCAAATATGTTTCTGAAGACAAAAATAGTAATTGACATTGGTATATCTTTCATGGTAACAACCCTTTTTCATTTCTCTGTTGTAATATTCACAGACTCGAGTGGAAAAATCGAATAGCTCTGACAATAATGAGAGCGATACTACGCTGGCAGAGGCTGCAGCCAAAATCGAGGCCCAGCTGTCCACTCCGGTACTTCTGAGACACCGAACTGAACAATCTGATAAGGAGCAAAGTAGACCATCAACCAGAGTCTCCTCGAGACGAAAAGCTCCTGGAAGAGTAGAAACAAAGAGTACAGGTGCAACAGAGGATCCTGAGAGTAATGCAGATGGAGCAGGATCTCGAAGGGGTCTTCGATTTTTGAGGAAGTCGTCTGAAAGTAGTGAAGGATCTCGTAAGCCTTCTACCGGAACATGTTCCAGGGAGTCGAATAAACTTGAGCAGGAAAATTCAGCGGATGGCATGTCTGAGAAGAAGAGACCACGAGGAAGGCCTAGAAAAGTCAAGGATGTGTGCAAAGAGAAGCATACCGATGTGGATAGTGATGATAGGGAAGACCTTGCGCAGAGACTGCAGGGGAGAGTTCAGACCCTGTCATCCTCTGACGAGGAGGTGGAGAGGAAAGAAGATGCAGGAGGAAAGTGTAGAAGGGAGCGCAATGGGGTGTCGGCCGTACGCACCCGCTCAAAGACCAAAGGACAGGTTGCGAGTGGGCAAAGTGTGTCAGAAGATTGCAATGTCTTGCCCTTGGTATTGTCCAGTGATGAATCCAAGCGTTCGATGTACAACCCTGGGGGCAGTGCTGCTAGCGATGGAAGTGAAACGGCAAGCATTGTTGGGAGAAAGAAAAGGCTGACTATGAAACGACAGACCCTGAGAAAATCAAGTGCACTGAGCGATAGCAGCGAAAGTGAAGATGATCGCCGAAAAGTCAATGGAACACACCCAAGCCAAGATATGGTTGAACCATCTGCAGGTACTCGTCATCAGTCAAGGAAGCCCGAAGCATCGCTGATTGAAGGTGTTGCTGGAAAGCGGCTTTCAGATGAATCCAATAAATCTAATAAACTGACATCAGACAGCGAGGCAGATTCTTTAACCAACGCTAGGAGGACATCAAGAAGGTTGGCACATCGACAGAGGAATGTCAAAACACAGGCCTCCAGTGAAAACACTGGCAACAAAACAGAACACTCCAAAGATATGACTGAAATACAAAGCAAAGTAGCTACAAACGATAGAGAAAGAGTATCTGATAATGATAAACAGTCTTTAGAAAATCCTCAAAGATTGCTAGCCAAAAAGAGAGTGACTAGACATTTGAATAGGAAGCTTTTGAGATCAATGAGTAGTCCACCAAGAACGAGCTGTTCCAGACGAGGATCTGAAGATGATAAGTCTGGTGGAGATAGACCTTCGCAATATCAAAGGAAGCCTGGAAGAAGTGTTTCTAAGGATGAGAACTCCATTTTGTGTAAATCGTCAAAAGAAGATGGTATGCCATCCAAGTTAGGACAAGAGAGTGTTGGCGAAGACACATCGTCTCAAGGAAGGACACTTCTTAGAAACTTGTCTTCACCGGCTCGTCTGACAAGATCAGCATCACGTAACTTTGATTCATCTGAATCTTGTTTGCCCTTCACAGGGAAGACAAGTTCAGAACAGGAAGACCAGTCTTCAGTAAAAGTAGATCGTTACTCACCTTCAAAAGATGAAAAATCCTCAAGACTCACCAAAGCTGCTGCAAATCCAACGAGAAGATTATCGCAGAAACGAACTCATAGTGATTCTCAAAGCTCTGAGGATGAGAAAGGGGTTAAGATCTCAAAATCGATGGACACAGGAGCAGTGGAGAGTGGAAATGGTGACAAGGTAGGGGAGGATAATGAGGAATTACCTGTGCGAAATGAAGGGAAAGTCTTAATGCGGTCGGAGACTGAAGAGTTTGTTGCATGCATGGACGATGTTCCTTGCATGGATGGAGAAGAACAAATTGAGACTGGGAAACAGACAGGAGAGAGCTTGACAGCAGAAAAAGACCAGACCATTCCAAGTGATGTGAAAGACACAAAGAAAAGAAAACTTCCCAGCAGACAAAGTAAAAGAATCAAACTTTCTTCTGTGGATACGATTGAAAAGAAAGGAGAGAGCTCATCATGTATGGAAGGTGTGTTTGATGATGCAGGAGATGAAAACTCAGCAATTGATGCCAACAGAAAGTTAAGGAATCACGAACATTTGGACAGACCAAGCACTAGCAGAGGATTAGAATCATCGGTGGAAGGTGCTCATGTAGAAGCGCTCAGAGCACAGCCTCCGATTCTAGTTCCTCAGCATCGGGAACGACATGCATCCATTGCATCACTGCCTTCCTCAGGGAGGAACAGCCCTGTGTCGCCTCTTCAAGAACCCTTTCAAGGATTTGACGCTCGGCCGATATCTCCCATGTCTCCTGAAAGGCCTGTCGAGAGGGTGTCTCCTATCATGCCTACATTCTTCTTCGATTTGCCAGCTTTCCCTAGAATGCTATCACCTTTGCCACCAAGTCCGCCACGATACCATCCAGCAGAAGTCACTGTTGATGTAACCGAAGGGGACATGCAAGAAGTGATGTCCGAGGAGAATCCTGAGGCGCAAGCTCAGCCAAGGATGATATCTCCGCTCTTCCCGACACCCGTCCCTTTCGCTGTCTCGCCCATACCTGAGATGTCCGTTCCACCTGCTATTTCTCCTATAGCCGATGTCCAACATCCCCCTGAGATTTCACCTATTGCAGATGTCCAACCACCTGTGCTGGGTGTCCAAACAATCCAGACTGTTTCTCCAGGAAAGAGTCCCCAACTGCCTTCTCCTAGGATTTTCCATTCTGTAGCACCATCGGACGCCATCACAGTGCGACCTCAGCATAGTAGTCCGAGCTATAACCAGGACAAAACCACTGCCATCCGAAGCCTCAACGCTGTCCTGGACAGAGATGACAACAAAGGGGATCACCGAAGTAGCTTTTCAAAGAAACTGATAGCCAGAAGGTCCAGTGCTGAAGAACCTGGTAAGAAACCTGGAGATACCAGCCAGAATAATCCACCATCTCATTCTGAGGCGAGGAACGAAACGCGAGCCATCAACAGCGGAAATCTTGTTCTAAACTATACCCAAAGAATCTGTGCCAAACCTGAACCCACCAACCAACCTCACAATTCAACTCGGGAGCAAAAGACAAATGACGGTTTAGAGAAAGAAAGCCAAAGTGTGACCTTGCCCCGAAACTGCACAAATAATCTAGGAGAACTGCATGGAAAGAACGATGTGGTGCATCCACCCCTGTTACAGAATAAGAGTGGCTTTAGCGAATACCTGCGGAGGACGGATGGACATGAAGACGCAACGGCTTTTAGCAGGGTCATCCCTCACCGGGAGGAGAACAGATCCTCCGGTAGTGGAACCTCCTCCATGCAGCCCCCCAAGACTGAAGAAACAAAGATCCCTCGTGATGAACGTGCCGATGAGAAGACACGCCTTGTACCGGACAGGAGAACCCAAGGAAAACCCAACGAAGGAAGAAATGTGCCTGATGCTACAGAACCTGTAGTTCCTGATAAACCCATCTCTAAGCTACCAAGCAAGACAACTGTCGGGAACATATGGGGACAAATGGCCTTTCATGACCGAGGAGAAAGAGCGAATCGAAGTCGAAAGAAGAAGCAAACCAAGGGGACTTCGGTAAATTCTCAGGTAAGTTGAATCCCTGTACGTTTTGAAACAATGTAAATTACTTATAGAAGGAAAGGGTGTGAAATAATAGGAGTTATAGCCATATCTGCTTTGCATTTAAATCGAAACTTTTGCATAACAATATAAAAAGTTCTTTGGTAGTTGACTTAAGTTTAAATGGAATGCAGAACAAGGGCATGAAATGTTATAGAAGTAAAACGAAAGACATTTAGTGTGTTTTAAGAGCAGAAAGGTACTCTCAATTTTAAACATCATCCTTTCAACAAATTTATAGCGATTCCCTTTTTGTTACCAGCATGGAATTTTGTCTTTGAAAAATACCTTTTTTCTTCTGAAATCTGGTCTAGAAATTCAGTAGAGTTGTTGAAATGCTGTATGTTTAACCCGTGATTTGTTCCTTATTTTGGAATGCTAGGTTCATTCTATTCTAGATGTGTATAGTATTTTGCCCTGCACTATTATAAAGACAGTGTGCTTCTTCTTATGAAATGCTTTTTATTTATCTTACCATTTTTATTTATTTTTTCCTTTCATTAGTCCAAGGAGTCTGAAAATGGTGCTAATCCCCAGTTTAAGGTTCCTTGTGAGCCTCCTATACCTGCCACTCATGTGTTGGTCCAGCATTCGGTCCAGGTTCCAAGTAAGGACCAAGTCCCGAGAAACAGAGGACTGGTCTACCCAGGGTTTGTTCCGGCTTCCAGACCAAAGCCACAGGTCCCAGCACCACCCCAGGAAGCCCTCCATAGCCTTGTACCGAATGTAGCCCAACCTGGACCAGGACCTGTAAACCAGGTCCAGGATTTGGACAAGACTACACCCTGCACAACACAAGCTGAATCCTCAAATTCAAAGGGGATCCTAAACCAGACTCGAACTTGTTCTCAAGATGGGGTCCCAAGCAAGGCCCAGGCCAAGACTGCATTTAAAAGACCAAGCCAGTCCAGGCTCTTGTCTGGTCCAGTGACGCCAGACCAAATTAAGGCCCTGAAGAAGCTTCATCTTCATGATGTACTTCGTCTGATACGAGAACACAGCCCAAAGGAATCAGTCTTCCCTATTGGAGAGTGCATCATTGAGGTTTGTCTAGATTCATGCTCAAAAATCTGAAAATAAATGGTCCCCACTAATAAAAAATAAACAGGTTTTTTTACCAAGCCATTATTCACTGGTTTGTTTGACTACATCATTGAGGTTCGTCTAGATTCATTCTCAAAAGTTTGAAAATAAATGGTCACCATTAATAAAAAATAAACAGGTTTCTCTACCAAGCCATTATACACTGGTTTGTTTGACTACATCATTGAGGTTCGTCTAGATTCATTCTCAAAAGTTTGAAAATAAACGGTCTCCATTGATAAAAAATAAATTGTTATTGTTAAGCCATAACTACTGGCTGTACATGTTGTTATTATAAAGGTTAAGACAAGGTGCACTCAAATTGTTCAACAATACTGTATGACAAAGTCATCGCACAGTGTTGAATGAGAATATTAAGTGTCTAAATCACAAGAACACATCTGTAATTACTTGCGTTTGAGTTACCTGCGTTTATATGTAAATTAAGTATTTGCATAGATTGCAAGAAAAGAAAAAGAAATAAAAAAAAAACATATGTAGCACTTCTTAAAGATGAAGTTGAGTTCTGGTCATGCGATTGCATTGTGAAAGAAACGGTGTGGAACCGACCAGAAAAGGTTGATCATCTAGCATATAAGAATTTGTGTGTATTGCAAGGTTCTGGAATCATCAAAATGATAAGAAATTTGGCCAAGTCTTGGTAAAGTTACAAACACTTGCACAGAAAGATGTATATGGGACTACACGAACACGTGGCGTAAAAAGCCGGCCCCCCGATTTTTACGATGTTACATGCATATTTAGAATATGAAGGCATTTGACGAGCCATGCTTTTCAGGGAACATGTCTTAATTGATGTTCTTCCACACTTGCATAATAAGAATGAGTAAAGCTCATAAATTATTTTTCACCTCTTCCCAGACCTCAACCTTCTCTTTAATTGCTCTCATTCATTTATTGTCTATCTGATTTGTTTCCCTGTCTTGCTTCCCGTTTTTCCTGTTTCAATAGTTCTTGGGGCAGAACAGTGTGAACCTCTTCCCAGCGATCTATGCCAAGTGCATTGTGGGTAACACGTCAACGCAGCCCGTGATCTCCCCTCATGAAGAGCAGATTTCAAAGACCGTCTACTTGTGGACCAGAGAAAAGAAAAGAGTGAGTGTATATATATATATATATATATATATCTATGATTATCTCTCGCTTAGTCAATAGTCCACTATGGAGATTGCACTTGTACGAGTGACCCCCAAATACCCACAGATCTTTTAGTACTTGTACATGTACCCTACAAAAGCTGCATGCTGTGTTTCGCATCACCTATTACAGTTACTACTTGGACAGTGCAGTGAGAATTAGCCAAGACTCTTTTCCCATGCTGTCGATTTAAACAAAAATGAAGGGGTCTGGAATATTGCAAACGATTAGAAAAGGCCATCTACCCTATTTTTTTATGTGTGAAAGTTTTTGGTTTTGAAGTATTGCTCTTGTAACTCATACTCTTACATAGATCTAAATTAACACCTTATGCTCTTAAACCTACAATAATCATGTTTACATTGTTTGTAATACTAAGGGAAAACAAATTTAGGTGTTATTCTCCACAGCCTGTAAATGATTCTTTAATCTTTAATCCAACTTCTTTCAAATAATTTTCAAGCTGTTTCTCTCCTTTTTTTTCAGAACTGTTCAAAGCATCTAGCTTTAAACATATTATTGCCTCTTCAAGGCTCGTTCAGATATAACGTGGCAAAATCGCTGGGTTTTTAAAATGATGACGTAAAGTGTAATGTGCTTCACATTACTGAATGTAATATCACAGAACTCAGTGAAGACGCACAAGTCCTTTATTGCTTGCAGTATCCATTCAGTTACACGTTGAGAAATCGCGGGCAGCTTTTTTGCGGCAATTTTAATACCACAAAATATCTGAGCAAGCCCCAACTCAGATTTTGAGCATTAACACTATTTTTGTTGTCCACAGAAAAATGTGATGCATTATTTGATGAGCGAACTTGGGCAAAGACTAGCTAGTCAGGAAGGCGTGGACCTCAGTCGAACTCTGACCTTCAGCCGACTGTTTGCCGCCATCTGCAGAGATTCAGGTAGAGATGAATCGTTATTATCACTTTCGATACATCAAAACCCGATTTAAATCGGTTTCCCGATTTTTTTTTTTCTTCCCGATTAAAAAAAAAAAAAAAAAAAAAAGATTTTTGTTCTTCTTCCCTCTTTTATCCTGATTTTACAGATTTCCCTGTTATTTTTTCTATTTTGCCCTAATTTTTTCCCAATTTTCTTTCTCGAACGGGGGGAATCCTCTCCTCTTTTTTTTACTCAAGGGGGGCGTGGTTGAGGGGAAAACAAAAACCTATTTTTCGTTTTGTGCTCACTATCACCCCTGAAACAATCAATACAAACAAACAAACAAACATATAGGTGAAATAAGACTACATGTAGAATTATTTTCTGGTTTGTGTGGGGTTGAATGTTGTTTTCTCATTCTATGAACTGAAGATTTTAACACACCCTAAAGAGTACTATGAATCACTTCCAAAGTTATTGATGTACTGCTTTAATAAATAAAACCGACCCTGAATAACTTTACCCAGTATTCTTTAGGTTTAGGAGTATGAATGAAAAGAAGAATAACATCGAACAGCACACACAGAACCAAAAGTTGAACTTTGTTTAAGTGTGTGCATCCTTGTCTTTGTGAGTGTGAATCAGTCCATTTACTAGTCTCATCACAAAGTTGCTTATATATTTATTAAGAATTTATTCAAATACTTGCGATATCTCATCACAGAAAATATATTATAGTATAGTGGCATTAAACCTCTGAAATGTAGAGCAAAATAATTTTTTGGAATGCATTGAAGAGTGACAATTTTAGATTATATCGTTATTTTTCTGGTTTTGTTTGCACAGATTGGATGGTTCGAGCCAGGGTCATGTGTTATGATATCCTCAGGGAAAGTCTACCCAATGGCTATCATCTTCTACTTGCCATGGCTGCTGTTTGGCCGAGCATTCTGAGAAAGAAGGTATGAGCTGATGATGATGATGATGATGATGATGATGATGATGATGATGATGATGATGATGATGATGATGATGATGATGATGATGATGATGATGATGATGATGATGATGATGATGGTGGTGATGATGATTTTGGTGATGGCGGTAGTGGCAGTAATGGTGATCACGATGATGATAGTGATGATGATGATGATGATGATGATGATGGTGGTGGTGGTGGTGGCGGCGGCGGCGGCGGCGGCGGCGGCGGTGGTGATGATGATGATGATGATGATGATGATGATGATGAAGATGATGATGATCATGATGATGATCATGATCATGATCATGAGCATGAGCATGATGATGGGAGGAGGAGGGGGAGCCGAAGGGGAGGATTAATATCAGATAGGGATGTTAGCAGTTATTACATTGATGACCATGACGATGTTCACGATGAACTATCTTGGTTTGGAAAGTGATAGATGGTAACAAGGTCGTTGAAAATGGTTGAAGAGATGGAACAGACAATGTTTGCCCTTGATAATAATGATGAAATAAAACTTCAATGGATATTTTTGGTCATTTGTGCCATTTTGTTCAGGTTTCATGAACTCCCCAATGATTTGATGAGATCTATGTAGGCACCATCATAATCTGTTACTTGAAGTTTTTTGGTTTCGAAACTATAATTTCTATCGGACTTGTATTTGTATAGAACCGGAAATGCCTTTGCCAAATATACCCATTGCTGGTGCTGCCCTCTACGGCCAAATACTGTAATTGAGGTAGCAAGAATTGTTATATTTTATTACAGATTTGAAATTGAAGACATCTTGGTTCTTTCCTCAGTTATCACCAGAAATGTTGTTACTAAGCAATGACTTTTGATTTTCTTTCTTTTCAGGATGGTGGTATTCACCCCCTCATTTCTACAATGGAAATCTTGTTCATGCACCAACTTCAGACTGACGCCAAGAGCACTAATGCCTTCACGAGAGAAACTGCAGAGAAGGTACGGCCAAAATGATTTATAAGATATCGGCTGCCCGTGAGTGGTATATCTGATATACATGTATTGCGTTCAGCTTGAGAATAATAATAATAATAAAAATATTGGATTCTTATATAGCGCACGTAACATTACCCGGATATGCTAGGCTGCCCATTTTGACGCATATTGCATGAGTTGTATACAAGAGCATTATTCGTGCTAGCTGAATGCAGTTTGTCTTATATACCACAAAAGAAAGCTTTTGTATTATCATAGATGCAAATTCGAATAAATATATCTGCAGTGAAATTTACTGTGGGTGCAAGAGAACACCTGGCTTTTCTTGTGAGTAAATACTCATACACATGCGCAAGATTAAATATGAGAAAATCACGCTCGGTTTGCAATATTGTAACAAATATCTCATGCTGACTCTCCACAGGTGGAGTGACATAATATACAGAGAAAAAGCAATATGCTAATAATATTGAACTTGATCAAACAAAACAAATGAAATGCATGATTTTATTCCCTTGGAAAACAGACTTGTTTGTATATAATTTTATTCCCTGGGAAAACAGACTTGTTTGTATATAATAATTGATGATAATGGTGATAATTGTATTTACTATAACAAAATATATGAACAGACAAAGTCAGAGTTTTGTGGAGCGATGTTATATTTCACTGAGGCCAGAGGCAAGGAATGCAAGGGATTCTTTCCTTCCGTCCTGTATCCATTTAACACCCGGGTGGAGAGTGGCAAATGTAGATTAATGCCTTGGGGCTTGAACCAATGACCTCCAGCATCTCCAGTCTCGTGTTTAAACCACTGAACTACGACACCTGTAATATTACTATTTAGCTTGTGTCAACCATGATATAGTCGGTCATTGAATTATAAAACATTTCAACTAGCAAGTTTATTTGATATACTTTTTTTACTAATCTATTTTCCATTAGATTATTAAGTGTTTTACCCATCTGTGCCATTGGAATCCCATGGCCTCGGAGTCAAAGGGAGATTCTCATGCTCATTGGCTGATAGGCCTGCTAAAGGATCCTGAAATAGCAACGTTCCAACAAAGTAAGTTGAAGATGTTTCCTTCAAGTGTATCAATCATTAAAAAGTATTTTGCTCCGGACGTTCAGGGTTTTACGTCGACATACCATAGTTGAAATGCGGGCTTCAAATATCAATTCTTTGAAGAGATATCGCACATTCAAATAATAATGATAATAATAATAATTATAACAGTACTGTTGGTTCTAGTATAGCGCTCGTGTCTGTCAGACTTGACACTCCTGTCGCTTCACAATCATTAACCTGGCTTTAACATGGCTGCCATAATGGCGCTCAGATATTATTTACCTCACCTGGGTCGATCGTGACAAAGGACCTTAGTGCCGTGGCAGGACTCGAACCGCAAACCATGTGATCCACAGTATGGTGAATAAACCACTAGACAACACCTCTACATACACTCTCAATAATAGAAGAGCGATGAGTGAGCAGATTGATCGCATAGGGATATACTTTGTAATGTGTTGTGTGCTATATAAAAATTGATTATTATTATCATTATTATTATTAATCAATGCTCCCTTATGTGCTCACAGTGGAATAGGGCTACTTAAAATCCTTTATTCTTTCTTAAATTTTAGATAGTGTTTATTTCAATTTTGCTTACAATGTACATGCGTCGGTACTTCATGATTTTACTCGAAACCCATTATTTTGCTCTTGAAATTCAGATAAAACACAGATCGTTCTGGGAAACAAGTGCTTTGAAACGATTAAGGCTGTCGAGCTTCTAGCCTCTTCTCAAGGCTGGGAATGGACTAATAATAAGCTCATCATCGGACAGCTTTGGCCCATTTTAAAAGACTGGAGCAAGAGTCTAACCAAGGGCACTGCTGAGAAGAAAGAGGATGGAACTCCTGGGGATGGAAGTCTAGCAGGACAATCAAGCACCTCGTTGGCTACTGCTTGTGCAGTGATGAAGGTTATTGGTGAGTGATCCCGTTTGTATTTGTATTGCTGTTTAGAATGTGAATCAGGCATTCTAAATATCCAAGAATTGTTAGGTATGCATGCAGTTATTGATTTTTTTTAAATTTGTCAGAATATTGGAAATTTTGTATAGGACGTTTGAGAAATTTAGCATGAAAGGATAGTAAAGACATGAGGAACAGAATTGTAAAGGGTGTAAAAGGAAACTCATTTTAATACATTTACAATAGTTTTCATTAATGACATTCAGTTGATGAAATCTTAAAATAAGCAACATTATAGTTTACTCATTATTTCCACCTTTTGTCAATGACTAATAATTTGTTTGTATATTTGTATCTAAGTTTCCCTTTGTATTTTATAGAATTTACGTTAATTTTTTGGATTTCGCATGTTTTGTTTTCTTAACTTGCATTTGGAAAGTGAATGAAAGAAATAAACATTTTCTGTATATCTTTTTGTTCATAGGCAACGTTGGACAGATTGGGCTTGTACTGAATGTTCAGTCCGTTGAGCAGCTCATGAAAATGCTAATAGCAGTATTACAGCAACCATCTCAAAGCAGTAAGTTAATTTGTTATTTCTTAATTTCTTTTAAAGGGAATTAAATAGATTAATTTAACCCGTTGACTTCTGAATTATCTAACTCCCATAGGTCTAATACAGGGACCGCTCGGCTCCTGTATACAAAGTGTTAATCTAGTGTTTTTGATAATTCCAATGCTTCAGATAATTTGAATTGTATGTTCGATGTGTTTCCTTTCCTATCTATATCCTTTGAAATGTATAGCTCTACATTGATGTACATGTAACCTGTAGGAATATTTATTACAGCATGAACATTGATATAATTACTGCATTTCGTGTAAATGATTTAACTGAGTCTGTGGTATAATGAATTCTATTTCTTTTCCACCCCCTTTCGTAGCCTATATAAAATAAACCTCAGAAAATTTTACCAGATATGGAGTATGACAAAAATAAAGAAAAACATTAAAATCCGTTCATGGAACCCATGTCAGACTCTGGTTCTGTGCGAGCATGTACAGGTGGTTTGACTAGTCAGCTTTCAATTAGCTTTAATGTTAATTGAGAGTTTATAATAAACTTGCAATATTTCTTTATGATCATAGAAGTTACGTTTGGAGGTCAAAGCTTATATATAGTATAGCGACAGGAAACTGGAAACATGCAGAGAAAAATACTTTTTTAGGAGTGATTGGTGCACTTTTAGTACAGTCGAACCTGTCGATAGTGACCGCCCAAGGAAACACATAAAGTGGTCTTTGTAGACAGGCGGTCTATGTAGAAAGGTTCAGAACTCCTTTAGTACATGTTTCAATGAGAAACCATTTTTGAGGGAAACAAGAAAATGGGGTCTTTGTAGACATGTGGTCACTAATGCAGGGCTGTATTTTTATCTCATCCACTTTCTGCTGCAGTTCCATGGCCCATGCAGCTCTACACTGCTCAATCAATCTACGACCTGTCGCCTAGCAACCAGGGAGTGGCCTCCCAAGTGCTTCGCCAGTGGGTCGCCAAGGCCGTCAATGCTGTCCCAGAGAAACTGGCAGAAGGGATCAACAACCTCTGCAGAAAACTGGAGAGCCCGGACGAAAGCAATCAACCAGAGGTTGTCAAAGATAAAGTTTATGAAGAGACTAAATGATTATTTTTGCATGTCATATGGAAAGTAAAAGGTATAACTGAACAATGATAAAAAGGTTAAACATTTGATGTTAGGCGGTAAACAGAGTTCAAGCTATGAGCAGTTCGGAAATGGTACTTATTGACCAATTGTGAGGTATGTATATTCACAATGTAGCGATGCATCGTACGTTTGGAGCCAGAAGGCTGTTTAACACAGATTTAACGCTCTTCAAAGTGACGATGTGCAACATTTTTGATTTAGTTTAAGGTTGGGACTTTAGAAATACCTAATAGTATATTATTATCAGATCCGTCCCAAGCATTGTATTTTGCTTTTTTTGTTAATAAGAACTATGCTTAAGTGATTAGCCTTTGATATCTATAAGATTATAGTGTTTTATTCATTTCTAATATAGATGCCAGATAACTAACTTTATCCCATTGAAATTGGGATGTAATGGAATAAAGATTATTTTACTTGTTGATCCAGAATAAGCAATATTGGTCTTGCACCCAGATGTGAATTATAGTTATAAATTATATCACTAAAAACCTATGGGTGATTATACAGTCAAACCTGTCTATAGCGACCGCCCAAGGGAAACACAAAAAGTGGTCTTTGTAGACAGGTTCCTTTAGCACATGTTTCAATGAGAAACCATTTTCAAGGGAAACAAAAAATGTGGTCTTTGTAGACAGGTGTTCACTAAAGCAGGTTTGACAGCTTTAGTCATGAAGTACCAGTATTCTGTAGAAAAAATGATAATATGGTACAGAGAAATGGGCTTTTTTTTATAGTGGCCATCTGTATAGAAAGATCACTTGTCTATAAAGACCACATAATACTGATGTCGCTACCCTAGGTAAATAAGACCATTTCGTCTGTTTGGAGCCAGATGGTCGTAATTTTGTATTGTTTTAGACAGAGTTAACGCCCTTTTGGCTCTGAACATTATTAATGGTAGCTTAAAGATAAGCTTGAGTTCTGGTAATGATAGAAAATAAATTCTCACAGAATCCAACAAAACTTACACTGAATGTTCAAGATTACAAATAAATGACAAGTGCCAAAAGATTTTGGTGAAAAATGTATAAGGGCTGAGAAATGAGCAAAGAAAGATAAGGAAATCAAGGTAAGTAGGCCCGACACCATGTGCTTAACCGCAGGTTACTATGTGCAAATGAGAGTTGTGGTTTTATTGAAGATGATTTACAGCAAGTTTTTGTGAGTTTGTATTATTTTACTGGTTCAAACAATCAATCTACTGCAGGACAAACAATCCAGAATGAATTATAGCCATGTTCTCTCGACATACGATGCCCATACCAGAGCTCAAGGTTGGCTTTAAAGGGATAAACAAAATCCTGGATTTAGCTCATGCTGCAATGATTATTATAAACCTTTAAGTCAGTCAGGAACCACATGACTTTTACAAGTAGATCGCCTCTCTGATTATCAAGATAGTTATGATTGGAATTACACATTTTAAAAACCGTTTGCCTAACGGTTTTCATAACACTACAGTCTATTGGGGAAAACGAGTATGGTAAAACCGGTCACTCAAAGATTTTTACTTTTTGAGGCACTTCTTGATCATTTTGAAGCGCAATTTTTTTTAGGGGTTCAATATTACACCATATCACAGACACTGATAACACGTAGGGCCGTGTATCTCAGATTTAACATTGTTAAATGATCCCTTTAATGCAAAGCCTGGTGTCTGCGGAAAATCCGCATTTAATTTTTGTTACCTTACATACCATCTTACATTGTCCACATCAGACATATATGTTAAGACTGAAATTTGTATTGAATATCACATGTTAAAGGATAATACATGTACATGTATTAAAAACATTTTTTATTGGTGCTATGTATATGTCCCATATTATTGTTGTACAGTTGAAGTAATGTGCGATGCCTTGCTAATGCAAATGAGGGATGTGCCAAATAGTAACAGTCTGTAGCAGTTGTACTTCATTGTTGCTAGCTGATGTTGAAAAGAAAAATCATGTGATTTTCGAGAAATTACCAATTATTCTGTAAAATTTAAGAGCATTGTACTCGTTCAATGTACTTACATGTTTACATGCAATTTTGTGTGTAGAACTCTGATTTCAAATAGAAGTTGAAAATTTTATAGTACCATCATGTATATTAGATATTAAACTGCTCTTTGAGAAAGTATAGTGAAAGTACAGTCTATGTTTTAAATATGATATACATGTATGGAAGGCTTATTGATATTCTTTGGGAAAATCCCATTGTCTGCCAATTTAGATTTTGCAACAAAGGTAAAGTTATAAAAACAGGCACTATGAACATGACAGACAAAGAAAGAGAACAAAATATACAGTTCCTCATTCTACCCTCAACAATTGCTGTGGTAGACAAAGGAACATCCCTTCACTGCTATTATGTAAAAATGTGTAGAACAGGTGTCACATGCATATTCACCTGTTCTACTTATTTTACATATTAGCAGTGAAGGGATGTTCCTTTGTCTACCACAGCAATTGTTGAGGGTAGAATGAGGAACTGTTTATTTTGTCCTCTTTCTTTGTCCGTCATCTTAATAGTGAGGTCCTACCCTGCATGCAGGCCACCAGAAGTCATCGTATAGCTATACGATGAATAATTATATCGTTTCTCGTCTGAACATGGTATCAAAAACGTTGTATAGCAGAATGCATGTTTTAGCATAATTTCGAATGAAAACTAGATAAAAAAATCAGGGTTGCGCTTTAGTCCGAATGTCTTATCGTGTGAAAATTGTAAAACTGGGCGGGGCTTATCATGAGCGCGCATTGATGATTGTCCAAAGGTCATGTCACCTGACCTCTTCAAAATTATACTGATTCTTTTTTTATAATATGATGTTGCTTTCTAGTCTGTATGCTCCTTTCACAAAACAATGATTCTATATACCCAGACTGAACAGAATGCTTTGCAATATCTCGTAGACCATGGTTCGAGTAACACCGAAAAGGTTGGTTCCAACTCAAGCTTTGGTTCAGATATGAGGCAGTAAACAACGGCGGTTGTTTTATATATAATGAGGTTAACCGTAAATTTCATGTAGTCAGAACATGCTACTGTTCCCAGACTGAACAGAATGCTTTGCGATATCGAGTAGACCATGGTTTGAGTACGTAGCTCCGAAAAGGTTGGTTCCAACTCAAGCTTTGGTTCAGATATGAAGCGGTAAATAATGTCAGTTGCTTCATAATGAGGTTAACCATAAATTTCATGTACTCTGAACATGCTACTGTTCCCAGACTGAACGGAATGCTTTTGCAACATCTCGTAGACCATTGTTTAAGTAACATCAAATAGGTTGTTTCCAACTCAAGCTTTGATTCAGATATGAAGCGGTAAACCTTGGCGGTTGTTTTATATATATTGAGGTAAACCGCAAATTTCATGTAGTCTGAACATGTCTTTGTTCCCAGACTGAACAGAATGCTTTGCAATATCTCGTAGACCATGGTTTGAGTAACATCGAAGAGGTTGGTTCCAAGTCAAGCTTTGGTTCAGATATGAAGCAGTAAACCACGGCGGCTGTTTTATGATGAGGTCAGCTGTAATATGCTTAACATTTGTGCATCTTATAACACATACCTCAGTGAATATGCATAGGACCTTGTTACCAGCCATTGCCATTCATTTACACTTAAATTTTAAAAAAAAATATTTTGTTGTGCGGCAATTTACCGTGTCATATTTGAACAAGCCTTTAGTCACTATGAACATGACAGACAAAGAAAGCGGACAAAATATACAGTTCCTCAGGTAGACAAAGGAACATCCCTTCACTGCTATTATGTAAAAAGGTGAATATGCATGTGACACCTGTTCTACACATTTTTTACATAATGGCAGTGAAGGGATGTTCCTTTGTCTACCTGAGGAACTGTATATTTTGTCCGCTTTCTTTGTCAGTTATGTTCATAGTGAGTGCTTTTTCAATATCACCATGTTCAGTGATACTTAATTTGATTCTTTTGGGATATGGTCATTGTACTGTAAGCAAACAATTAGCTGACGGCAATTGGAAGTGCTTTTTTTTTATAAACGTACATACTAAGTTTTTATATGTAGAAATATTTCACACATATATATATATATATATATATATATACAGCGAACGAATCATCAAAGCTAAATGAAGAAGAGCGTTAACTCAAAATTAAAGTTTTTAAAGAGATAACAAAGATAAACTTGAGTTCTGGTAAAAAAAAGAAAATGAATTCTCAAAGAATCTAACGAAACGTACACTGAATGTTCAAGATTACAAATAAATGTCATGTGCCAAACAATTTTGGAAGAAAATGTATACTGGCTGAGTAATGAGCATAGAAAGATAAGGAAATCAAGGTAGTACTAGCCCTGACACCATTTGTGTAGTCCCATACACATCTTTCTGTGTAAAGTGCTTGTTACTTTACCAAGACTGGGCCAAATTTATTATGATTTTGATGACCCCAGAACCTTGCAGTACACACCAATACTTACATGCTACATGATCAACTTTTTCTGATCCATTCCACACCTTTTCTTTTACAATACAATCGCTGACAAGAACTCACCTTTATCTTTAAAGTATTTTCGATAATGCCTACCTATAGCTCTAAGCAGGCAAGATCGTCAACAAGTGTTGTCTAAAGTTGTGCGGATAAGTGCATGTATAATCTGTTGTGATTGAAGCATTGCAATCTCTTATTATAATGCAGCATATTTTTTTGATTGATTGAATTTTTAAAGATATATTTCGCAAAATATATACATCATATGCAAGATTTGGTTTACAATATAAACGATGCATATCCTAAAGTGTATTTGGTTTTTTTTATTGGAAGAAGAGCACGAGTACAAACTAATGTCATTATTTTTTAGTTTCTTGATTTTGTATTAAAGGGATGGATTAAAACAGTGACAGAGATAAGATTTATTTTAACACTGATAACATTTATTGAGATACAGTGTTTAGATTGATATGCGCTATGTAGATGTATCTGATGAAAGGTCAGTACCTGATGGTGTCGCTTTATATTGACAATGTGTACGCATGATAGTTAGAAATTTCAACCAAAGGTTCATTTTCGGGGATGTTCGTGAAGACTTTAATGTTCATAGACTTTGAAAAGAAAAACAAATCTTTTTTTTTTTTAAAGGGTCACATATTTTAAAGAGGAACCTGTACCTCAAATAACATTATGCAATTTCGCGGAAAAATAGGGTCCTTTTTGTAAATTTATACTTGGGGAGCCAAACATATGGTTATATTTGGTGCCCAGTTTGTACCTGTTGTAAGGCAAAAAATTGTCATATTGTGTGGGTAATGTTCATGAACATCTGCAAATAGGGGTAACTTTTTACTCAGCTGATGATCATGTTTATTTACCCCTTTGGATATGAAAGTGACACCTACGGTTCAAAACTTTAAAATATGCTCTTCTATAAATATACATTTACTGGCTGCCTTGTGCATCCAGTTGTGCCCTTGTACCAGGCATATATCAAAACTATTTTCTCTGATTTTGTTTACAGTTGATTGCCGCATTAAAATAGATGCATTTTTTTTCTTCACTTTCACATATGTGTATGAAATCATAAACATAGAAAGGAAAGGTATAATTGCTTTAGTTCTCTTGCCATGTTGTAAGAAACGCAAAATTAATTTAATTTTGCGTTAAAACTAGGTGCTGTTCTGTGTTTTTTAAACTTTATTTTTTGTTATTGTTCTTTGTTAATGAGGCAGTATCCATTTCCGATATTGTACCTTGCAATTTATTGTTTTTGTTTTTCTACCACTTTTTGTTGTTTTTCAAGCTTTCAAAGCAGAAATTTTGGTATTACGAACTTATAGAATAACTACGGTATAAGGTTGAGAATTATGAACCTTCAGAAAAACAACATATGAGCGTTAAGCTAGATCCAATGTGGTTTGCTTTCTGAATACCGGTAACATGATTTAATTTTTTTAAAGATGAAGAAGAGGGTAGAAATCAGTCAGTGTACAAACCTTGTTAATACATCTGGTGATATTTAATCTTTAGTGTTTTAAAGAGCTTTGTTGCAATTTATTTACTCATATTTTAATTGTTTTATGATAACACATAATTTACATAGGCTATTTTCTTTTGTTCTGGTTGTATTTGTAACAGTTTTATGTAAAATATTACATATTTTTGTTGAAGAATTTATGTAGGCAGAAAAAGAATCTGCACTATTTTGTTAGTGAGCCAAGATATGAGTATATGTTTTTTTATGCCAGAAAAAAGAAAGAAAAACATATAACAAATATTGTATTTTTATACTTTGAACATATTGATATACTTATGTTTTACATTGTGAGGAATAGACCTTTTTCTGTGAATCTAGGTTTTTCCACAGTGTTTCTAGGAAATGACCTGTTGAAGCGCTAGGTGTAAATATTCACTTCAGATTTTCATTTTTATTCTTCAGTTGCTTCTATGTGAACTATTTTCTTCCTTTTGCATTCTTTTCAGTCCTGATTTTAAAAAACGACTGTCATCTGACCCCAGAAAAAGGCTCTTTGCCGTTATCTTACAAAATTATGAGAACAAGATTATCATCATGCTGTTTATTTTTCTTTCCTTTTTAAAATTAAGTTTCAAATATTGTGTTAGTGTGTTCTACCGTATCCATCTGTGGAGAACCTGAAGGGTATTATTGACTGTATGTCATTATTGTCATAAGTATAGGAAATAATGTTCTTTCTAATTTTCTCTGCTGATTTATATTTTTGCATGGGCACAAAAGTCCGATAAAGTATGTGCAATTAAAGACATTGCTGTATAAAGATATAAATGCCACCAATTTTGTTTGTCAGCGATGTAGTAAATTTCTGTGTTGTTTGTTTTTCTGTGTATGATGAGACATAAAACTGCAAAGCAGACCCATGTATTTTAGCAGGGAGGGGGAGAGAGGGAGAGGGAGAGAGAGAGAGAGAGAGAGAGAGAGAGAGGGGGTGTTGGGGAGATGGGAAGAGCGAGACAGAGCAGTCTTAACTCTAGAGAGACAGAGAGTGAGAGGAAAATTTTAAGAACAATAAATTGAAATTGAGAGGACTGGCTTGAAGGGAGAGAGGGGGAAGGCGCCGTGTTCTTTATAGAGAGAGAGTGTGAGAGAGGAAACATTTAAGAACATGAAGTTAGAGGACTTCGTTGCTTGAAGAGAGATGGTGGGAGAGAGGGATGGAGATAAAGCAGGTTTTAGCTTCTTAGAGAGACAAAGCAAGATCGAGAGAGAGGAAAGAAATTTAAGAACAATAAAGTTAGAGATGACTGTGGGTTGAAGAGAAGGATAAAGAGAGAGAGAGAGAGAGAGAGAGAGAGAGAGCTAGAGATTAATTGTTGGAAGTCTATATTTCTGTTTAAAGAAAATTCTCTCTAAATTAGTTTAAAGCTTAATATTTTCTTTTCACAGTAGACTGAAAATAGAACCTTCAGCCTGCGGACTAAACAAAGATTGATACCCAGGGTTCGATAAATAAACTAGTCAAAAGGGGCAGTACCCGAACTTTAAAAAAAATTAGTAATAATGATATTAAAAATTCCCCCAGCTGCCTCTTGGGTTGGAAATTTGAAAGGGGATACAATTTCCTTAGGTTTAAACAAAATGACAAAGATCAGTTTGCTACTAGTATATAAAATGCTACACATCAGTTTGGTTTTGCCCTACTATATGTTCCGCCAAATTAAACGAAGTCTATACTATCAGCCTACATGCAGCGGTACCACACGTTTGATGTAGAAATCATAAACGAAACATAACAAACAGAAAAATACTAAAAATAGCCCTCCCCCACCTAAACAAAATATATATAGATCTAATACAAATTTGTGTTAAATAAAAAAAATCACGAAGCAAAAAAGGAGAAGAGAAGAAGAAGGAAAAAAAGAAGAAGACGCGAAGAAGATCAAAAGAAGAAGAAGAAGAAGAAGGAGGAGGAGAAGAAGAAGAAAAAGAAGAAAAAGTAAAAGAAGAAGAAGAAGAATAGGTAAAAGAAGAAGAAGAAAAGAGAGAAATTTTTTTTGCCTCATTTTTTTTCTTCTTCAAAATAACGCGCGTTAAATTACGGCCTTCAGGATCATCGTGATGACGTCACATATACCGGAATGACGCCAACTAGTGTCTACCAATTTAGAGTGAAATCGCGGCCATTTTGTGTGAGAGGAATCCCGACGAATTGGCCGTAAATTCATCCCTTTTACGACTTAACGAGGAAAAAACGAGAGCGGTATACCTAGTTAAATAATTATAAAAATATCAATGATTCAACTGGTGGAATGAAAATAAGGATCCGGTGGAATCTGAGCTGGTTCAAGAAGTTATAATTTGTGAGTACCATTTCGTCTTTGATGTAGCATTGATCGCAGTATGCCTTACCATGACGCGAGTGTTTCGTAGCCGTGGTGTGTGGACGTGCGTTTACGGAGCACTCTGTGTGCAGGCTGTGTGATGATGTGCACAAGAAACAGGAGTGTTCACACAGAATGCGATGCCCGCTATCGATAGGTGCCCAATCGTGTTGTTAGCGTGGTTTGAGCTCACAGGTCATGTTCAAATAAATGGAGTGTGAACACATCCAGCAGATCTTGAACAGCTACAAAATGCTATTCAACATTCTTTCAACATGGATGATGGTAGATTGTTAAAAATGATGACCATTACCTTTAGTTATGTATTTTAAAATCCAGCAAATCCAACATTTAGTTTATAACAATCATCAGGCTAGTTTTATGTAATAAAGTGACAATTTGATTCAGTTTCATTCAATTTAAAAATTAAAGAAATTGGCATGCTTTTCGTCTTGGTTTTGGGAACAACATTCAATAATTTTGTGTAGAAACGATGGGGCTACCAAATTTCGCACACTTGTTATTCTTCTAAAATGTCACAATTATCCACGTGATCCTATTTTCTGCGAAAAAGTCTACATTATAATCTACTGATTATTAAAATCTATGTGGTGTAGATCTACCATAGACAGTCAACATGCACGCATGATGGGATGTCCAAAGTTTGCAGTCGACATTAACAAATAATTAGGAATATGGTATTTGATCCTTCATTTTTCATATTCTACACTAATTCATTTAAATCAATTAATACCAGATGAACGGTGAAATTGTAGACAAATGGTGCAACTATGAAATTATAAATCAACAAAAGAATTCTGCTATATAGGGTCTAAAGAACAGTTCCATATCTCAAAAAATCAGTAAGATTTCTAAAATCTGATATCAACGATGGAAAAAGGATTCAGGAACATGAAATTAACTTAACCTGGTGCCCAGATTTCCTTTAGAAAATATGAACTTTTCAACAAGAGTTTGAGAAGAGAAGATGTCTTCAAAACTGTAAATAAATTACAAATAGTGATACCAACTAATTGTATTTGTATGATATTTTGACTTTGGCAAATTTTGCAAGTACCTAATTACCTTTGGTGGTTAGTTTTTTTTTTTGTGGATCACTCGTAAACTCTCGTACGCGAATTAAGCGCTTGTTGTTGTCATTTTTTCAACATGCATGTAGCATATTTTGATCACGATATCGCCAGAATTATTTTTGATGGTAAATTTTCTAATCTCACCCATATGTACATTTTGTAGTCTACAAATTTTGCTATCCATTTGGTTGTACTCAGTAATTGATCTAAATAATTTTGTTGAAAAATGAGAATACATAGATTTTCTAGTTGCACCCATTTGGAGTCTACAAAGTTTGCTGTACGTCGATCCATTTGGTTGTAATCAGTAATTGATCTAAATAAATTTGTTTCAAATATGAGAAAACATAGATAGAGGTAAAAAAGGTATAAAATGCCAGAGGTAAACACATCACTGATGAATGGCCATGCAGCTGTCGTGTTGATTGACCTCTTCTAAATTAGTTTCTTGACATGACGTTTCTTTATACAGTTTTTTTTCTAGTCTGTACACTCCTTTCATTATAAGATAATTCTTTCTTCATATGAGTTTTGTATAAATTTCCTATCATCTGAATGTTTCAAAATCGACTGTCATATTTCGTAACTCTGTACTATGAAACTAAAGGATACAAGAGTTTGTCTGTGATTGATTGGAGGACTTGCGATCAATCTGGATCAATCGTAATAGATTATTTTTGTAATGTAATCAAATTTGATGCATAAATCTCTGTGAAGTTGTTACAAATTATTTTATTCAGTTGTAATACAAATAGTTGTAATTTGATAGTCAGAATGCAAATTGCATTTGAGCATTAAGATTTGTGCATTGAATTTTGATCACATTAAAAAAATGGCCTATTCTCTGTAAAACAGGGCCATGGGGCTCCTGTACATGTACACTTACTGTAGATCCTCAATGTTAAAAAAAAGTGTAAGTAATTACCTGCCCTTTGTGGAGAAGTTCAAGGGAGCCATCAGTGCCTAAATCATAGGAGGAACTTTTTTTTACTCGCACAACTTGTATATAAGCACTATGCACTAATCAATCATGACCACTATGAGAGACACCACACCACAATATCCTCGTTTAGTTGCTGAAAAAGCTTTTGACGAGTACCACCATAGACGTAGACGTAGTGAAAAAATTACTTTCGATCATTGAGGCTTGAGCAGTTTAATCCTGGAATCTACAATACATGTGTGAAATGTTAATGGAATGTAATAGGTACACTGTAAGTTGATTTGTCTAATTCTGGTTTTTATCTTTCATTTTTGATAGCCATAAAAATCAGACGAGAAGTAGAGAGATCTCCCTGCGATTCTCGGAAGGCAGAGCACATCTACAAAGGTTTGGAGGAATTGTAGCATGTCACGATGAGCATAAGCAGTGACGAAGTGAACTTTCTTGTCTACAGATATCTCCAGGAGTCAGGTAAAGGCTTGTTCAGAGACGTCGCATGACGTTTTAAAGCATACTACGCTTCATATTTCTGTATCTTATAGCATAGAGCTCAGTTGATAAGCTCTAGTCTTTTGTTTGAAATATTTGTCATTCATTAACGTGGCCGTTTTTTTTGTTTGTGGTTTGCCCTGCCATATCTGAACAAGGTACGTACGTGCTTCGTCCTGCGGTTGGCAGAAGGGCGTAAGCGCATATCGCCGTTCTGATAAATGCAAACATGCACTATTGCATATAAAGCAGAAGGACGTTATCATTGTAAGAATCCCCTTAACTTCATAAGTATTATGGTCGTTCCCAACTCAAGCTATGCTTTCCGGGTTTTCGCCTCCTTCCGTATCTGAATTATTTACTGTATAATCTATGTTGAAATAATTGTTACATATATCGTTTATATATACATTGTGTTTCATATTGTACTGTTGAGAAGGAAATAAATGTTAATAAATACAAAATACAAATACAGGTCAACTTCCTGGTATACAGATATCTCCAAGAATCAAACATGTACACTGTAGTACTTCATTCTGCAGCTGGCTAAAGGGCGTATAATAATAATAATATTTAATTTTTATATAGCGCTTAATACAAATGTCTCTAAGCGCTTTACAAATATATACTATTACCCCGGTCATTGGATTCAGTGCTTGCCCGCACACACTGTGTGCACAATCTCCACTCCCTGGGGAGCATTCCAGCCGGGCGTTACTTGACGCTCACAAGCTGTTTGACCAACAATGACGGTCGCATCCTACCGGGTACCCATTTAACACCTGGGTGGAGAGTAGCAAGTGCAGGTTAATATCTTGCCAAAGGGTATTAGTGCCGTGTCGGGATTCGAACCCTCGACCTTCGCATCTCCAGTCAAGCGCCTTAAACCACTCGACCACGACATTTTGCCATTTTGCCGTTCTGCTAATCAAGCTCTATTGCATTAAACACAGGTCTTTGGCGTTAAAATGCCTGTAAATTTCTCAGTTGATATTGAACTACTCCAACAAGGAAGTTACAATCCATATCTCTTTTGTATTAAAGGGATCCGGTAACTTTGTCTTAGATCCTTTAGAAATAATCCTTGATTTAGCTCATGCTGCAATCATAATTATAAACCTTTAGGTCAGTCAGGAACTCCATGGCTTTTACAAGCCGATCGCCTGTCTTATTATCAAGATATTAATGATTGGAATTACAAATTTTGAAGACCGTTCGCCGAAAGGTTTTCATAACACTACAGTCTATAGGGGAAAACGAGTATGGCAAAACCGGTCACTCAAAGATTTTTACTCTTTTGAGGCACTTCTTGACCATTTTGAAGCGCGATTTTTTTTAGGGCTTCAATATTACACCATATCACAGACACTGGTAACATTTAGGACCGTGTATCTCAGATTTAACATTGTTAAACGATCCCTTTAATTGACAAGGAGGGAAAGCCCTGTCTCATTTACAAAATGGTGAAACATGTACATAGAGCAGTCAACACTTGAGAAGCAAGTTATCGGAAATTTGCTTTGTGGCATGTGCGCGTGTGTTTAGAACCTGCCAGTGGCTTGACAGCTTTTCAGTCTAATAGATGAACCCAATCTTTATCTGTTAATATTTGCAAACTGTATATATTAATATGTTTAATGTCAAGTAATTACTTATTCATATACAATGCATGTTGATAAGACTAACCTCAATTAGCATTATGATATTTAGTAATATTTTACAGTACCCAAATATGTTTATGAACATACTACTACATACATGTGTTGTTGCCGTTGTATAACATGAATTTAAGTGATAAATCATCAATTCAATTCAAATCCAAACTTTCTTTTCAGGTTTTTCACACTCTGCATTCACATTTGGAATAGAGAGTCACATCAGCCAGTCCAACATCAACGGGGCTCTAGTCCCGCCGGCAGCGCTCATCTCCATCATACAGAAAGGCCTGCAATATGTAGAGGCAGAAGTCAGTATAAATGAGGTAAGAAGTTTCAATTCAATTCAAAAGACTTTATTTCCGTTAAAAAACATACAAATATATACATGTGATAAAGTACAGACAGTTTAAAATATACAAATCATGAGCATTGTGTTAAATTAATTTAAACAAACTGTGAAAATGAGTAGAAGGAAAAGGGAGCACCTGTAGGAAGCTTATGTTAGCTTGTTGATTCAGGCGTCCAAATGAATAAAATAACTACACAGATATAATAACATAATAATGAGTATTGCGCATGTATTTGTTCTACCCCGTCCTCCCTCCCCAGTTGTGACAGTAAAAGGGAAATCCAACCCAAATAGACAACTACTCTAAAAGAAAGCGGCAAAATCAGAGAAGCAAACTGATGAAAGAATTAATGAAATCCGACAAAATATAAAAAAGTTATCAATTTTTGAAAGTTGTAATCACTTTATTACGGGCACTTAAAATTGACTGAAGCGGTAATGTCAATGTGATGATGTAGTGCCGGATTACTTTTTCATCTGTTCCAACATATAAAATGACAAAAATTTTAATTTTTCACAAATTTAGGGTCTTTTCTTTTTAGAGGACCTAACCCAAATAGACAACTACGACAAAGAAAAGCAGCAAAATCAGAGAAGCAAACTGATGAAAGTTTAATTAGATCTGAAAAAATATAAAAAAGTTATCAATTTTTGAAAGTTGTAATCATTTTAGTATGGGCACTTAAAATTGGCTGAAGCGGTAATGTCAATGTGATGTAGTGCCGGATTACTTTTCCATCTGTTCCAACATATAAAATAACCAAAATTTAAATTTTTCACAGAGTCAGGGTCTTTTCTTTTTAGAGGACCTATTACAATATGCAACCTATAATATACTTTGAGTAGTGCTCCAAGGGAGAAGAAACAGAAATTAATGATAGAATACAAATTTCAAAGGATTTCAAGGTTTCTTTGGAGGAGGGGAAAAGCTAAATCGGTTCAGACTTGTAGTAACGTTAGACCGATAGTTCGATATCTACGAATCGTAGATGATAAGCTTTTGTTCGGACTAATAGTATTCTTCTTAGTATTCAGAAAGTTGGTCTTTGTTTAGATTTCCATATATCTAGTACAATTGCCATTTCTTCGAGAAAAAATTAGATTGCAGACGGGTCATAAAGTGTGCGATGGGCTTAAGTCTTTATGTGAGATGTTTATGAGTACTTTTAAACGTGACAATAAAGTCATGACATTTATATGATCTTAATGATGATGATGCTGATGATTATTATTATTAGAAGTAGTAGTAGTAGTAGTAGTAGTAGTAGTAGTAGTAGTAATAGTAGTAGTAGAGAAATAATATTACGGTAGTATTATAATTGTTATTATTATTATATTTCTTATTATGACTGTTCTTATTTTGATCTTCATCATTATGATCATTGTTCATTTTGGTGCTGGATGATGATAACTGTAAAGACTTACTGTTAGTTTTGAGAAATTATCCTAACATTTTTGTCTAAATTGCATTGAATATCACAGGATGGATCAGTCGTAGACAGCAGGGCATTAGATTCGCTGTCCCTCATCGACGCAGTCATGCCAGATGTGATCTCCACAAGAAAGTTGGAACTGAGGCAGGTAGCAGCAAACGGACAGAACAATTGTAAAGTAGAAGGAACAAATGGCGATGACCCCCCAGTTACGTTAATTCAGTGTGAGTATTGTCGTAGTTTATTTAGTGTAATGCATTGTGAGCGTCTTTAAAGTGGCGCCTGGCTGGAATGCTCTTTAGGGAGTGGAGAATGTGCATAGATTGTGTGTGCGGGAAAGCCTGAATCTGACGACCAGGGTAATAATATATCTGTAATGCAGTAATAGAGACATCATCGATGTATTAAGCGCTATAATTGGGAATATTATTATAAGACATTGTATAGCGTCTGTTGAGAGCCAGAGCGGCCTTAACGGTTTGTTACTTGGATGTTAACAACCCTCTGGTTCTCGGCAGACGATGCTCGCCCTGTCTCACTTTCACTCTTTGTCAAATATATGACAGTTTATCAGTGTTTTTACAAAACAGCAGTACCTGAACTGGATTCATACAGGCCTTGCAATATCCCTTCATATTGTCGCACTTCGAAAGTTGCATGAAAAGATCCTTAAAAAAACAGAGCTAACAACCCTTGGAAATGTTTTTAACATATTCAAGTGATCATCAATTAAAATTTGGGCCTAATATAACTATTTGAAGATGGCTGTGTGTTTGTGTTGTAGATATCATTCATGTATGAATGTACTTTTTGGGGGAAGGGGATGTAAAGGGGGGGGGGGGGGGTAGAGGGTGCATTGTGAATGTATGCTACCCAGTGATAAGGTATACTCTTGTTTGGGATAGCATGTTTGTAAGGTTGCTGATGAAAGACGTAACAAGATAGCATTGACATTAAAGTTGAGCTCTAAAAAGTTTTCACGTTTTAATTAGGGCTAAGGCAAAAATTTTAACTGATGCTTTAAACGACTATTAAAATGGCTGTTGTTTTTTCTTTTTCTTTCAGCAAACCACTCAGAAGCGATGGAAATCGATGGTGGCATAGAGATCCCTCCTAGTAAAGCAACCGTTCTTAGAGGTCATGAATCAGAAGTCTTCAGTTGTGCATGGAATCCATGCAGAGATCTTCTTGCATCAGGGTAAGAGCGTACTGACCAAATTGGCAACACCAATTTTCTTTTTCTGAATGGGCAAGTCCAAGGTATTATGTCATATGTTAATCATCATCATCATGCAGTGTACATAATCAGAGCATGGTTCTATATTGTTGAAATCATCATCATCGGTATACAGGAGTGAGATGTAATCCTTTTCAAACTTATGTTTACATTATTGTTATTGTTTATATTTTTATTACTCATCTCATTTTATTTCTTCTTCTCTTTTCTTCTCCTTTTTTTCTCATCATTTCTTCTTCTCCTTCCCCTCCTACTTTTTTTCCTTTTTTTTCTTTACTTCTTCTTTTCTTTTTGTTTTCTTCTCTTCTTTGTAACACCTTCTCCTCCCTGTTCCATTTCTTCTTCTTCTTCTTCTTCTTCTTCTTCTTCTTCTTCTTCTTCTTCTTGTTGTTTTTCTTCTTCTTCTTCTTCTTCTTCTTCTTCTTAACATCTTTTACTCCTTCTCCTTCTCCTTCTCCTTCTTTCTTCTTGTTCTCCTTCTTCTTGTTCTTCTTCTACTTCTTCTTCTTCTTCTTCTTTTTTTCTTCTCCTAATCCATCTCCTTCTTCTTCTCCTTTTTCTTCTTCTTCTTCTTCTTCTTAACATATTCTACTCCTCCTTCTCCTTCTTCTTCTACTTCTCCTCCTTCTCCTTCTTCCTTTCTTCTTCCATCCGTGTAGGTCTGGGGACTCGACTGCTAGGATATGGAACCTGAGTGAAGGTCAGAATTCATCACAACACCAGCTGGTTCTACGGCACTGCATCCGAGAAGGCGGGCAAGATGTCCCAAGTAACAAAGATGTCACCTCGTTGGACTGGAATGTAAGTTTAATAATAATAATAATATTCAGTTCTTGTATAGCGCATATCACATTTAAACTTCTCTATGCGCTTCCAAATTTGGAAATTGGAAATTTGGTGCTCTAGCATTTCAAGGAAATAATTCCTGCCAGGTACCCATTTACCTTACTTGGGTCAAGTGTGGCAAATGTAGATTAATGTCTTGCCAAAGGACATTAGTGCCGCGGTGGGACTTGAACCGCGGACCCTGTGATCTACAGTCCGGTGACATATCCAAGACACATAGCTGCCAACAATTCCTATTTTGGAGGAAGGATTCCTATTTTGGAGCCTTATCCATAGATTCCTGATTTTTGCTTGAAAGGTTGGCAGGTATGCATTCATATACCAAGGGTCCACGGTAGGTCCACTATAACTCTTTTTGGAAGGGTGTCTGTATTTAACGTTTTATAGTCCGTACATGTACGAATCCTAGGTAAAAACTATTTGTTTGGGGGGTCCAGACTTAGATTTTGGGAGCTCATGCATCCCGAGTGCCTGTTAATGTCAAGCCCTGCCTTTATATGGCACTGTAAACTGAACTTAATTTCGCGATTTTCGTGTGGGTTCTATTTTCGCGAATTTTGCAAATCACTTATTGATCATGAATTTCAAAACATGCTAAAATATTTTCAGCGAGTAATGTCGCATGTCGAAATCACTAAAGTAAACCCTGTCAGGTGTTGCACATGGCATTCATACACTATATCATGAGCTGTCAATGGGTCATACTGCACACTTTGAGACCACCCTGATCGTATTGTGGCATTACAATAGATTATTTTCATTTATTTCTCCCAAAATAATTTTTGTATTATGATGATCGAGATACTCAGTAATAAGTTCATAATCCACGGAAATCGAATGGTTATTATCAAAAAGTTTATTATTGGAAGAAGTTGTGCCTTTAATTTAAAAACTTGTAAAATTTGTCATTGAATCCTTGATCCGCAAAATGATCTTTATACTTGGAAAACAAAATGAATTTGTTTTAAACCGGAAGGCATATAGACTTACCATGAATGTGTGTAAAATATAGTCCCTAATTTGTTTAAAGTATATTATTTGGGAATATTGTCAGATGTAGGCATTTATTTATTTTGCATAAGATTTATAGCTGTAAGACTCGCCATCAATCAATATATATTTATATTTCATATTGGTTAAGCCTGAATCCGATGACCGGTGTAATAGTATATCTGTAAAGCACTTAGACACATCATTGTATCGATATATTGGGCACTATATAAAAACGGAATGTTATTATTATTATTTGAATGACTTATGAAATTTCAATTTCTTTGCCCCCTGCAGTGTGACGGTAGTTTATTAGCGACGGGCTCCTACGACGGCTATGCAAGAATCTGGTCTACGGAAGGTCGTTTGGTCAGCACGCTAGGTCAACACAAGGGTCCCATTTTTGCGCTGAAATGGAACAAAGAGGGCAACTACATTCTGAGCGCAGGGGTGGACAAGACCACCATCATCTGGGATGCCCAAACTGGAGAATGCAAGCAGCAGTTTCCTTTCCATGTTGGTAAGCATTTGTAACTGGTCATATGTCTTTTACCCTTTTCTTACAACATATCCACAGAGCTGCCAACCATTCCGTTTTTCCCGGAATTACTCTGTTTTTTCTTCATAAAATATGTTTTTTAAATAATTTTTAATAATTTTTTTTGTGTTTTGTTTTGTTTTATTGAAAAAAAAACATATTTTTACATACCGCACGTCAAACAACTGCCCTAAAATGTTCATTTGATCACATATTCAATAGAAAACTATGGTTAAAACATACTTGAAGAGAAAAATATTCTCAAAAAGAATGAAATGCCGATAATACGAAAATGACAACAACAAAATACCTACTTGTAAATAAACTATAGGTCCTAATATGGAAAGGAAAAAAAAAAAGCACAAAGAATGGACATTTCTGCATTGGAAGTTTGTCGCCCGTGGTTGTAAGTTTCGTTTTTAAGAATTCTTTTTATTAGTTGCTTAAAATTCCTTTTTTTTGCCATCATGGTTCCTTCTTTTGGTTGTTGAAGGTTGGCAGCTCTGTATCTAAATGCATTATGTCATGGTTTCACTGTGAATCAGCTGAACCAGTTTTACAATTCCATGGAGAAATTTATATTTGCAAATCAACTGCATAGAATTGTTTTATTGAAAATATTCATACATAACATTTGACATTTCTAGATCTTATATCGCACAGATAATGTAGAGCCTTTTTTGCATGCAGCTACTTTTGCTCTTCTATTCTTGCTATTCACTTGCAAATATAAATAAATAAATTAATGAAGTGGTTTCCCATATCGTGAGAACAAGACATCAGAAGCCTAAATGTTAATTTCTGATTGTGTTATAATAAAACAGGCCTTTATGATAATATCAAGCAACTGTCACAAGAA
The DNA here is from genome assembly GCF_000002235.5 of Strongylocentrotus purpuratus. Lineage (NCBI taxonomy): Eukaryota > Metazoa > Echinodermata > Echinoidea > Camarodonta > Strongylocentrotidae > Strongylocentrotus > Strongylocentrotus purpuratus. The sequence continues at coordinate 12,367,088 of NW_022145597.1, read as the reverse complement.
CAATACTTAATGACCTTTGACCTGGAGAATGTAGATATTAACATGTAGTATTGATATGTTTAGGTTATAATGCTTAGGTTATAATGCTTAATGGATTATTTTTCAGCTATGAAGCAGGCTTGATTCTAAGGAGAAAACTTGGAAGGGCTAAAATCTCATCCCTGAAAAAAAAAGAGATTTATTTGATTTCTGTTATTAAAGGTACTATGTCCCATTTGCAGGCCAAAAAAATGAAAAGGTTAAATTCCAACGGCTTTTGAAAGATAATACTTATTTAAAACTTCCCTAAAAAAGGTGGGGCTTGAAAATGTCTTCAAGTGGGAAAATAACGACTATTAGTTGTCAAACGGACTTAGGAGCTATAGAGCCAATAAGTAATAGTCTTGATTTTCAGACCATTGTACCGAATGGCATAAGCCTAAACATGTTTTATTTCTATCCCAATTTTTTTTTTTACCTTAACTGTGACAGCTCTATACTGTACCTTGAAAACATGTAACAACACCAAAAATTTTGAGACAACTTTTTAAATTTGTATGTTTGTTTAAGACAAGATTCTTTGATTTAATCTTGTATTTTATGTTGATGTTTTTTTTTAAATATTTACAGCACCGGCATTAGACGTTGACTGGCAAACCAACACAAGCTTTGCATCATGTTCCACAGACCAGAGTATACATGTGTGTAAACTCGGCAGTGATAAACCCATCAAAACATTCCAAGGACATTCAGTAAGTTTCATCGAAGATTGGGTATCAAAGAATTATATTGTAAACATGTATTGTGCATTTATTTTTTGTACCAAGCAAGAGGCAAGCATTAATGGGGTTGGATTGGCACGTGTGTGTGCTTGTAAAATGGCACCTGGCTGGAATATTCCCCATAGCCCCCAGGAAGGGGAGAGTGTGCATTATCTAATATGTGCAATAACAGTTCAATCCAATAATAATTACAAAGTAAAGGCACCAAAGCCTCTTAAAGGATGTGTTGGAGGGAAGAGTGGAAGGAACTAGACCTAGAGGGAGACCCAGAATCAACTGGGAAGAGAATGTCAAGAACTGAAGAGGACAAAAACTGCAAGAGTGCACCAGAATGGCAGAAGATAAAGTGAAATGGAGAGATGTTGCAGTCAACCTCTGAACCGGGAGAAGATACTTAGATAGATGGAGAAAGTGTCTAGAAACATAGTATTGAGTGCTAATGTGACAATCATTTATTATTATTATTATTACTTATCTTGGTTTTTTTTCTTGTTCAGAATGAAGTGAATGCTATCAAATGGGACCCGTCTGGTCAGATGCTCGCTTCCTGTTCAGATGATATGACACTCAAGGTATGTAGCTTTAAAAAGTATGCACAATATTTGAATATGTCAGTAAACTGGTTTATTTAGTAAAATGCATCAGATTCAAAGCCTACTTTTAAGCTTGGATCAAACTTAATATGAAGTGAAATGATACTCTTTATATTTCAGTATGACTAGTTTTAATTGTTAAGCTACAAAGAGACAAAAGCTTTGAAGAGATCTATAGCATCAAATTGATCATGTCCTATCAATATGTGTTTATCATTAATAAAATATATATTCCTGTAGATATGGTCCATGGAGCAAGATACGTGTGTACGTGGCTCACAGACACACATGAAAGAGAATAATACAGTCAAATTCATCTTGTTCCAACAATTTGTGATTATCACTTTAAAAAAATGATACTCTTGTAGATATGGTCGATAGATTAGTGTGTACATGGGTCACAGGCGCACAGGAAAGAGATTAATACGGTCAATTTGATCATGTTTTATCAATTTGTGTTTGTCACCTTTTTTTTATATTCCTATAGATATGGTCGATGAAGCAGGATACGTGTGTACATGATCTACAGGCGCATAGCAAAGAGATCTACACCATCAAATGGAGCCCAAAGAATCCCAATACACCTCTCATGTTAGCTAGGTAAGAAACGATTCATCTCATCAGCTTCCAACTTGGCCTAAATTCACAGAAGAGGTTTGAATGTAAAGAGCAATCCAACCCTTGTAATAAGTTATTTTGTATGAAAGCAGAAAAATAAGACACACAGAATTTCAAAATTTTTATTTTCAAGAGGCATTTCTTCTGCGATATTTTTCCAAACTAACAATAATGATAAAGAGAGAGGTAAAAATGACAACAAATAACACTTAGTACACTTTACATAGTACAACTATATCATAGCTTATGCATAATACATGATATTGAATTAAACTTGTGATAAATACAAATTGAAAAGGAATGTATGAAAAAGGGGGGGGGGGGGGTTAACTGTTCTAGGAAGAGATATGACAGGAAAGACTGAAAAAGCACACAAATTATTTTTCACCTTACTTGAGCTCGATCTGCTCTTTAAAGCAGCATCTAAACTATGAACTAAACTATGAACTATAATTTTGCTCTTAAAGTGAGGTGGGGGGGGGGATTTACCTCCCCCATGTTTCTAGGCTCAAGGATAACGATGTTGCACCACAAACTGTAAAGACTTTGTATTCTAGAGTCTCAAATCATCATATCTAGCCCTCTCTCGTTAAATGGAAGTGCTGGGGGAGTGCAGCATGCGACTGGGTTCGCCAGACCAGGGCCACATCATATAAAGAGTTGATGTTAATCCCAACTGATTTACGATTGATATCAATCACGGTCAAAATGTGGTGCTGGCGCATATTACTAGGTGTGTCCTGGAGGGACAGAGTTTTGAATGAAGAGGTGTTGCAGCGAGCTCAAAAAAGCGGGTGCTGATTCAAACGATTAGAGAGAGACAGAAGAAATGGCTTGGACACATAATGCGGCATGATGAGGGCTTGATGCTCAGAGTTATAGAAGGTCGTATTCATGGAAAGAAGAAGAGGGGAAGACCTCGTAAAGGCTTTCTAGATGATTTAATCACAGAATGTGGAGCAACAGGTTATGAAACGTTGAAGCGGATGGCTGAAGATCGAGGAACTTGGAGAGACACTTGATATAATTGACTGTAGTGTTATAAAAACCGTTGGGGAAAACGTTTTTTGAAATTTCAAATTCCAATCATAGACATCTTGATAATCAGACAGGGGATCGGCTTGTAAAACTCATGGGGTTCCTGACTGACCTAACAGTTTATAATTATCATTGCAGCATGAGCTAAATCCAGGATTTGTTTCAGAATCTGAGGCATTGTTACCGAGTCACTTTAATCTCATTTTCTTGATTCTACCTTTCCCGTTTGTCCCTCTACAGTGCATCGTTTGACTCGACAGTGAGGCTATGGGATGTAGAAAGGGGGATCTGTATCCATACACTGACCAAACACCAAGAGCCTGTCTACAGCGTAGCTTTCAGCCCCTCGGGCAAATACCTAGCCAGCGGCTCGTTTGACAAATGTGTACATATATGGTCAACACAGGTGAGTCCATAGTTTTGAGCCCATCTCTCTTTTTCGCATCTGGTTATGAATCTTAACTATTGTTAATAGTACTTATGCATAATCATGATTATGTAAATGTATGCGCTTGCGCTTTTAGATCGGTTGGTGAATTGGAGATTCAATAAACCACCCTCAGTCATGGGCAAATCTTGGCTGTTTTTCGATAATACTTTCGCTGTTTGGGTATCCGTTTATTGTGAGGTGCAAGAGGGTGAATATTATACAAATAACGCACGTCCCAGAGTGCAATAGCGGTGAATGCAGAATGCGCGAGGTTTCTTTAGATTGGTGCCGCTCTGTGCAACGAGCCGCTTGCGGCGAGTTGACAGTGCGAACCATCTGAAGAAACCGAGCGAACACTGCATTTACGTTTCGCACAACAGGGTCAAGTGCGTTATTTGTTTTATAAAATAGCGACACAAACAGCAACAAACAAAAGTTTAGATCTTAAGTATACGAGAGTTCGATCTAGATCTAGAGTTATGTTGGTTCTAGAAATAAAATGAGGGTCTAAGACCTTGCAGGCTTACCAAAAAGTCCACGGGATTCATTGTTTGATTAAAAATAAAATGCATAGGGTGTCTAGAGACGAGTCTACTTCAGACAGCTGAAATTCCTGGCTTCATTATGAAATCCAAAAGTCAAAACGGGTCTAAATCCAAGGCAAAAGTAAAACAAAAATTTGCTTTCTAATAATACCCTGTTCTAGCTAGAGCTAAGCTACGCGTACGCTGCGCTGGGGATCATGGTGGATATGGAGCGTACAATATTAGCTACGCGTAGCCTATAGCCTACAATGCACTCGAGGGAGCGTACTAGTACTACGCGTACGCGCGCGCACTGGATCTCCATGGTCACGTACGCGCCGTGCAATATAACTTTTTGTTGCGCTTTTTCTGCACTCATTTCTGCAAAATCGTGCTTGCATCAAAAATTTGTCAATGTCATGTGACGCATATTGACCAATCACGATGCTTAAAATACTAGAGCCATTTTATAATAAATAATGTAGAACCCTCTCGTAATAATCTGTAGGTTTTAAACTAAAGCCTAATATTTTTTGTGGGCCCCTTCCAGACGGAGAAAAAGCCAGATTGGCAGAGAAGCATTATGACATCAGACAATTAGCAAGGTTGTGTTAAATGATTCAAGTTACTGCCCTTTTGGTTCTGAGTTAAAGAAATGGAACTTGACAGTTAATGATTATGTGTTTGCAAGTGGATGATAGGTTGGTATATCAGTACCGTGCATATGCATATGCTATTGTTCATAGCTGTAGAGGAACAGGAGGAAGCTATGAAGTTTATTGGAATTAAGTAAATGATATGATTGTATTAATGTCAACTGGAATTAAATCAATGATATAGATGTATTCAAACACAGCTTTGTGATCTGTTAGTATAAGTGTAGCCTGCATATAATAATAATAATATTTGGTTCTTGTATAGCACATATCACATTATATAACGTCTCTATGCGCTTCCAAAGAGCTTGGGAAATTATTACCCTAGCTTTAGCTCCGGCAGCCGTAATCGGCGCACAGCGCATTTCAAGGAATAATCCTACCAGGTACCCATTCACCTCACCTGAATCGAGTGTGGCAAATGTAGATCAATATCTTGCCAAAGGACATTAGTGCCGTGGCAGGACTCGAACTGCGGACCTTGTGACCCACAGTCCAGTAACATATCCACTCAACCACGACACCTCTACTATTTTTCTTTCAGACCGGCAGTCTTGTTCATAGCTATAGAGGGACAGGAGGAATCTTTGAAGTCTGTTGGAATCATACGGGAGATAAAGTAGGAGCTAGTGCGTCAGATGGATCGGTGAGTGCTTGTCATGTCCTGTTTGAGTTGACCAGGGGTCCGTCCCAAATCGCTTACCTGTAATAATAATGATAATCAACACAATGGTGGCTTCTTCAACAGCATGCATGTCCATCATAGATGCTTCTGGCCTACCACCTGGTCATAACTGGCAGCCAAATATTGTAGCGCTGTGGCATATCAGATATCTATTTACACCTGAGTGGCAAGAGTGGATTGATTTCTTGCCTAAGGATATTTAGTGCCCGGCTGGATATTGAACCTTCACCCCTTTGATTGAAAGTCATGTGAATGAACCACTATACCACTCGTTCATAATTTAAAAAGGCATTTTAACAATGAAACCTTTGGAGTTGGATGTGAGAGTTAGGATGATAGACAGTAGTTTGTAAGTTTGCAATAGATTGGAGTACTCACAATTAGCCTGGATCCATTAATGTAGCTTTAGTTTTTGTAGTGGAGAGACAAAAACAGATCCCAAATCTAAGATCGTCTCAACTACGTACCTAAGAGCCATCCTCCAATACAGAGTTAAAGAGAAGGTTGAGTTCTAGGGAGAGATGAAAAATAATTTGTGAGCGTTATCATTGTTATTATGCAAGTGTGGAAGAACATCAGAGAAAAAAACATTCCCTGAAAAGCATGGCTCTTCAAATGCCTCCATATTCTAAATATGACAAGTATCAGCTTAAAAATGAGGCTGGACTTTTATGCCACATGTTTGTGTAGTCCCATATACATCTTTCTGTGTACAGTGTTTGTTACTTTACCAAGACTGGGCTCAATTTCTTATCATTTTGATGACTCCAGAACCTTGCAGTACACATCAATACTTACATGCTACACGATCAACTTATTTTGATCGATTCCATACCGTTTCTTTCACAATGCAATCGCGTGACAAGAACTCTACTTCATCTCTAACACCCTCCGGGCTCTCAGCGGACTAGTTGCCTTCAGCCAACCTTACCCACTTTGACAACTTCTCATTTCTTCATTCAAACATTTGCTACCATTTTGCACCAAGATATTACAACTGTCTGTCTCTTTTACCTTTCTTCTCTGCAGGTGTTTGTACTGGACTTAAGAAAATGAGAAGACGCCGTGTGGAATAGTCAGGAATTCCCTTTTCTACACTTGTACAGAGAGAAAGTGAGAGAGAGACACAGAGAGAGTGAAAGAGAGAGAGATAGAGAGAGAGAGAAAGAGAGAGAGAGAGAGAGAGTGAGAGATGTGACTTGTGTGTTTAGTGTAACACGCAAAAGAAAAAAAATGAGAGCGGGAGAAGGTAAGGACAGATGATGGACTCATGGACAACACGTTTGTAGATGGTAACGAAGAAGATGAGGATGATGATTCAAAACTCATGTTGTTTATTCGGGAAGAAGCAGCCCTTCATGGTGTTTACGATCTGTGAGGGCTGGCGCTGAACGGACACTAACGTGAGGTTTTCATAGGTTTTGACGATTGTTAGAGGTAATGTTTCAGGGCCAGATGGACGTTTGAGTGTGGCTAGGGATGACCAATGGCCTCTTTTTTAAGGATGATGATGCAAAACTCATGGTGTTCGTTCGGGGAGAAGCCCTTCATGGTGTTTACATACGGTGAGGGCTGACGCTGAAAGGACACTAACGTGAGGTTTTTTCATAGGTTTTGACGTTTGTTAGAGGTAATGTTTCAGGGCCAGATGAACGTTGAAGTGTGGCTAGGGATGACCGATGGCCTCTCTCTCTCTCTCTCTACCAAAGCTAGCTACCAAAGCTAGCTACCGCATCGTCTCTTAAGAACCAGGAGGATGTTGGTTCTTCGTAAAGCGATGTGAGTTAATCTCCTTCTGGCTCTTAATGAAGGATATGCAGTGTTGGTTGAGGGGCTTGTGACGAAATCGTGTACATACTTCCACACCAGGCTCCCAGCTAGTCCAGGTTTTAGGTTGAGCTATGTGCTGAGGCATGAGCCTCAGTAGAGGTGCTATGTCGGGGAGTGCTCAGGCCAGTAGATTCTGCGAGGAAGCAGGGGGCAATCTCCCTTTCCGATGTCAAAATAGGCCGCCAAAACACCGATTGGACACGTAGCAGGTCAGTGGCCAAAATTACCGAGAGCAATCGATATTGGGTAGAATGATCAATTTGTCACTGTTACCTTTAGGGAAAGTAAACAAATATTGTCATGTGTCCATTAGAAACATTTTCTTTAGAGACATTTTAGGGGCAAGCAAATGTTGTCCGTTTGGAGCCAGAAGGGTATTTACTCTTTGTAAAATGATTTGAGATAACGTCTTTTAGGCTCCTAACAGCCATTTGTGCTGTGACTGAGCTCGTAAATTCCCACCCTTAGACACTGTACCAAAGGCAATATTTTTTTGATAATTTAAACTGCAGCACACCAGACTGAGAAAACAGACACTCTTCATTGTTTTTTCAGAAATGGGCAAGTCCCGCATCCAGTGTCCAAATGGCCCTCTGCAGAGTCGGTTGGAAGAGTCATTATGTCTCGACAAGTATAGATTTACGGGATGTATTAATTGTAGTATAACGACGGGTTGTCCTCATTCGTATTACTGTTTAATCGTACGTGAAATGTTCTGTTCTGAAGTTCCATTGTTTCTGTACGCTTGCAAGAAATGTTCCTAAGACCCAGATTTTGTATTTTTTGTTTATGGAGTAAAAAGAGAAATATATGTGCCATATTTTCTCTGAAACAGCATTCACACACAGACGTTTGTTTCATCATGTTGCAAGTTATGTATTAGTTTTCATTGGTTTTATTTATGGAGTTCCAGTACATCTGTTTGTTTTTCAAGTCAGGATACCAAAATGAATATGATGGAACTTGGTGAGAGGCAAGCTTAACCCTTACTGTACTGGGGGGGGGGGGGCCTGGTAGGCCCCTTCCTTGACATTTTCGGAGATTGCGCCGCAACCGCTTGAAATTTTGAAATTTTTTCCCTCAAGTCTTACGCACGTTTTGATACCAATTTCGTCGCGATCAGATATACCTGTGAGGTGTTACATAACAATTAGTATGCGCATGTCATCAAAAAATATGCTATAATTGCATATATTCATGTACAAGCAGAAATGTGAATACAGGTTTAGATGTATTCCTTCCTAAGTGGGTGATATGAATTGATATCGAATTGCTTTTATATGTTTCTCAAAGTAACTTGATGTATTCCAGAACAAAAGAATACATGAGAAATAAAAACAATAGATATAATAAGAAATAAAAAAACAATAAAATACATAAGAAAATAAATATTTGAAAACCGCATCAAATTTGCATAAATTATCATTATTAATTACATCAAAATAAATATTTTGTGTTAGAAAAGAAGTTTCATACGAATAATGAGTTTCAACATTCAAAATGTGGAGTCTGACACGTTTTCTGTAAAATGCATAAGATTAGCATTTTGCATAATTAATTAGGCTATAACGACAAAAATTTGCATATTCAAAAAAAACTAATTACACCATCTTGTTCGTTACGTAAATATCTACAAACATTCAAATTTTTGTGTTCATCGGACATCCGACGGCTGAGATCATAGGGGGGGCCTCCTAGGCCCCCCCCCCCCCCCAGTCAGGAGGTGCTCAAAATAGCCCAGTACAGTAAGGGTTAAAGGGCAATCCAACCCTTGCTCTAACTTTAGGGGTATGGAAGCAGAAAAATAAGAGAAACAGAATGACGAAAGTTTGAAACAAATTAGGCCAATAATAAGGGAGGTATGGATGTTTGAAATGTGAGATCACTAAATCCATTTGAATCTCAAATTGGTAATTTGGTCAGTGGATTGTGACGTTGTCATGAGACTTTATAGATCCTCTAAAAAGAAAGACCCCTCCTGAATCATACATTCTGAGAAAAAAATGACACCTTAATCATTTTGTGTGTTGAAACAAATTGGAAAGTAGTCCGGCACTTTGTCACAATGTCATTACCGATTCAGCCAATAAGTAGTACCCATATGTATAGTGATTAGGGTACAACTTTAAACAATTCATAACTTTCGAATGTTTTGGTCCGATTTAATCCAAACTTTCACCAGTCTGCTTCTTTTAGAACAGTTCTCTGTTAAAGGTGGAATTTCCCTTTAAACTGTACATGCATTGCCAAAATTTGTTTTGCCTTTGTTGTATTAAAGGGGTTCTATGTTGCTGTACTGTATTTAGAATAACGAGCATCAAATATTACCTCTACAGAGCGAAAATGCTGCTTTAAAACTCGCTCAGTAAACATAAGACAAATTGTTGAGTTGCCAGGGAGAGGGCTAGAGACGATTAGTTGACAACGATTGTCTTCTGTAACCAGTTTTAATCTGAACTTTCCCTCAAAATTCAGTTATGGTCAGATCATATATTATGTAGTAGGCTTTTGGAGAGTCAAAAATGCCCAAATATTAGGAGGGGGCTGGGAGCTCGGGGGTGGGTGGGGGCAGGAGGGCAATCATGATCTAAGAGAGTGAGAGAGAGAGAGAGAGAGAGAGAAGGATATGTAGTATTAAACTCATCACATGCAGGACGATGTAGGTAGGTAGGCAGACAGACATTCAGGTTGGGTCAGGTTTAGTGTGTTGTCCGCGTGTGCCTTGTAGCGTGAGTTTGTTTTGTTGTTATACTTGATACAATCTGTGCACAATAATTGTTAAAAACACACGTATTATTATTCTCCTTCGTAAATGTAATGGAAATTTGTACAGAGTATGTCATCCCATCATCCTTTTTTTCTGTAATTATAGTTGAATAAAGAAACATTTGCATAAAAAGGATTTTCTGCAGTTCTTGAAGAGTACTCTGTGTGTTGTCCTCCTGCTCATATACAGTTTTGGTGGCGAAAAAAGAAAATGAAAAGAAACATTGTCTTATGTTGTTCTCCCTGTAACAAAAGATATATCAAGATACGATAATTGTTGTAAGGTACTAAAACCATTGCCTTTGATTGGCTAAGAGCAAATGTTTTATAGAATTTCAGCATTTTTTATTGATGAGGGGGGTGTTTTACAAAGACGAAGATTGACTTTAAAGCCCCACTACACTACTTACAGCTACTTGCGCCCTCTATATAGCAAACATGGCCTATTCGTTGACCTTTTTCTTATGTGAATTGAGAGCTGATTTGATGAGATAACCACCTGTCAGTGACCATGCAGGGAGGTCGAATGCCTCCTGGTAAAACTAGTACAGATAGGCTTTAAGTTGGACTTAACTATGGCAGGCCATTCATGCCACTGGTTTTTCTCACCATCTAGATCTTGAAAATATTTTTTGCTTCAATAATGAATTATAAAAAAATGTCTTTGTGAAACACTCGCAAGAAGTTATGAGAAACGGGCGTCCTGATCGCATAGAAATGAGTAGTGAAATTGGGAGATATTATATTTGATTAGAAGCATTTCTCTCAATCTCTGTCTTTGTTTCTCTCATTCCGACTCTCTTTTCTCTCTCTCTCTCTCTCTCTCTCTCTCTCTCTCTCTCTCTCTCCCTCTTTCCCCCCTCTCTCTCCCACCCTCCCCTCTCTCTATCTCTCTCTAAACCATTAGATATTATAAGGAGAATAGTTGCAGGGAAAAGAGATAATTAGAGATATATGAAAGGGAAATGAAGGGTGGGATAGGGTGAACGACACCTGCGTGAGGAACTAGGAGTGGACTTAGCTGTAAATAAACATTAATTGAAGTGGAAATCGCATACCTCTAGTTCAGAAGTAACCTTAATTTGAAGAGGATTTCCACCACGAAGCATGCAATCGTGAATCATCTTCTCCTCGCATTTTGTTACCCTAGCAACCGATCCCAGTTTCGTTTCCCGCCATTCCATTTTTCCCGCGTCTATTTTCTGACCGCGGTGCCTCGGAGTTTCACATCGGTGCGCACAGGCTCTTCCCGTAACTGTTTTATTTTTAAAATTCCAATAAAAAAGTTTTATCTCTTTCACGACCTGTTGCACCTCAAATCAAGTCGTTGCAGTACTAGTAATTGCCCTTTCCATGGTTTTTTTTGCTACTGCAACATGAATGAGAGGAAATGTATATCGAGGAGTAATTTGGGAGAGGAAAACAAGAAATTTCTCGATTTCCGCTCGATAAGGAAAGTTGAACGTTAGCAAGGACGTTTGACTTCTAAACAAGTATAATTTATTCTTTCAAATACATATGAATACAGGACAGTGTCTTGTAATGGTTTTAAATGGGGCATGTAAAAAAAAGATAAAAACTAGCTGGTGACAATTATATAAAGGAGAAAGGATAGGAAATGAAAAGAAAAGTAGGAAAAGTAGAAAGGAGAAAAAAATGATATAAAAGTCAATAAAGTTGAAGAGAAAAATATAAACTTGTTATACAAAGCCATCAACCTCACTTCTATTGTTAAAGAACTGATCACACATATGGAGAGAGTGAGGGAGAAAGAGAGAGAAGGAGAGAGAAAAAAGGAGAAAGAGAAAGAGAGAGAGAGAGTGAGCGTATACGTGGCAGTGATGCTAACAATAATAAAATAATGAAAATTCACACAAATTATGACAATATTAGATTAGAAAAGAAGTATTCAAAGCAATTAAAAAAAAGGAATAAAAATTACAAAGGAAAATTAAAAGAAGACGAAATGTAATAGGAAAGGACTCGGAGAAGACGAATAATGATTACTGTGAAAGAAACAAATGCGAAAAATTTAGAAGGAAACGGACAATAACGATCGAAATGAAAACAGCAAATAAGAAATACTATTTTAGAATTTACAAAATGTTCCCAAAATAAGCACATTTAGTGCTTGGTTCAACTTGGCTGAGTACGTGGTGCCTTGCTGACAAATTGCCGGATGATAATGAAAACAAATGCTCTAAATAAAAATTAACGAGATTATTTGGTTAAGTGAGCAAATATAAATAGTTTATGTTTCATAATAATTGTTTTCAAGTCAATAGTAGGGGAAAGAAAAAAATCAGAATGTCTTTAAATTGTCTCTCTTAATTGGCCACACTTCTTTTTTTTCGTTTTATCACTCTATTTTTATGATAAAAAGCAATATATCTGAAATGTATATACACAGACATAGGTTATGTCTAAAGCGAAACATTTACACATATGCATGGAAAATCAATTGGGTCAAAACCCTTTATTCAACATGTTGCCAATTTAAAGATTCTAAAGACTTTGATTGTTATTCTCCTCTTGAATCAGACACCCTGTCGATGCAGTATACACAATGTTTTTTTTTTTCTTTGAGCCCAATTTATTTTAGGACTCTGAGTAATTTTGATTGACGCCAATCACAAAATGTAGGTAATTCTCAAAGCCTTCTAAATAATAATTAATCCGGCTATGTCTTTCAGTGTAGCAAAGATAACAATTAACGGGCCTCTTCTGGTTCATTGACGTGCGTTTGACGTCTTAATTATAATTGATTTTAATTACTGGTAACCGTAACTATCCTATTTCATAACAAGATAACAGTAATTATTCCAGCAAATTAGGCAATTCCTCTGTTCTCTGAAGCATTTAGATTGTACATGTATTTTATACCACAATATTGGTATGCGGACACGAAAATGAGGTATAGTTTGTGCTATGAAAATAAAACATTAATTCGGTTTTTAATATCGGCTACTGTTTGGGTGTTTTTGGACGAATTAAAAGAAATACCTTAAAGAAATAGTGGAGGCCTTAAAGAAATATACCTATATTATGGAAAGATCTAGAGAAGTCTAACGTTGCAGATTTAATATTGTCTAGTAATTTGTTCATCAAAATATTTCGACTTCAAATGTGATTAAAACAATATTACTGGGTCAGGGTTACTGCATCAGCAGGCTTGTAAAAACTGCCCTTCCTTCGGGCCCTGCAATTAGTATTACCCACAGCAAATGTCAGATTAAAATTAACACCTGGATGGAGAGTGGCAAATGTTAATTAGTGTCTTGTCAAAGGACGTTAGTGTCGGGCTTGGATTTGAACCCTCATCCCTTGGATTGAGAGTCAAGTGAATGAAACACTATGGCCCGAATTCACAAAGGAGGTTTGTCGACAAACCTTGGTTTTCGTACGTCATATGACGCGTTTTACGCGTTTTTTTACAAACCTGGTTTGTAAAGAACAAAAGGAGGTTTGGCGAAACAAAAGGAGGTTTGACCTCAAACCTTGGTCTGAGCTCAAACCTTGCTTTGTGAATTCGGGCCTCTATGGATGCGCTCGTGTTTTCCTTTTTCCGAAGGTTGAATTTTTCCGAAAAACGATACATGTCATTTTCGGAAGTATGAATTTTTGGAATATCAAACCTTCGGAATAACGAACCTGTAGAATTATGAATCTTCGGAAAGTCGACATAATATAACCAACCACTATATAGATACAGCGACTCCTCCACAGATGGAAATAACATTTGTTTAAGACTATAGGGTAAGATTTTCTGGAATATGGTGACTTGGCGGGAGTAAGGAAGGTGATGGAAGGATATTTTAATGCGCTATTTATGGAATTAAAGATGATGATGATGATGATGACGATGATGATGATGACGATGGTGGTGATGATGATTATGATGATGATGGTGATGATGGGGATGATGATGATGATGATGGTGATGATGGGGATGATGATGATGATGATGATGATGGTGATGATGGTGATGATGGTGATGATGGTGATGATGATGATGATGATGATGATATGATGATGGTGATGATGGGGATGATGATGATGATGATGGTGATGATGGTGATGATGATGATGATGATAGTGATGATGATGATGGTGATGAATTTTTGTTCAAAGTTTGCAAATCCTAAATAGGCATAATCTGGATGATTGATCAATTTCTACTTTCATGTTTGACCTGTTTAAAAACAATTATAATTTTGATAGATTATCGTCACATTATACGGCATAGCTCAGCTAGAACAGCGTAGAACAGTGCAGAAAATACACAAAGCCCCTTCAACATTACTCTTCTAGAATCGCACCTGATTATAACCAGGAATTAGAAATGGGGGAAGCAACTTAGAAGGAGAAGGAAGGGAGGGGAAACTGGATGTTAGTTTTCTAAATAATAAAAATACCTGTTGACGGGTTGATGCAAAGGTTAAATGTCGTTTTTCAGAACGTTCGTTGTTTTTTTTACCGATCGAAGGTACATAATTTTGAAAATGAAATAGGGATCGTTGTTCCGAAGATTCGTATTTCCGAAAACGATACAGGGTTCTAGTTCTTTTTTTTTTTCCTTCTCGGAATTATGAACCTTCGGAATTGCGAACCCTTTTTCAATTTTGGATTAACGAACCTTTGGAGTAAGGCCACAAAATATTCGGAACCATATTTCGTTTTCGGAAGTATTAACCTGCGTGCTGGTATGGGACTTGGTGTGTCGGAGGTACATTAAACCTCGGAATTCTTCAACTTCAGAAAGCGAGTATTAAAGCCCATGTGTACTTATAGTTTGGCCAGGAGGGATTAGACCTCCCTGCAAGGTCACTGACAGATGCATATCTCATCAAATCAGCTCTCAATTAACATACGAAAGAGGGGACCATTAGAGACCAACGGTCACCACTTAGGTATTGTTTACTATATAGAGGGCGCAAGTAAGTAGTGCAGTGGGGCTTTAAACTTCCATAATCCCACCTGCCGATATAATAGAAACAGGTTCCCGAAGATAAAGATGACGATGATACAGGATGTGGTATCCCCTCAAAGAGTGACACAGAGTCGGAAGGAAACTTGAGGTAGAGGCAGGCACCTGTGAACTTTTATAATTATTAATTACGGTGTATAAAAGTCTTCTAAAACTACCGAATTCTGAAATAAATAGAACGGAAGATGGAAACAAAAAAACCACAGAGTGCATCATACCCACACGGTTTATCCTATCATATCCCAATATAGAGGGTACTAATAAATAGCAGAGGTAGAGAAAATAGACTTGGAAGAAGGAGAGAGATGGAAAGGGAGAGAGAGAGAGAGAGAGAGAGAGAGAGAGATGGGATGAGATATGTTATGGGAACAATAAAAAGAAAAAGAGAGAAGAGAGGATTTGAAGAGAAAGATACATCAGAGGAAGTGTGTGTGTGTGTGCGCGCATGACATTGTGTGTGTAGAGAGAGAGAGAGAGAGGGGGGGGGGGTAAGAACGGGAGAGGATGAGAGCAAAATTAACGACAGGGGTGGAGATGGGTAGAAAGATGGATGGAAAAAGAGAAAGAGAGAAATGAGAAAGAGAGAGAGAGAGAGAGAGAGAGAACAAAACAGAGAGGGAAATGGGAGTGTGCGTGTGGGTGGGTATGTGTGAGTGTGTGATAGAGGGGGTATACAGATTATTCAGAGAGATAGAGCGAGAGAGGAAGAAAGAGAGAGAGAGAAAGAAAGAGAAAGAGAGAGAGAGAGAGAGAGAAAGAAAGATAGAGGGATGGGGGGGGGGGGGCAAGCGAGAGGAGAAGAAGAGTGTGTGTGTGGATGGGTATGTGTGAGTGTGTCTGTGAGAGAGGGAGTAGACAGAATAGACATAGATGTAGAGAGGGAGGGAAGGAGAGAAAAGGAGAGAGAGAGAGAGAGTTGAGATATATTTAACAATAAAAAGGAAATGACAGAGGAGAGGATCTAAGGAGAAAGATATATTTAGAGATAAAGTGAGTGAATGTGTAAAATGTGTTTGTGTTTGTATGAGAGGGAGAGAGGGGAAAAAGAAAGAAAGGTAGAAAGAGGGAAAGAAAGAAAGAGATAGAGAGAGGGGTATAAGAACGGGAGAGAATGACATGGGTGAAGAGGGATGGAAAGCTGGATGGAAGAGAGAGAGAGAGAGAGAGAGAGAGAGAGAGAGAAGAAAAAAAGAGAGAAAGATATAGAGAAAGTCATCCAATGATTTATTAGTCACCATTCTCTTGGTGACTGGTCTATTACCTGCATGATAGAGAAAGCATCAAAGGACCCGTAGCAGCCGACACAGTCTACCGGGCGCCAGGGTTATTACGACCCGATACTTCCCGCGCTAAATGACGGCCCGGGTATTCAGAGAAAAAATAGCCCCCAAATGACAGAGACGTTCGATATAGAGGAAACATCAATGGAAAATGAAACTGTAATACCCTAAACGCACTCTTTAGTGGGTAATTACAGGGAAATTAATGAAAATTGATTTAAAGAGAACCACTTCCCGTTCCCTCTTTTTTTTCTCACTCACACAGGACTCCAAATTGTGTATGATCGAATCTCTTTGATTTAAGAGAGGAACATCGCCATCAACGTCTTGATAGTAAAAATGCAACCAACTGTTTTCTCCAGGCAACCTGGCCTTTGCAATAAAGGGGTGTCGGTTTCTTGTCGGGACGGGGGAGGAGGGGGGGGGGGGTGCGATAAAGCGTGGCGACAAATCGCGGAGGTGACTGTGTGGGTAAATCAACCCCTCCCCCTGAATTTGTTTGTATTTATTTAGTGGTCTAGAAAATGTATTCTAGTGACTTCCTTTATAAATCATATTCATTAGTTAAAGTGAAGGAGTAAAGCGGGCGAGTGAAAATTTTAGAGCTCATTAGCTCAGATAGGTAAATTAAAGTTTAATCTAAAAACAATATGTAATCTCTTTCTCTCACTTGGATTAGAAAGCGTTAAGTTAGTTGATACAAATCACAAGGTTGGATTTTTATCAAACACGAACAACAACCTGTTAAGTGATTGTTTAGATTATGTATACATTTTTTGTTGGGGAGGGGGGGGGGGGATGGGGTGCCCGTGAGTAATTTTTCAGGCAGAGGTATTCCCCGACCCCCCCCCAAGTCTCTTGAATCACTTATGCTACTTTACATGTACCATTTTGTTTCCTCTATATTCCAAATATTGTACAATTTACATTTTCCATCTCTTGTCAACACATATTGAAATATTTTCCCATTGTATATAGGTTACATTTTGTTACATTGAGGTCATGAGAGAGGTCAGCGACCGGGCGAGAAGATTTTTTTTTTTTTTTTTTTTTTTCAATCGCGAAAGTATATGCACTTTAAATCCTACTAGTAACCATATTTCACTCATGGCAACACACACACACACACACACACAAAAAAAAATCCATGGGGGGGGGGGGGTTGTCTCCGCCCCCTCCCCCGATACACGCCACTCTGCTCACTCTGCTCATCATTCTGTACATTAACGTTAACAAAATGAGGAACCCCGTCCAGCAGAAACACGGTTCTTTTGGAATGTCAGGTGCCCCCCCCCCCCCACCATCAAGACAAAATGGCCTTCCCGCGTTGACAGGGGCAACCGTTCCAAACAAACAACCTTGATTGGGATTGATATAGGGTACATGCTGTCACCCTCGTTCCGTGGAAGTCTCCTGTTCGACTATCTGATGGTGTCGGTCTTGATGTTCAGAGTATGTTGAATGATGCGGCATTTATAAGAGAGGAAATAGCGAGGCATTCGTTGCCAAGTTGGGGTGGAAAAATATAAAGGCGGGTTTAGATCACTAAGACTAGATTACCTATTGACCTATCTGTAAATATTTGCGAGAGTTATAGGTGATGTAACACTTTAGTTAAAGAAATAAAAATCGATGGCAACCCCCTTTCCCCCCCCCCCCCCCCTCCAGGAGAGTGAGTGAGGAAGAATGGGATGGGAGGGGGGAGAAAGAAACAGAGAGAGAGATAGAGAGAGAGAAAGAGAAAGAGAGAGAGAGAGAGAGAGAGAGAGAGAGCGCGCGCTTTGCCTTAGTTTCGAACTCAGGACCTCACCGGTTACGAGATCACTGCTCTCTACCACTGAGCCATCGCGCCTCCTCTAAGAAATAAAATAAAAATAGGCTCATTTACATCTGACTTTTCTTATATCTAGCTTTATATTAAGAAGAAGTGATCACATTCAAGTCAGGTCCTCTTGGCCATGAAACAGCGAAAATTTGTCTCCATAAAAAAATATGTAGGTCTATACCTCCATACCTCGATGTAAATCTGTACCTCCTCCCCCTCCCGATCACCGCCCCCTTCATCTATCTTCAACAATCTAATTTCGTGAACTTTTCACCCCCACAAGTCAGCTATATGCGGACAGCCGTGTCTGAGGACCCCTTCGTTCAGACCAGCGAGAATCGCATTGCTTTACACTAAGAAATATTTAGTCGTCGACTACATCGTATAACGAAATGTCGTAAACGAATGTTTCAGCATCGTAACGAACTTGAACTGGATAAAGCAAGATTCCACTTCTAACGTGAACGTCGGATGGTGAAAGCCTTACAGGTTTATTATATCGAGTGCGCACTGACGTTTAACAAGCTAACATCTCCGATGACTACTAAACATAAGTGATGTCCACTGATATATTTAAAAACATACCCCCTTTTTCGCTATACGATAATTCTTTATAATTATGATGTTTCTATATGAACTTCGTACAAGATCCTTTTATTCTGGACGAGCAAATTTTTACTTGCGTGTGTATGAATATTAAGTCCGATGATTCTTTTGAATATAACATTTCTTATACGAGTTTCGTATACATTTTTTATGGTGTGAACGGGGTGGGGTGAGCGGGGAGACCTAATATGATCTGAAGTCCAAGGTGAACACACCCGACGTGTGAATCACCATGCTATGACGTCCATACTGCAGTCACTTGTGGTGATAAGATTAAGGGCAGTTCGTCCAAATCGGGGCTGAATGAGTATTGATATATTATGATGCACAGTCGTGCGTATGAACATTGAGCTAGAGTGTACCACTTTATCACGGGCAAAATTATTTAAAAACAAAACAATTGTCAGACGGGGAGTCAAACAAGAGAAAAGGGGAGAGAGGGGATACAGAGAGAGAGAGAGAGAGAGAGAGAGAGAGAGGGGGGAGGGGAGGGGGGCACCGAAATATTTGAAAATTGCGAAAGTCCGTACGGAATCTCGGTATCTTGAATCTGATCTAGAATATTAACTTCCCCTCATATCTCTTTGATGCAAATAAATAAATCAAAGTCAATAAGGTCAAACAGTTACTTCAATACCGGGAGATCCACAAAATTTCTTATCATTTCCGTCATCATCTTTGGGCGAACTCGAGGGAGTATGATAACGATCTCGATGATGCGCCCGACGACGAGGGAGCCTGGATATGCACGTTGTCATTGTCTCTCTGACTTTTTATCATTCTTTCATACCCCCTATAGTGTCCGCTTAGATGCAAAAGGCGTTATCAAACTATCTAGGCCCTATATAATTTATATGAGTCAACGACCTTCTGGCTCTCGAAGGACGGTGAGGGCGTCACGCAGACTATGTGCCTTGAAGGGAAGGACGACGTGAAGACACGTCGCAAGCATTAATGTCAATAAAGTGGTGGAACATGACGAAAAGAAGAAATAAGAGGGACGTGGTAAGATGGGTTGAGATAAAAGCACAGTCTCCCGTGCGCAGATGCATTCGAGGGCGGGGGGGGGGGGGGAGATGCCGTGCTTATTAATTACAGGAAAAAGGGGGGAAAGCACCATCGCTGTAACAAAAAATAGTATAAAAACAGGAATAAAACAAAACAAATTAGACGACAAAGAAGGAACCGAAACTAAACGACAAAAGCAATGGGCGCGCCCTTTTGGGACTTATTATGGGGCCCGTAGAATTCTAGCAGGAAAAGGGTTATTTATTTTTCTTCTTTCTTTTTCCGCTCCTTCCTACTCAGTTCGAAGAAAGAAACGAAAAAAAAAACATGACGATAATAATCCACAGAAGGCATCCGATTTGTAATGAATGCATCAACTGGAAAAATTATACATACAGTAGTATGTTAAAAATGTTTAACAGAAGTCGTCCGAGGACAACCAAGCCTAACCCCACCTCTCCTTTCCTTCCCCCTTCTCCCGTCAACCGCCATGAACCTGAAGTGCTTGTGGTTATTGCCACATTAATGTTTGCCATCACATGAACATGAATCATTCCCCTACAGAATTCCACGCTCCTTAAAAATCCATAATCTGAGAATATGATCTGATTGATTTATAGTTTAGAAGTTATGTTTCCCGCTATGCAAGTACACCTACGGAAAGCACTCGTTAACTTTTTTTTTTTTTTACCGAACTGAGGTTCATGATAACGAAGGTTTGTGATTCCGAACGAAAACTTACATACCAGGGGGTTTATAATTCCGAGAATGAAATCAGGTTCATGAATCCGAAGGTTTGTTGAGTTATTCCGAAGGTTCGTTTATCCGAAGGTTCATAATTCCGAAAGTGTTATAGGGATCATTATTCCAAAGGTGCGTAATTCCGAAAATGAAATCGGGTTCATCTTTCCGAACATTATTTTGTTGCGTTATTCCGAAGGATCGTTTATCCGAAGCTACATAATTCCGAAAGTGTAATGATTAATTATTCCGAAGTTTCGTAATTTCGAAAAAGAAATAAGTTTCGTAATTATACAGAAGGTGCGTAATTCTGGAATGAAATAGAGATCGGTTAATATATACCAAAGCTTGTTATGTCGAAAAATGACACAGGGTTTCGTGTCATTTTCAGAATTATGAACCTTCGAAATTATGAACCCTATTTCATTTTCGGAAATGATGGAATTATGAAACTTCGAATAAACAATTCAAAATTGCGATTAGTCGGATTAACAAACCTTCAGAATGATTAAGCTTAGGAATTATGAACCATCGGAAAAACGACGTGTTTCCCATTTACTGGTCTAGCATGGGGCTGTTCTCAAGGCCGATACATGGTTATAATCAGCATCAACCATCTAATCGCGGTTAGTCGTTTTCCGAAGGTTCGTAATTCCGAAGTTGAAAAAAAAATATTCCGAACATGCCGAAGATTCGTTTTTACCCGTTGGTTCCTTTTCCAGAAGGTTCTTACTTCCGACATTGATGGGTTTCTCTCGAATGTTTAGAGAATGGAATAATGGTTAAAATATTTGTTTGAGGTAAACGTATCACAGAAAATATTCTCTAGAAGAGATCAAAGACTCCTGAGAAGAAAAGTTGAACTAAACCGTTCGGGGCCATTAATTCTCAATTTAATCAATAAAATGTCGCTGGAGCACTTTACTATTTTATTTTCGGCGCCAAAAGGTATAAGCACCTGGATGTGGAAACGTAAACTTGGAGAAGGAAAGGCGCAGATCCGTCACCACACTTTATTAAGTTGGCTACTGGTCATGCTAAGAATGTTATGGACAGAAAGAGTTCCTAATAATGAGATATTTGCCATGGCAGGAACAAGACGAAATTTTCTGAATAATATAAGAGGTCGACAGCTGAGCTTCTTCGGTCATGTTATTTGAAATAATGGTTTGGCAAATGTTGCACTGACTGGAAGAGTCGAGGGGAAGAGGAGTAGGGGTATAGAAGGAGGATTCTGTGGATGAGTAGCTTAAGGAGTGAGATTTCTGAAAGTGGAATCGATCTCTGGGAGAATGCATTACTTCATAGAATATGGGACAGAGAGTTGTGGCATTCCATGGTCGCCAACGTCTCAGGACATGACACGTAAAGAAGAAGTCTGGTCATGAAATCGTGTTGTGAAAATAAGGTGTCTAGAAGTTATGTAGAGATGATGAATATTCAGTACACATTCAAATTTTTAGCAGCGTGATGTTTTTTAATCATCAAAATTGTTTTATAAAACGACAAAAATAAATTTCAAATTCGGTGAAATCACAAAGAGAGGAAAGCACTGCACACAGAGATGGGTATATATGGAACTACGCACATAATTTTCATGTGGTATCAAAATATAAGTCATACACTACATGCAAATCTTGTTGCAAATGAGGGTATTTTAAGACCAAAACATTTCAAATGACATTGCTACTACATATTGTTCCACATAGGATTAGGAATATTTAAGAATAGATAGCTCACAAATTAGTTTTCTTTAACAAAAAAAAAGAGTTTAGTAGGCCTCATGGTCGTGCGCTTATGTTGTGAAAAACTGTCTGGAAGTGATGAGAAAGGTTGATTATGTACTGTATGAGAATTCGTGTAATAGTACGAGGCTTTGAAATCATCAAATTGATATGAAATTGACTCAATCCTGCTGATGGTCACATGCACTGCACACAGAAGTAGGCATATAGGACTACACACACGCACACACACAAATGGCAAGAAATTTCTTCCGAACCTTTCAGTTATTTCTCGCCATAATTTTTTTTTTTAAAATGAATATTTAACTAAAATCATCTTGCTCTTTAAGACCTACTAGAATTCAAACATTATCTTTTAAAAAAAGTCAAAGTCCTTTTTCTTTCACTTAATTTTTGTTATCACCTGGTCTTAAACGCTCCACACCTTTATCCTTTCCCGTTTCTTAATTTACGTTTCCTGATTCCCCGTGATGAAACTCAATCTCAAACCTGCATGGCACCTACATTCAGAATGGAACAAGTGATGAATGATGGATAATGTGTGTGTGTATGTGTGTGTGTGTGTGTGTGGGGGGGGGGGTACATTGCGAGAACATTTTCCGAGGGGCTGATCGGTGGGGGGGGGGGGGGCGTCACCGGGTACGCATTTTTTGTATTTGTTTGCTTATTCATGTTATTAGATATTTTTGGTGTATAAGTCAACCCACCTAGAGTAAGATGACCTTTCTTTTCCCGTTGTTTTAGGGACTTTTATTGGGGGGGGGGGGGGGAGGGGCGGACGGGTGAGTTGGACCCCTCTTTAAACAAATCCTCGAGACGCCCCTGTATTCCCAAAAGGAAGTTGTCAATGATTATATCAGATGGGTGGTGGGGAGAAACTTTAAACCATTTAGTGAGATTTATTGCACATAATTATGGTGAAGATTAAATTAAAGAGGGGAAGAAAAAAAATCAGAGACAAGAGTTTTTGTCGCATGATAGTTCATAATGCTTCCGAAGCAACTTTAGAGAGTAAATTAATGAGGAACATAGTCAGGTTTTAAAATTCATATGGCTAGGTTGGAAATTTAGATCGGGAAATATGGTTGCAAAAACTCTCAATCCAAGGGTGGAGGGTTCAAATCCCAGCCCGTTACTAATGTCCTGTGTTAGAAAATTAAACCATGTTCGTCACTTAGTACTGGGGCGGCTACCATGAGTAAATATCAATGGATACTATTTAATCAGGGTAGCCGCCTCAGTACGAAACTTCAAAAACAACGAGCCCTATATCATTTTCGGAATAATGAGCCTTCGAAAAAACGAACCCTCCGAATAATGAACATTGGGAGTAATAGGCCTACAACAAAATAATGCTCGAAAAGTTATGAACCCCTAGAAATTTGTGTATCAGAATGATG
Source organism: Strongylocentrotus purpuratus (assembly GCF_000002235.5). Classification (NCBI taxonomy): domain Eukaryota; kingdom Metazoa; phylum Echinodermata; class Echinoidea; order Camarodonta; family Strongylocentrotidae; genus Strongylocentrotus; species Strongylocentrotus purpuratus. Next base: position 12,343,595 of record NW_022145597.1, on the reverse strand, counting down.
ATCCTCTCCAAAAATGAACATCCGGCCGAAAAAACGAGTGCCGCCCCCACTTTCGACGTACAGTGTCGAACGCCACATACTCACAACAGGCAATAATAATCAGTTTGAAGAGAAGTTTGAGTTCTGAAGAAGAAGAAAAGGTGGAAGTAATTTGCGAGATTCTCGTTCTTTGTTTGTAATTTCGGAAGAATAAAGTAGATAATGTTATTTGAAAATGATCGCTCTTTATAAAATGTCCCCATATTTTGAAGTATGACAAGAAATAGCTGAAAAGTTCTGACTAAACATTTTATGAGGAATGCGTGTTTGTAGTCCCATATACCCATTTTTGTGTCAAAACTGAGTCAATTTTTCTCTTGATCATTCTAAAAGTTCACAGTACACATAAATTCTTATGTATAACCTAATCAACATAATTGTTTCCGGAAAGTTTCTTTCACAATTTAATCACATCCACCAAATGAATACTCAAATGTATCATTTAACTGAATTAGAAAATTTGTCCATGGGCTAATGACCCATATCTGGTCTTAATTGGCTCTATGACTACTCTATCAGTACCTGCATTTAAAAAAGCCGGGGGATCCAATCTTAAAGTTTGGCTAAAACTATCCATTTTGATGCAACACCGGTTTTTCGTTAGTCTAGACTGGCACATAAAAACCTAAACGGAAATTGACTTGATTGAAAATAACCCTTCATTACAAAATCATTAAAAAAAATGTTCATCAAGATATCGGAAATCATCAAAAACACATTTTTTATGAGTGATTCAGTACCATTTTTGGATCGTTTCTGTAGAGGCGATGAGGTTTAGATAAAGACCACAAATAATTGTAAAATGAAAATGATGAGTATTTGGTGATGTGGTTTTGTGCATTGAGTCACATTATATTTTAATACGATTGGATTAAGTTATATCAACACCGGGGTTTACTCGTTTTTCCGAAGGTTCATAATTCTGAAGGTTAGACTTTCCGAAGGCTCGTTACTCCGAAGGTTTATAATCACGGAGGTTCATAGTCCCGAACAAAAACATTTCCCGTACCAAATGGGTTCTTCATTCCGAAAAAGAAAAGGAATTATTCCGAACATTTGATGCATTACTTCCGGGGCTCGTTATACCGGCGGTTCGTATTTCCGAAAATAAAATGAAATCAAAATTACGAAAATGAAAAAAAAAAGTTCATCATTCCGAAGATGACAAAGGGTTTATAATTCCGAAAATATATTTTTTTAAAGGGTTCATCATTCTCAAAATAAAATAGGGTTCATCTAAAGTATACGAACGTTCGAAATTTCAAGATCTATGCAGGGTTCTAAGTCAGGTTTCTAAGTCAGGTTTCGGAATAACAAACCAGAATTATGAACCTCCGGAAAAACGAAATGCAGGGGCCTAACCATTATAGCAGGACTGGACTAAATTAAATTCGTAGTCACTGTCGTTTCTGGCTTGATACTAATTTGAATCACGTCTCCTTACCGGGGAACGATATGGGGACTAGAAAGGGGACATTTAAACTCATATCGTTCAAACAAAGTTGACTGTCAATGTCTTGCAAACATGCATAATTATGCCACTTTGTAATGTTAATGGAAGGCGATCGACATTTTGAGTAAAATGTAAACGCTTAAATGAAGAAAAACAAAATCCAGAAATGAAAAACACAAATTGAAAACAGGGAGAGAAACAATTAAAGCAATTTGTTTTAAGAGGGTTGAATTTAACAAATTCTGCTTCAGTTAAAGGATACATTAATAAAGAATTTGTTTTTACTATTATACTATACCATTTTTTCTATTATCACTCCTCAGCATCATTATTGTCATATATTATTTTCTCTTTAATATCATTCCCATTAATATATCAAAATACTGCAGGCTAATATGAGATTGCAAAGAATTAGAACACATAATTTTCTAAAAAATCTGCGTTCCCTTGATTGTCGTTCAGTTCAGTCTAGCATGCAAACCCCGGTCATGATTAAAATTGAAAGCCCATGATTTACAGGGGCTTGCTATTTTGTATGTTAAGTAATAGACTCTGGATTGCCGACGTTACATCCCGGTAATTACACTCGATATATCCCGGTAATCGACGTTTAGCAACTTCTGTCTACTATCTACCCTCGTGTTGCTCTTTCCTCGTGGGAAAAGATAACTATTAATACCCGTGTAATCGTTCTGTTCTGTCCCTTACACTCAAAACTGATTTATGTCAGACTGTTTGAAAATCCAGCGATGTTTATCAGCCAGCGTCAAGGATAATTCGGGGTTCGATGCTCAGTTTAAAGAGTCAGACGAAACGTATAAAACACGAATATGGACAATCTGATGTGATAATATAAAAACTCTCACCCCCTCAATAACCTTACGAACCTTTGCCGCGTTGTCGTTTTTTAGTTTACCTAGTTCAGGGGCTAGAAAACCCACACCTAATCAGGGGCTGGCCATGGGGAGTTTGGGGAGTCGCCCCCCCCCCCCCCCCCCCCCCCCCCGTCAACGCGGAAAAGTAAAATGGAAATTGAGACGAGTTGTGTAATAGAGATGAGCAATTTTCGCAATGTAACCAAATTGATATGCCTTTGCAAATTGCATAAACTCGTTGTTAGGTGAGACATGTCATTATCCTACCTAGCGGCAATCAATGTTTGCAATTTGTATTATGACTATTGAGAAACATTTATTGGTAACAGGTGAATGAAATAATTCGTATAGAGGCATTTAATTAAGTATAGGCCTACATTGGTTGTATTTCGGGGGAAAAAAAAGCTAATTGATATCTCCACTGCCGTCCCACACCTCCGATGAATGTTAACATAAGGAGGTAGGTGACAGCCTTGGGTCAAACCAAAAAAGGGTTAGGAAACAATTTGATATCTCTAATTCAACATTGTCAAAACTCTCAAGTGCCGTCCACCCCATGTCATGCAGGTTTTATGTATCGTTGCTTTTCATTTCATGGCCTTTAAAGATATTGACCGGTAGTGGTAACATTGTGGTTCAATGGTTTTGGGTGCAAAATATCCATTCAATATTGTTAAAATATTGCCTTCAGAGGTTTAGATGGCCATACTTTAACCTAAATTCTCAAAAAAGCAGAAATATATGCCCAAATGTTCAATATTGAAGTGCATTCGCGATATCTATCCAGGCTGGATGGATATGATAATTTACCAAATAGGCCGGTTCCCGGTAAAATTTGTATCATCACGTATTAGTCAAAACAAATTCTTTCACATGATTGGTACAAATAAGAGCTTCCATTTCATTTTTTTGAGAGGGGGTGTTTCCAAAACTGGTCTATACCTTTAACGTCGTGGGTAAACCCGAAAGCTTTGGAAAGAATGATCTCATAACTTTGAAAAGATTATAGTTCCATATTTCCCAGGGCAGGCTTCCCTTTGGCGGAAGTGACGCTGGAAATCTAATAAGACATTCAGCTTTGCGGCTCGGAACACCTTGACCTTGCGACCTTTCCCGTGAACTACTCGTTCAACCAATCAGCGAACAGAATAGATCGAAAGCGGTGAAACACCTCGGCGGTGACTTTATAACGCGGGGTTGCGCATGTGCAGACTTTGTCATGACAGACAACATACGACCTGCCTCAATTTTGTTACATTTCTTCCTCGAAATTATGTTTCGGCATGCGTTATCGAATAGACTTTGAAAGAAATTCGCTGGCGCACAAATAAAATCTTCCTGATTATTTCATTATCTTATGAGCTCCAAATAATATGAATAAAGCGGAGATAACTATGTCTGAAGTCATGTACAATGTTGTGTGAACGAAGGGAATGCTGGCTGAGCAACCCCTCCTTTGAACGTAATATCACCACCCTTTCCTGGGGGACGGAGGGAAGGAGGGGGGGGGGGGGTCGAATTATTCCCGAGCCTTTTGGATTTTCACAGTAACATCTTTATGGTGCTTACATTGTAACAGCTTTACTGTCTAAGGGTTACACCTCTCAAGGAAGTAAATTAGAGAAGAAAAAACCCTAAAATAATCTTTATTCCTCTGATTGCAATTTTTCATATAATTTATGTTGACGATAAAGTTGAGTACTGGTCTGTCATGGAAACATTTGAGAAACATTGATTAAGTAGTACATAGGAATTGATGTATAATTTCGGAATGATAAATGTAAAGAAATCTTGCCAACAAACCATAATTATGCACTGCACACCAAAATGGGTATATGGGACAACACGAAATACACTGTCATATTATGTGGAATAAAAAAAAAGGACCACAGTTTTCAGCTATTCGCATTCTATTTCCAATTTAAGGGCATTCGAAGATCAGCCATTTTACATTTCTGCTATGATTTTCTTCCAAAGTGATATTTGAAAAAAAAAGACAAAACTCACCTGTCTATTTTCAACCTTTTCTTTAAAGCCCGGATGCACTTGTTTGGCCAGGAGGGATTACACCTCCCTGCAAGGTCACTAACAGGTGGTTATTTCATCAAATCAGCTCTCAATTAACATAAGAAAAGGGGATCATGGGGGGACCAACGGGCAGCGATTATGAATTGTTTGCTATAAAGAGGGCGCAAGTACATGTATCTACAAGTGGTACAGTAGGGCTTTAATCGATCTTAAGAAATGGGAAAAGGAGGAAGGGTGAGGAGGAATCACATAATTGACATTCATGACATGTTGCCGGAAGTCAGCTATGATGGATGCTCCAGTTTTTATGATCGGTGATCAATCTAATGTTTAAACATTTCTTTGTCTCTCCAGAAATTGATTCCTGATCGTAGAATGTCATCGAAGGAAGCCATCGTTTTCTTGCTCAGGGGCGTTTTGGGCCATCGGAGGGGGGGGGGGGGGGCGGGGTGGACTCGAAAGATTCTAACCCAATATTCTTTTTCCGCTTCTTCTTCTTCTTCTTCTTCTTCTTCTTCTTCTTCTTCTTCTTCTTCTTCTTCTTCTTCTTATTATTATTATTATTATTACTATCATTACATATTTCCCCTGTTTTGTTGCTTGCTTGTCATCGATTTGGGGGTGTAAGTCAACAACTAAAAACTGTGATTATTTTTTACACCTTTCTTGAAGCTCGTTTAAACGTTTTCGTTTTTTTGTGGGAGGGGGTGTCGGGCGAGTTTTGGGGACTTGGACCCCCTTTTTTCATAATCATAGAATCGCCCAATTGCATGTTCCGGAGATGCTTATTTTGACTAGACAGTAGACGTTACACTTCAGTAGAACAGCTGACATTTCGGGGGTGATGATGGTTCCAAAAATTCATGGGGCCTCAGTGGCGGGGGACTAAGGAAATATTACCTTAAATTGAGTAAAAAATTGTGACATTTAGTCCAAGTACCTAAGAAATTGAATTTGCCTTGCCCATTGAATGAGTGGAATCGGTCACAGATGTTTTGGACTTGTGCACGGATTATGGCTTTCTGCTTGGCTATTGATACAAATATTAAAAGAAAATGTAATTGGCAGAATTCGGCTACGCAAAAACATGGTATTTATTGTGATCTTGCGAAAAATGAAAGAATGAAAATAGTATTGTATGTAATAGTCAACATGGACCCTGGTAAATAACACCCAAAACAAATCCAGAATATATGAAAATAAAAAATAAAAATTGTTCATTATAAGACACTCATCTTATATAGAGAGGTACATAAAACAGAATACTTACACACAAAATATAATAATAATTTCAATGTTTAAGTTTTTAATCTTATAATACGTAGTAACCTATGGGACACAGGAAGACTTGCCCATATTTTGAGAGAAACGTGCATCCAGTACTACAGTTTTTATAACGAGTACTTCATCATCATTGTAATGCAATCTCTGTGACCTTCTAGAGTGTTAAGGTGTCCACCATGGAAATGAAATAAAGATTTTACATCAGAAAGACATTGAATCTCAGGGGTGTTAGAAACACCCTAACAGGGTTTAATCAGATACTTGCAACGAAAGATATCATACTCATATGAAGGGTTGGTCTGTCTGGATTTCATGGTCATTTTTTTCTTCTTCAACTTCATGATTATTTTGTTCTTTCTATATAGGAGGTCCTAGAAGTTCAAATTTTAGTGAAGGACATCCTTATCAATTTTTTCCTTCATTTTTAATGCTTGTCATGCTTGTGGCATTTATTTTGTATGCATTAAAAAAAATCGAAAAGATTCCGATTTGTGAAGGATGACAGTCAATATTATCGATGAGGTGGAATCTATTTCTTATCAATATCCCCATTATTTCATGGGTTTCCTTCATAGGACCCTTATACCTTCTCATGCTTGAGAGATAAGGGTTCGAACCCCGGCCGCGTCATACCGAAAGACGTTAAAAGACGGGAGTTGCCTCTACCTTGTTTGGCGTTCAACAATAAGGAATAGAGCAACGTCGATCTGGCGCTGCTCAGTGGCTGCCGGGCTCACGATCAATTGGGCAAAAAGATTTTCCATTTTCGGTTTAACTTAATAAGATTTGGAGTGGACTTTAAAAGATTATTATTATTAAAAGAATTGTTATTATATTGTTCGTTTTCTCGCAGACTACTTGAAGTATCAATGCTTCTGCTCATGTGTCAGATATTATCAGGTCAAAGTCGACAATCAATAACCCAGTCATTTTGAGTATCAATATGAACGTATAGAAATTAAATGTTTTAGTAAATGCAAAACAAAGAGCTAATATAATTATTTTGTTAATGCTCTTTCTCTTACCAGGAAATAATCTGGTTTTGATAACCTGGATTTTATATAGCGCTTAAAACGAAATACCGTCTCTATATTAAGCGACTTACAGATATCATTACTCCGGTCATCGGATTCATTCACACACAATGTACACCATCTCCACTCCCTGAGAAGTGTTCCTACCGTATGGTCATCGTGATGGCATAAGAAAATTACTAACATAATAATAATAATAGCTAGTTCTTATATAGCGCTTTTCAGGACCGAAGGCCCTCTCAAAGCGCTTTATATTACCCCGGTCATCGGATTCAGGCTTACCCGCACACAGTGTATTCACATTCTCCACTCCCTGGGGTGCATTCCAGCGAGTGCATCATTTTTACAAGCGCACACTTGCTAATCTAAGCACATAAGCTTTCGCATCCTACCGGGTACCCATTTAACACCTGGGTGGAGAGTGGCAAATGTAGATCAATAAAGGTTTCGTTATCCTACCAGTTCCCTATTTCTCTCCCGGGTATGGAGTGTGGCAAATGTATATTAATGCATTATCAATTTAGTGTCGTGTCGGGGATCGAACCCATGACTTTTCCATTCAAGTCAAGTGCTCACACCACTCGACTACAACAACTCTTAAATAAAGTAATGCTCACAAGACAAAGTATGCACTTTTTGTGTTCCTGGCTGAGTGACAAAAGTGAGACGAAATTGTTTTAAAAAGCGCTTAGTTCGAAAGGTGAGGTAGCTAGATCTCCACCTTTTTTTGGACTGGCTCCAATGACGTCATAATGCAGACAGCTTTTTAAAAATCTCAGGTATGTAATGGGTGATTTCATGGCAGTCTTGGATCATAGCCGGTGCCAGACAATGCTGTCAAAATTCGTGAAATGACACATCACAAATTAAAGAAAATAATCGTTTTTGTTTTGTTTCGTTGATTTGAGGGGAAGGAATTAAACATCAAATCATGTACACTATAGGTTCTAGCATATTCCATGTCTACACTATATTTCAAAACCTCGCGCATGCCATGCGCAGATAATTACCGATTACTCTGGCAATGGGACAAAAGTATCATTGCAGAGGTGATCTCGGGGTTACTATCTTCCCGTGTTGAAAGGACGGAAGACAACTCCCTAGATCACCGAGGCGATGATAGTTTGTCCATCAGGCATCAGCCAGAGTAAAGGAGGTGATCATTTGCTTTATATCCTACATCGACAATGTCTATTAAATCTCTCTCTCTCTCTCTCTCCCTACCCCTTCTATCCTCTCTCTCTCTCTCTCTCTCTCTCTCTCTCCCTTCCTCTCTTCATATCTCTCTCTCTTTACTCATTACAATGGGGCATGGGTGTAAGTTCCACACCCATGGCGCTACACAGTTAAAATTTTAGTGAACATGTTGTTTAAAAGTTTAAACAACTTTGGATTAACGGGTGACCTGATCTAAGAGTTGTTTAAAATGTTAAGCAACTCGAGTTGTTTAAAGTTTAAACACTTAGTTGATCAACATTTTGAACAACTTGTTTAAAATCACAATTTAAACAACCGGTGTTGTTTAAAGACGGTTGTTTAAAACGGAGCTGTTGTTCAGTGGGGGTTGTTTACACCAACTGGGTTGTTGAAAGAAAGTTGTTTAAAACGGAGCTGTTGTTCAGTGGGGCTTGTTTACACCAACTGGGTTGTTTAAAGAAAGTTGTTTAAAAAGGAGCTGTTGTTATTAAATAATAATAATACTATTGGATTCTTATATAGCGCACGTACCGACCTTGCAAGGTCCTCAAGGCGCTCCAACATTACCAGGCTATGCTAGGCTGCCAAAGGACATTAGTACCGCGGCGGGACTCGAACCGTGGACCTTGTGATCGACAGTCCGGCGACGTTTCCACTCATCCACGATACCTCTACAGCTTGGTCGGCCATGATGTGAAACAAAGCTTTTAGCCAACGCGCACGTTACTGGCACGTGACACATGCCGTCATATGTAAACAACACTGTCTAAAAGCTCTCGTGTAGTAAATATAGCAGTCATTAAATTTTAAACAGCGAATGTTTAACAAAATTACTTTCGTTTCGAGCAACATTGTTTACAATTTGTTCAACTGTTGTTTAAGATAGTGTACAACTGTAAGTGAACATCACTTTTTTAAGCAGCGTTTTTACTGTGTACAGCTCTGGCCAAAAAAAACACCACATAACATAATAGAATATATCGAAATTTAATGTCGAGTAAAATTACGTAATTTCTAAATTGATGATTTCTCTAGAACACTTTAGGGGAGTCTCGTATTTGCCTCGCGCAACGGAAATGTTTCATGCTCAGCCAGATGATAGATCTTCTGCATCTTCATCTAAAATCTAACAAAAAATAACAGAAAGTGAGACGAAATCTTCATCGTCCACCATTCGGGAGACTGTAATCTCGATCAGTTTTTTCGCGATGCGGTTTTAGGTTTCATGTTTTTTGGCATCCGTAGGACGGCAACGACATTTGGGGAATTCGTTACAGAATGTAGGTTATCATAATGTTTTAATGAGACAATGAAAGATGAATTGGTCTAGACGTAATAGAATCGAGCCAAACTGGGGATTAAACCGCCCAAACTGGCGTCATCATACACCTACGGATTGCAGGAACGGGGGAGAAAGTAGCCAAAAGTGGAGAGGAACAAAAGGGGATCTGTCAAATAGCCTTAAAGGCCCACTGCACTACTTGTAGCTACTTGCGCCCTCTATATAACAAACAATGCCTAATCGGTGACCATTGGTCCCCCATGATCCTCTTTTTCTTATGTTAACTGACAGCTGAGTTGATGAGATAGCCACCTGTCCAGTGACCTTGCAGGGCGCTCTAATCCCTCCTGTAAAGTATGGCAGATAAGCTTTAAATTGAGAAATTCCTTTAGAATTGTCCTTATTTTAAAACAAAATCGATATTTAGTAGGCCGTGTTTATTTTTATTTGCTCCATTATAGCAAAGATAAATTGAACTTGAAATGTAATGTCCAATAATAAGGCAAAGGTATATACAATAACAATAAAATCCTCCCCCGCCCCCCTCCCGCACATGGTGCAACCATGGTGCAACCGCATGCCTACTGTATATAATAACAATCATAAAGGGAACCGGAAAATAGCATGGTATATATCCATGATTCTACCCAGTCTTCAGTCAGAAACGTCATTCTGCACTCACTACCAATCATCTCAAATAATCATTGAATCTCAACACCATAAGAAAAAGATAAAGCCCTTTTTTTGTTTCTTTTTTGGACTAGATTTAAATCACGTCCTCCGACCATCATCACTAAGACCATGACATTATATCCTGGAAGATATCTTGGTATCCGATCTTAATCATATTCTTTCACCGAGGTATCATCATCTCCGGCAATATACCTCAGTCGCATCGCAAACCCGACTCCAGACCGACCCCAAACTGACCGATTCTTGGCCACAAGGGTTAAGTATTCTCTTTGATCGGTCTGTCGTCGTTCTGGTGTCGGTCTCGTTGATGTGACTGGGGTATGAGACCATGACATTGCATCAATGCTGGAAAATTGAGAAGAAGGAGACGATTATTATACGATTACACGATGTTATACATTTTGTATAAGAGAGAATAGAACAGAATGGACTATTAACTCATATCAAACCAAACGAACGAACAAACGGACAACAAAGCAAACAAACAAAAAAGCAGGTTAATAAACAAACGAGAGAAAAAAACAGAAAAAAATAAGACTCACCCCTCGACAAAAACAAATACAGAAAAAAGAAGCAAAACAACAACAATATGCATACACACACGTACAAACACACAACCAGGATTGAATGATTAAAACAAATCAAGAACCAGATATATTTGGCGGCGTGTGTACTGTAATTGTGTATTACATAACTCTTACTTATTGGGAGCAGCTTCCACGGAAGGGCAGGAAAATCAATAAGCAGCATGGTCAGGAACAGTTTGCATCGATAATTAGAATGAATAGTAATTAAAAAGAATCTTTTGAGTTAATGTACCACAATCAACGAATGTCATTGCATAAATAGGAAAAGACAAAGCTTTGGAAAAAGTTGGGAAAAGGGGGACAAGACTGGGAGGGAAGTGGGTGACGACAACAAGAGATAGGGGTTCTAGGCTATTTTTGTAATATTATTTACTTGATTTAAGTTACGCCATCGGTGTTCTGAACTAGATCATATAAATTTAGATTTTGTTGTCGAAAGATAGGCAGAAAACATAATTAGTAGTGACATTATTAATGACCCATATGCATTAAAACAAATTTAATTGGATTATATACTATCCCAGTGATTTATGGAGCGCAAAGTGTCGACTTGCGCGGTTCGCATTATGCGGTCATTTCAAGAGGCCTACTCCTGATTAAACTAATGTCTTTAAAACTGAATTTCGTTTTCAAATAAGTAGGATCTTCGCCTTTTCCCCTTTTATTTACCTATTTAAGTGGTTCATAATTATGATTACAAATTTGACTAAAGTGCTGTTCCAAATCACATAAAATGAAGAGCACTCCACACATAGATGAGTATGTGGGACTACGCACAAAATACAAAGGGTATGAATGAGCAGGAAAGTTTGGTCGAAACTGTAAAAGCTACTTCTCTACATAATTTCCAGGGGACATTTCTACAATGATACTCTATATTGATGACCCCCTACCCTCAAAGACAGGAAATAAATAAATAATAATAATAATAATAGGCATTTCCATAGCGCCGTCTATCAGGATAATTCTATTCCGAGGCGCATTTATTATTACCCCGGCTTTAGCCTAGCAGCCGTTTAATCAGCGCTCTAACATTTTAAGGAATTAATTCCTGCCAGGTACCCATTTAAATCACCTGGGTTGATAATAATACATAAATAAATAAATAAAGGTCACAAATGATTTGTCATCAGTACTAAAAGTCAACTTTTCTAGGGTAAACTAAACCCTGGACAAGAGCCGTCGTGACACCAGGTTCGCACCTAGACCAGGAGAGCCGGGGGCCGGGCCTGGCCAGTTAGATCAAAGAACTACTTCCTTTAATATCCTCAAGTCGTTGATTGTTGAGGTTCTACCAAAGGTACTGTGAATTCGGACAGGACGGTGGTTGTTTGTAGGAGGTCCACAGGGCACGTATCCCATGCTCAATCTAATCGTGAAAAAAGGAGAAAGAGAGGTCTGACAGGAGGAGATAGATGTACAGATATAGAGAGGGGGAGAGGGAGGGAGGGAGAGAGAGAGAGAGAGAGAGAGAGAGAGAGAGAGAGAGAGATCCATAGTGGTATCAGGAGGCGCTATGGTTAATTGCTAGAGCAGTAGTCTCGTATTAAACCGGAAGGTCCTGGGTTCGAAACCAAGTCGATGCACTAGTGCTCTGTGGTAATTATTTATTAATCATCAATTACGAAATTAAGAAATCCATCCGAGAGAACTTAAAGCCGTCGATCCACTGGTTGCTTAGAGATAAGCATGCATTTGCTTTCTCAGTAGTCAGGTAAAATTAATCACTAACAAATGTAATAGAAAGAAAAAAGATTCTTTACCATTACAGTTTATCTGTAATACTTTATAGGATGGATTAGAGCACCCTGCAAGGTCACTGGACAGGTGGTTATCTCATCAACTCAGCTCTCAATTAACGTATTAGAAAAAGAGGATCATGAGGGACCAATCGTCACCGATTAGGCACTGTTTTCTATATAGAGGGAGCAAGTAGCTACAAGTAGGACAGCGTGGCTTTAAGAGTGGTGTAAAAACCCAGTCACATCAACGAGACCGACAGCAAACCAAACAGAAAATTACATTACACTGAATGGTCAAGATTTAATCGTAGTGGAGTCGGTTGGTCGGTGTGTCCAATTAATAACAAAGACACCCATGGCCTTTCCAAATGAAGTAAGAGATTTTAACGAGAAGAAATACTAACATCATTTAAACACATTAGCCTTAGTCTCGTGCACCCAAATGTATTCTGAGATCATCAATTACAAAAAGACAATGTTCTGTCGTATGAGTAAATCCATTGTTTATATCTTGGAGAGAAATTAGTGTACCTGTGTTGAAAACGCGCAAGTGGTATTAGTAATTATTAAAAATGACAGCCTGGGTGACCTATTTTTATTTGGTTTGTAATGCAATTTGAGCGATTATTTACAGCGCTGAGTAATTTGACGATTGTAATCGCCAATATATTTAGAGTTTCGAGTTTCTTTTATGTTTTCATTTTTTTGTTGGGTTCCTGTTCTTGTTATGATATGTTTTTTCTTGGCTCCTAATGTTCTTTAATGTTCCCTTCCTTCCTTCTCCCCCTATTACATTTTGTTGCATATTCTTTTAAAGGTTTTTTAAATATTTGTGTTACGTTTTTAAATCTCAAGTTTTAATCTCGATTGTTATCTTTTATAATTAAATCTAGCCTTACATTTTCCTCTTGATTTTAAGGCTATATAAATCTTACTACCCGTTGGGGCCTAAAGCTCCCAAGCGTAGCTTTTACCACAGGCCCCTCAAATATTTCTTCTTTTATTACAGTCTTTTCAAAACACTGCATACGTGACAACTTGATACGAAGCAGTCATCTATTTATTCTTTGTATACACGTACTACTCTGTTGAAATAAATCATGAATAAATAAATAAATAAATGAATAAATTCTTAACAATATAATTCGTGTTCGTTTGTTCCCTTCATTTTGTGAAAAAAATATTGTTCGATGTGAAAATATGAAACGATTTACTAGAAATTCAAACATAGAGCTCTTTTCCTGTTCTTTTTAAAATTTATTTACGGGGACATGAGAATTCTTCCCCCTTTGACGATTTACCCTGACGTAACCGTCTCTATACTGTTCATCTTTGGTTTTCATCCTTCCATCTTTTTACACCCATCGAATCTTTCTTCTTCTTTAAAAAAAAAAAAAAAAAAAAAAACTCTCCATCTTCGTTTTCCTCCCACACAAAGTTTACCTCTTTGTCTCATATACCGCAGCGGAAACCCTAAATAAAAACCACATTACTCATACTCTAACCAGATGATTAAATCATAGGTATTTCAAAATCTCTTGTAATAGTTATCGATTTGGAATAGATATAGAAACAATTTAGGAGGGAAAAGGGGGGAAGAACGAGACACAGAGGAAGGAAGAGAATGATTGAGAAAGAGATACAGACAAAGACAGAGAGTGAGGTGGAGAGAGATAGAGAGAGTGGGAGAGAGAGAGAGAGAGAGAAATAAATATATATAATTATGTAATTATATATATATAGAGAGAAAGAGAGAGAGAGAGAGAGGGAGAAAGAGAGAGAGAGAGAGAGAGAGAGGGGGGGGGGGGGAGAGAGATAGAGAGAGAGGGGGGGGGGGCATAAATGAGAAATGGAAACTGGGACAGAGAGAAACAAAGGGATACAGAGATGGGAGCGAAAGAGGAAGGGAGAAAAGGAGACTGAGAAAGAGATAAATAAAGAGACAGACAGATGGGAGAGGGTGAGAGAGAGAGAGGTTGTGTGAGAGAGAGAGAGAGAGAGAGAGAGAGAAAGAGACAGAAATAAGATGGAGAGTTAAATAGATAGAGACAGACAGACAGGCAGACGGACAGACAAACAGAAGGCGGGAGGGGGGGGGGTGCCATGTGGTGCGTCTCTTAAGTTATTCAATCAGGAAATACAACGTTACACTTGAATTTTGGAAGATTTCATGATTCATGCCCCCATCACCGTCTCTTCCAACTCCGTGGAAATTTGCTTTGTCCAACTTTGACATGCTCACCTAATTATGAATCATTGGCGGGAATTCCTAGTCTGTAAGAATAAATTAGATCGACTGGTAGCTGAATATGGGAGATTTTCTTACAGCAACCCTTGGAATCGAGTAACTCCTGATTTTTTTCTTTCAACAAGCAGCTTGTTAAATAACCTGAGAAGTCTCATGCCTGTAAACTTTTAATCTTTCTCTTCCTTGTCATCATTTTCACTGTTCCTTCTTCTTTTTTTTTCTCCATTTTTCTTCTTCTTCTTCTTCTTCTTCTTCTTCTTCTTCTTCTTCTGCTTCTTTTCCTCATCTTCTTTTCCTTTTTCTTCTTCATCTTTCCTCTTCTTCTCCTTCTCCTTCTCTTCTTTCATGTATAAAAATTACCCAACTAGAGCCAGATTAATATTTGCATCCAAGTATCCACTCATTAATTATTTAGAATTGTTACTACTTTCATTTGTATTTATAACTTGTTTGTTTTTAATTGTAGCTTGTGTTTGTTTGGTTTGATTATTAATATCAATTTCCAATCATACGTGGTAACATATGTGGCAGATGGGTCAATTGTGAGATAGCAAATTGAGCGAGCAACAATATTGAAAAATGTATTTGTGCCAATAGTTAGTGATGGTATATAATCAATAAACAACTGTTTCTGTTTTAATTTCATGATGATTTTGGCAGGTCGCATCAATCATCTGGCAGGCCACTTGTTCACCATGACCCGCTATTTCAGAATCACGGGGGAGGGGGTTATTAACGCTCCCAAAGAGTTATATAGACTTTCGCGGTTTTCAACCATTTCGGCACCTCTTTCTGACATTTCAAGTTCCGCCTTCGGATAGTGTTTTATAAAAGAACTTAAACTCACAAGAAAGGGAAATTCCCTTGTCTTCTAACTTTTCTTTTTTTAAAAACTCTTTTACTATATTCAAAATTACATGATTTCATCCTTTCTTTTGGAGATGAACCAGAGATTGGTTGATGTTATCGTCCCTAAATTCCCGTGAGACTAACAAGCTCCTTTCCACCACCATTTCTTCATATCAAAGACAACGTTCAGTTTTGGTAATGCGATTGAATGATGTCCATACAGTTGGAATTCATTAGTTTACCTCTTTTCATGAAATGATTGTGAAAACATGATTTATTCTTGATAGCTAAAGTTGATATCTTCTCAGGACTGTATTGATCAATCTAAAGAGTCATACACATTGATCATAAACCTCCGAGAAAATTTATCTATTACGAATAAATCATAATTGTCACTTTATCCAACTTTATTGGCGGAAGTGTGAATATTAATTGTGTACTTGAAGGTTTTGGTAACATCATGATCATCAAAGGGATGAGAAATCGACTCCATCTAGCTGATACAGTCAAATGCACTACTCACAGAAATATGTATGTGGGACTACATACAAGTTGCATAAAAGTTTGGTCCGAAATTATTCAGTTATATTCTTGTCATATTTCGAATATGAAGGCACATTTTGAAGAACAATGCTATTCAGGGGAAATTTCTTCTCTGATATTCTTCCAAACTAAATTAAAGGTACTATGTCCCTTTTGCAGCCAACCTCAAATTCTGTAGAACTTTGCAGGAATTATGAATATGTCATGTATGTCCTATATGTGAAATTTAAACGTTAGCAGTGTCCTCATATTAAAATTATGCAAGGAAATCCGTTTACTTGCTAGACTTCACTGTCAGACACTATTGAGTGACTGACTGGCTTTTTTCTTCTTTGGTATTAACATACATGAAAAGAATTGTAAAGTGTACATGGGCATTTTGTCTACATCAATAACCCACTTCTTTTGATGGCCAAGATTAAACTGACTGAATCTTTGCGCAGCATAAAACGTATGACCATTCGGTACAATTGTCTGAAAATCAAGACTATTACTTTTGGGCTCTATAGCCCTAAAGTCGATTTGACAACTAATAGTCGTTATTTTCCCACTTGAAGACATTTTCAAGCCCCACCTTTTTTAGGGAAGTTCTAAATTAGTATTATCTTTTAAATGCAGTTGGATTTTAACTTTTTCATTTTTTTGGCCTACAAATGGGACATAGTACCTTTAAAAATAAAGGCAGAATGGGAAAGCTATAATAACACATTATTTTTCACAGTTACCAATACCTTAACCTTCCCCTTCTTGCATGTTAGGGAAATGTGGTTAAACATGGAAAGAGATCCAATAGTTTGATAAGAACATGGATCATTGTCAGAAGCTGGTGCACATTTAGACACCTGACAAAAAAGGGCCTGTAGATTCAGCGAAACTTTGCCCCGAGGGTTTGAAGACAAAAATATGACGACTTTCTGTCAACACTTGTTGATTTTGAGGGATTTGATTTCAGAGTGAAGGTATATATACTTTAAAAAAAAAGAACTTATGAAACCGCAACCCGACGCGACCTCTTAGGGAAACAAATTGACGGTGTAACCAACCTACATAAATATTGACTTTCGTTGAAACCCCAAATAAACAACAACAACAACAGCAATTGTTATGTAAGTAGTTCCTTTTCCCATGCAGTAAAATGTATCCCTTGGGGCGATTGCGTATCTACACAATCTATAAAAGAATAAAAATATGATCCAACTGACTCACAAATGAAAGTTACGCTTAAATAATCAAAAACAGCCATAACTAATATAATTTGCTATGTTTTAAGTCGGTTTAGGTGCAGGGTATAAGAAGACAAGTTATTGTGTTGGTTGCAGAGTTGAAGTTAAGAATGCCGTATTTGATAGAGTCTTGAAGCATAATATGCTTTATACGTATGCAACAAGTGGACCAATGGTTGTAAGTCCTCTCCGAGGGACTTTATTATTGGGATCAATGCCTTACCAAAGGACGCTATATAGCGCATCAAATTGGTTTTGAACCCAGGACCTTCCGATTACGAGACCTCTGCTCTACCACTGAGCCATCGTGCCTCGCTCATTTTCCCAGGAGCAAGTGGAATATAACCCATTGAATCAGAGGCCTGTTCGGCAAAAGTGCAAATTTTTACGTCAGCAAGTTGACACAAGATTTCACCCCGGCTTACAGGCCTTGTCCATTCACGGCATTGGCACACAGAAGCTAGATAGGTTCACACGGAAGTCCTTTAACTTTAAGTTTTAACTCGTAGTTTTTTAGTTTCAGTTTTTAGTTTCAGTTTTATTTTCATTTCCAACAGAACAATCAATATGAACAATTGTGGCAAGAAATCAGTCACAAAAATCAATTAACATTTATATACTGCATTTTGCAAATCATTAATTGAATTACAAAAGAAAATGTATATATATTTGCTGCAAATTATGCTTATTTTTAAAGTAAAAACTGTGGAAATGGAGGGATCCACTGAGAAGCAGGGCTTGTAGAATATGGATCCCTCAATATTTACAATGATAATCATAAAATTATGTAATAAATGCATACCAGTTTGAATCGGATTTAAAAAAAAGGAAAATAAATATACCAAACGTCAACGGTAAACCGAGAACCAACTCATGGTTTCGGAAACTCAAAGCTCACTCGAAGTTTTAAAACCACGATCGATCTCACGGTTTAACTAACGAACGCAATGAACTTATCCGAGGGCCACCCTCCCCAAACAAGTACATTTGTTGCCTGACTTGAAGGTTAAACATTCGGGCTGTAATTTGTTCATCCTGTCATGGTTCTTGTGTTTTATGACTTATAATGTTTGAACTTATTTTGTTGTTGAATTATTTAAACCACGGTGGTTTATATACCCTGACTATCTTCAATATTGTATTCTATGTATCTTTTATATTTGCTTGTAAGTTGTGAACAATTCAGCCGTTGACTGCCAATCATATTGGGTAATTATACCATGAATAAATAGATAAATAAATGTATTCTTGTGAATCCGCGTTTCGTTGTTAGTTGGTCTTTGTTTAAAACCGCCTGGTTCGGGAAAAATAAACGTTTAAACTACGACGGTTGCCGTGCGAACACAGCTTGTAGTTTCAGAATAGCCACTTCATGCGGTGTCCTTTATTTAATAAGACTGATTGGTAAATTTGATATTCTAACTGGTCCACCCAGCCATAGACGACGAGTGACTATCATCATCAATGTCACTGGGCTTTGCAACTGGCTGGGAAGTGCGCAAGACACTATCACTATGATGACGTCACTCGACATCGAGGCATAAACCGTCTAGAGATAAAAAGAAGGGGGAGAGGAGGAGGAAAGGAGGAGGAGAGGAAGAGGAGGAGGAGGAAAAGAAAAAGAAGAAGAAGAAGAAGAAGAAGAAGAAGAAGAAGAAGAAGAAGAAGGAAAAAAAGAAGAAGGAGAAGAAGAAGAAGAAGAAGAAGAACAAGAAGAACAAGAAGAAGAAGAAGAAAAAGAAGAACAAGAAGAAGCAGAACAAGAAGAACAAGAAGAAGAAGAACAAGAAGAAGAAAAAGATCAAGAAGAACAAGAACAAGAACAAGAACAAGAAGAAAAAGGAGAAATAGAAGGTGAGAATGGAGAAGGAGACGACGACGAATAAGGAAAAATAAGAACACGAAGAAGACAAATTTTAAAGAAGAGGATGAAGAACAAACAAAAAAAGAAGAAGGAGAAGGAGAAGAAAAGAAGAAGAAGGAGAAGATTAAGAAGTAGAAGAGGAAGAGGAAGAGGGGGTAAAAGAAGAGTATTAAAAGATTAGTAATGGGAGCAATTAAAAATATGGGTGTACGCTTTAATACTTGTCATGGACCCCTCCCCCCTCAAAAAAGTACTTGCCCTTTTCGTTCCCACGTCATCCCCTTTGTCATCACCGTAAAATGAACTACGAAGGAGGCGAGAAGGAACAAGGTTGTGGAAATCCATTAATTATTTATTCATTCATTTATTTATTTATTATTATCTGAATTTTTTTGGGGAGGGGGTAAAGTCGACCCTTATCCCTGTTGAAATCCAAGTTTCATTCCTTTAGTTACCTAAACCCAAAATATGCCACCATTCAAATGTGATGAAATTAGATAGCAATTTTGGATTGTTAATTGTCAGGAAAATGTTTTAATTATATCCCCCGCCCCTTTTCCAAAAACCTCAGTCCTCCAATGTCACACCAGACAAGGCTAATGGGTCACCTTGTCCCTTATTTAGTGTGAGTCGAGATCAATTTTGAAA